>NC_054470.1:103344094-103645471 GCF_017639515.1 Carcharodon carcharias
CTCCCACATTGACACTGACCAGCTGAAGTCAATGCCGCTGTGAGGGCTTGCAGGTCTGAGTGCATCCCAAGGAAGCTCTGATTGTTTTCCTGGAGGAGCCTCTCCATGAGAGTCACTACTCTCTCCATGGAGGAGGCAGTGTGCTCGGTCGTGAGGGTCATTGCATTGCTCATGCTCTGCAGGGACTCCTCCATCATGGAGACCATGGCATGCATTCCCTCATGTATCTCTGCCAGATCCTCCTGCACACCCTGCTGGACTTCCAGCATCTGCTGCCTCAGGGACAACTCCAAAGGCACATCATCAGCCACCGAATGAGTATGTTCCTGGCCTCCACAGTCCTCCAACTGCCAGCACCCTGGGCACTCTCTGCCTCTGCCTGCACCTCAAGCGAGTGTGAAGTGCCCTCACCGCTGTACAGCAAGATACTAGCCAATGATCTTATCCCCACCCAGAGCTGGTATCTGCTCTGGTGCCTGCCTGGCTGAGAGGGTTTGGTGCTGGTGTGTTCATATCATCTGGGCCCTCGGGGGTCAGTGGTGGTCCCTCTACCTCCTGAGTGTATGCATTGTCTGGTGAGGCTGAAGAGAAGAAGAAGGACATGTGATTAGTCAAAGTCATGGCACTGTTAATGTGCATGCCTGGAACCCGGATCAGGATGCGCTCCTCCTCCCATTATCAATGGGGATTCCATGTTGGATGCTGAAACCAATATACTGTCAACAGTGGAATGTTTGCACTGATAGACATTGTGACCTCAGTGCAAGGCATTCGTACCTCCCAGTGGCACCCCAACCATACCACGGCCGGTTGACCTGGGCACATGGCGCCTCTCCAGCTCCTGCGCCTCCTGCTCATATCTGGTGATCATGAGAAGGTGGGGCTGCCCTCCGCCAGTCCACAGCAGCTTTGCATTATTGTGCAAAAGAAGAGAGCAACATTGATTAGTCCACCCTGTACCTGCATCGCCATTGCAGCCTGGCCAACCCCACCTGAGCGAAACATTGCAGGGTTCATCCGATTCATAGCCCAGGAGCTGCCATATGCTCATTCCAAACAGCCAGGGCTGACCCCCTTGCGCAGATGATGCCTCCATCACATTTGCCACTCACACTCTAAGACCTTCCAAACCCATGAGCACTACCACCTAAAAGGACAAGGGCAGCAGATAGATGGGAACACCACCACCTGGAAGTTCCCCTCCAAGCCACTCACCTTCCTGACTTGGAAATTTATCACCATCCCTTCACTGTTGCTGGGTCCAAATACTGGAACTCACCCCCTAACAGCACTGTGGGTGTACCTACACCACATGCAGTGGACCCAGAAGGCAGCTCAGCACCACCTTCTCATGGGCAACTAGGGATGGGCAATAAATGCTGGCCCAGCCAGCGAAGGATACATCCCATGAATGAATTAACACAAAAACAAAATTCTGAGTTTGGGGGGTTGCCAGGGTGGGGGCAGGGAGCGGAGGGTCAACCTAACTACTGTGCTAAGTGACCCACGCCAACACTGTATCCACCCTTCCCAATTGCAAGAGGTCATTAAACCGCTTGTGGCAACGCACCTAGGTGCGGCTCGCCACATCATGGGAGCTGACTCGTTCAGCCACCTTCTCCCAGGCACGTTTTGTTATGTGACGGGGGGCCTCCTCCTCTTGTCCCTTGGTACCAGGGTCTCACGGTGTGCTGCTACCTCGAGGAGGGCAGCCAGGCACTCACCCGAGAACCTCAGGGCTGACTGCTCCACCGACCTGCCCTCCCACCTGGCCTGCTCTCCGAGGATGTTATCCATTATGCTCCCGACCGACATCAGTGGCAGCCTTAGGACGGCCGCCTGTGCCATTTTTGAATAGGCTGCTAGGTTGCCATTGGACCTGGCGGTCATTGGCCTCCCGTCACAGCCCATCCCTTCCCGCTGACCTTGGCAGACATGATTTACACTGGGCGGGCCTTAATTAGCCCGCCCATGCCGCTCCCGCCTAGCCCGCCCACCATAGGAAAAATCCTGGCCCATGAGTACATCATTAGGAATTACAGGATGGCTACTGGGTAATAAGGGATACCCAATGGCTTATGACACCGTTTCAGAGGACCAGCAATGAAGCACAGGAACAATACAACCGGGCATACGTAGCAATGCGTCAGGTGGTGGAGAGGACAATAGGGGTATTAAAGTTACACTTCTGTTGCCTGAATAGGTTAGGGGGCACTTTACAGTTCCCACCTGTGAGAGTTTCCAAGTTTATTTTATTATTCATTCACAGGATGTGGGCTGTACTGGCTGTGCCAGCATTTATTGCCTATTCCTAGTTGCCCTTGAAAAAGTGGTGGTGAGCTGCCTTCTTGAACTGTTGCAGTCCCTGTGGTGCACCCACAGTGCTGTTAGGAAGGGAGTTCCAGGATTTTGACCCAGCGACAGCGAAGGAATGGCGATATATTCCCAAATCAGGATGGTGAGTGACTTAGAGTGAACTTCCAGGTGGTGGTGTTCCCATCTATCTGCTGCACTTGTAATTCTAGATGGTAGTGGTTGTGGGTTTGGAAGGTGCTGTCGAAGTAGCCTTGGTGAATTCCTGCAGTACACCTTGTAGATGGTACACATTGCTGCTACTGTGCATCAGTGGTGGAGGGAGTAAATGTTTGTGGGTGTGGAGCCAATCAAGTGGGCTGCTTTGTCCCGGATAGTGTCAAGCTTCTTGAGTGTTGTGGGAGCTGTACTCATCCAGGCAAGCAGGGAGTATTCCATCGCACTCCTGACTTCTGCCATGTGGCAGACTTTAGGGAGTCAGGGGGTGGGCTACTTTCACATGATTCCTAGACTCTGACCTGCTCTTGCAGCCACAGTAATTATATGGCTAGTCTAGTCCAGGTTCTGGTCAACGGTGACCCCCATCATGTTGGTAGTGGTTGATTCAGTGATGGTAATGCCAGTGAACATCAAGGGGCAATGGTTGGATTCTCTCTTGTTGGAGATGGTCATTGCCTGACATTTGTGTGGCGTGAATGTCACTTGCCACTTGTCAGCCCAAGCCTGGATATTGTCCAGGTCTTGCTGCATTTGGAAGTAGCATTTGAAATGCTACTGCATTTGTAGTAGCATGTTGTGCATTGCACTACTTTGCCTTCCTGGGAGGACTGGCCCTTCACCATGAGCATGATTTGGCGCCAGTATTTGAGGAGCTGAAGGAGTGCAACATGGAGCCAGATGCTGGGACACAAAGGGAGGCCTAGGCGCCAGCCACTGCCAGGGCAGCTACACATCACCTGGTCACCACTGCTTTTGGACATTGAGATCTGCAAATTCCATGTTTGTCCCTCCTTCGCAAAAGACAAGAGAACTATAGAAATTACTTGAAAGACTTTTGAGGTAGTTATTGCTGAAGATCTTAAAGCTCAGCTGTTCATGTAAAAGGTTATTGTGGTCTCAAGTATTGAAGATTTTGTATTTCTCTTCCATTATTTTTATGTGAATAAAATTTTTCATAAAACCTCACTAACACTGCTGCAAATGCATTATTCGAGTACCGAAACAGTGAATTTTTAAATATAATAGTATAAGGAGACAATTAATGAATAACACACAACTCAAATTAACAAGTCTGAAGTGCAAGAGTGCACATTTAAATAAAGGCATAAAATGCAAATAAATAACACAAGAAAACAAATATAAAGTCAAATGTAACAGAACACAGTGTGTGAACAAGTATAGTTATCAGTATAGCAATAAATAAGGAACATAACACAAATCAATGAAAAGACAAAAAAAGTCCCTCATGAAAAAATGGGGCTGGTGTTGAGGGGATGGGTTAATGAGGTAGAGGAGGCCTTATTTTGTCTCAATCATCCTTGTGACGTGACCTCTTGCGTGCCAGAGGCCAGAGGCATGCCCAGCAGCAAGTGTCTCTGTATTGGGCTGCTGCTGGCTAGAGGTGCAGGCAACCTAAGCCAGAATCTCATTCCTTCTTTACAGACGTTGGCTTAGAACCTCGTTATACAGGCTTAGCATCTCTCTGCAGATGCTGGCTAACATTCGTCTTTGATTCAAAGCTTGCTGAAGCAAGTTAGAATTGGACTGAAAACTCTCAAGACCTTGTACCTGTTTCTGATGTGAGTGCTCAAGGAGTGTCGTATCATGTTCATCACCACCAGCAGGGGCCTCAGGTTGCCCGTGTGGTGATCGAGACGGCGGAGCTTGTGCTCCCAAAGCCATAGGCTCCTCGCCTCCCGAAGGTTTTGAGTGCCCTCCTTCCACCACAGCAGCCTTTTTATCATCATAGGCTTCCCCCTCTTCAAGCACCGGTACATTTAGCATTAGCACCGAATTGTCACCAATACTAGCCTCAAAATCAGATATCTCATCATCCTGACACTCCTCTCCCTCCTCTGCTGCAGCAGCCTTGCCACTTGCTGTGAAGTGCTCACCTCTGACCCATGCTGATCAGGAACCCTGGACACTGGAGCCAACTCACCTCCCAGCTGCCACCTGGTGTGTCCATAGACACCTGAGCATTTGCCAGAGGGAAAAAAAAACATTTTTTTTTGTCACATAAATTAACTCTTCTCCTGATGGTTTAAGTACTCAGGTGATGACATCATCTTCACGCAATACTCCATCTGATCAATCACTGGTTATCATGGAGTTGGAGAAGCCAAGTAGCCGCCTCGTGAACTCCTGTTCTATCAGGTCCTTGATGTACAGTGCCCCGCATCCAGTCAACAAACACTCCCGGGCATTACAGACCAGTTTTGCCTAAAGACAGAAATGAAAATGTAAAAAAAAGTCTTACTGTGCTGTCTTGTGACACATTTTACAACTGTTGGAGACAGCTAAAAGCCTGCAGCCTGGGGGACTTTCTGATTAGAGATGACACTTACGACGAAATCATGGTCATTTCCACTGCATTTTACGGCCTCTTATAAAATTAGTAAACAAAATCATTATCTACCTTTCTGCATTTCCAATTCCAAAACTACAGTTGAAGCTAAGTCAGAACCATCTCCAAGGTAACTGCATTTTATGACACCTCATAAAATCCATAATCAAAGACAAATTTTGAACTCAAAAAGTAGGATTTGAAGTTTCAGAAGTATAGATCAAATCATGAAGTTTCTTCAGGCGTTGACCTACTGTTCTTGGCACGATGCTATTTGCACTGAGCGGAGTCGCTATTTCCGGCCAGGTGACAGACTTCATTTTCCTTGGCGGTTTCATCTTTCCACCTCCTAGGGTGTGGTTGCGTCTTGCTTCCACCTCCGCTAGGACAATGTTTAGGTCTTCATCTTAGAAATTCTGACTCCCCTTCATCAACACAATCTTCTGCGCTGCCATCTTCTACATGTGAAAGCAGAAGTAATTATCATTTGGCTACCCTTATTGAAACTGAATGTTTAAAATAAATATGGAAAACTAATTACACTTATAATCATTAAATAACAATGAAATTCAATGTCAAAAATAAATAATTGCACTTACAATTATTGGATAACAATAAATGTTCAAAAAATAGAAAAAAAATGGTGCTATTAGTATGATTTCTCCCAAGACTAAAGTTTTCTTTTACAAAATGAAAGGAGATGGCATGATTTGGATGCTAACCTGGGATTTTTTTTTAAAGGTCATAAGTTCACCTTGGAACTGTCAACAGGCAGGCCTCGTCCAAGAAATCACCTGACCTAGATGTTACTTGAGAAGGAGTTGTTTGTTTGTTTGAACTGCAAGACAATTTACTTAATGAAAAGCTGGGAGGAAAAAAGGCAATCAAATCACTTTGGAGGGAGGGAAAAATCTTAAGTTGTGAACCTGCTTGTTTTGAGACAGTGTTGATGGAGAACAAGCTGAGGAAGCAAGGCTACCTTGACTGGCTCCCTCTCTCTACCTTGTCTAAGATTGTATGTGGCTATCACCCTGTAGCCAGAGAATCCTCATCTGAGGGTAACCAGTCTGTATTTAGACCTGCAGAGCTGAGACCAGTAGTGAGAACGTTTAGGCAACCATCGGGACCAGCGGCCCGTCTTCACACAAGAGAACTACAAGCCAACGCATCAAGCACCAATGGACTTTATTCTTTATTTTTTAACGCCCATCCCCCAAACCCATGTCTGCAGAGAGACTCTATCTGTTTGTCTTTTGTCTGTGTGTGTGTCTGTTTGGATACTGAGGGAATTCTTTAGGAAGAGTAGATAGTTACGCTTCCCTATTGCAATTGTGTGTTAACCAGTCCTTGTAACTTGTTAAATGAAGTTTTGTTTTTATATAAATTAATCATTCTGAGTTTTTGAAAGAAGCCTGGTCAGAGTCTCTTTTGTCCTGGGTACTAGAGGTATAGGCGCACAATTGGCTATTTTGTTAAGAAAATTAAACATTTAAGTTAATGGTACCACCTGCTGAGTGGTGGGACTTGGTAATTCATGCTGTCCTCCCATCCCGATCGTAACAGTGCAAAAGTTTTAATCATGTAACCTTGCCTTTTAAATCCTAATGCTATCTGTTACTGCCCTTAAGGGGCATTCTCAGGCCCTTTGGTGTCATGGGTGTAGAGTAAAGGGTTAACATCAGAAGCGTACATGGTGCTGATGTAATAATGATGTCGGATCACATGATTGAGAATTAAGGAAGATCTGGAAGGAAAAGAAGCTCCAACCTTGTGTGGAGGTCCAAATGTGTAAATACTTGCTGTGAGATAAACAGTAATGGTTTTGAGAAACTATAGACTCGAGCATTATATTTTGGGCAAATATAATGATCCTCAAAACCCCCGACCAGGCCCCAGCCACACAACGAAACAATGTAGTGGTGGTGGTGGTGGTGGCAGGGGTGGGGTTGGTGGGGTGGGGGGGGGTGTTGCGGTGGGGAAGGAGGCTGGTGGGGGGTGAGGGTGGCTTCAACTACCCTGCGCAGGGTTGAAGCCTTCCCAGCTTGCTGTGGTGGAGCGGCCAGGGGGAAGCCTGAAGAATTGTTAGCAGGTAAGCGAAAAATTTTATGTAATTAGCATTCATGAGAATGATTCCATCCTAAACGGAAGATTTGGACCAACAAGTCTGGTACATACATCTGCCTTTCATATAAGGACAATAGCCTAGGGCTGATAATGCCATTTCTGGTTTCCACTTCAAGTCCACACAATGTTCTCCAAGTCACCCATTACAACTGTGTTCGTCAAAATATATGGACAAGCGAAGAGAAAAGATATGGGAGAGACTTTGATCCACTAGATTTAAAGCTGTGTAAACTGTTTCCACTGCTGGTACAAACTTTGTACACACATAGGTTGCAAAATTTAGAAAGGTCTGAAAGCAGACAGGATTTGACACACAATTAACCCATGCCTGTTGCTCCCTTTGGAGGCAGCCCACAAACTAGGTGCTGCCTGCTCCTTTGAATCATTGAAGTGTGTAGCCAACACTAAACGTATCAGCCAATGCTCAACGCATCACATCCCAAAACTCACTTATCAATATTCTCTATGATCATGACTCATTAGCTCCATGCCTCAGGGAGATTTCTGCACTCTTTCATGCACATGCACGAAAGAGTGCAGGCCCTGACTCTCCCTCCTCCCCCTGCTCGCACAGGGAGCGCTGAGCATTTCCAGGTGCGCATCACGCTGAACGGGCCTTACTCGTGCTCCTGGTTTCTATGTTTCTATGTTTCTAAGTCATGGCCCCAAAGGGCAAGAAGACTCCAGCCCCCCAGTTTAATGACACGCACCTTGAGCATCTATTGGATGCACTGGAGGCCCGCCCTGATGCCCTCTACACCAGCTGTGGCCGCAGGATGGGCAGCAACATCACCAATCCAGCTTGGGAGGCGGTGGCAGTGGTGGTCAGTGCCAACACCTTGTAAAAGAGGACAGCCACCAAGTGCTGCAATAGGATAAATGACCTGCTCCATTCTGCCAGGGTAAGTCACTCTTCTCATCACTCTTAACTCACACACTGACAAACCCATCTGTCATGAAGAGATTAATGTCTATAATGTTATTGGAAATTATTTTTAAATTGGAATTGTAATAAGGTATCTGTCTATGTGTGTCCCTGTGTGTGGTTTAATTGGATTAAAGACAGCTAGTCTGGGTGCTTTGATGGATAGTAGTTTTGAGACGTTAATTAGAAAAATATAAGGACTAGGATGTAAAGAGTACCTTTGCATTTGTTGAAAGAACATTCAAAAGAATGGGTAAAATCTTGCACCTAGCTGAGAGATGCCAAGCAATGTGCTTATATTACTAATAAAACTGGTGGAATAAAAGGATTATTGTTAGGAGAGGTAAAATTTAAAAGCCTAGTAATACAATGGAAAATATACATTCAAAGGGGAAGCTAGGTATAAACAGAAAGGAGTTTGTGTGTGTATAGGTCAGAGGCATTTAAGATCTAACTAGCCTGCAAGCCTACAACTGTCTCTTCATTTTGAGCCTGTAAGGTCAAATGTGCTTTTTCTGGTGTCTGTTTATGTCTATGGGTTATTGTTGCCTTGGTGAAGATTTATCTGGGCGTGATCTATTTGGGAATTTGTTTAAAAGTTATTACGGTGGCAATTTGTAGAGGTGTATGTGTTTAATTTGTTGTTAAATTAATAAATGTTTAATTTAGTTTTATATAAAAAAACCTCTTGAGGCTTAGTGGTTTCATTGCTGAATTCAGAGCTGCATCCAAATATACCAATTGAAAATATGGTTATGACAGTTGTTCAAGTTTCCCTCTGAGATTTAAACAACTCAGCCTTTACCAACTGCTGTTTCATAACACCATCACACATCCACAGAGATCGCACACCTTAAGGGACAACACTACTAACTCTCATACACATCCTCACATCTCCATCAGGCTCATATCCTCTGAAATTTGCATCTTCATCCCATCTATGGCTCCGCTCACCACACAAACATTCTACACAGCGCCATGTGTCCTGCTCACACTCTATTTGTTTTCATGCAGGAGAAGCTAACTAACAACAGTACGGAAAGATCCCAGACCGGTGGAGTGACCCACATTAGGGCCCTCACTCACTTTGAGGAGTGTGCCATCACGTTGACTGGTGATGACGTAGACCATGCCTGTGGTGATGATGAGGTCAGTGGCGAACACCCACCTGAGGATCCTGCACCACATTATCCCTCTCTCAATGCAAATGTGAGTGCTCTTTCTCCATCTTTTGACTCTATTGACATGCATTAATTATCTCTATTTTGGTTCACAGAGGGCTGTGCCGAGCCTCTGACACCCTCAGCCAGCCAATCTCTAACCTCCATCCACGTCCTCACCTCCAGCCAAAAGGACTTTAGCTACATCAACATGCTCAAGAGGACTCCTCCCCCAATGAAGAGGTGGAAATAAGCAGCCTGGAAATCCTGTCACAGCGCTTACCCATGTCCTCCACCAGCGCAGAGACACACGCCTCAGTGGGACCTAGATCTAGAGCAGGCTCAGGTTCACAATCTGGTGATCACCGTATGGACACGTGTCCGCAACAGCAGGAGGCAGGTTCAGCCGAGCTCCCTGGCACACATAGGACTGCTAGGAAAGAGGCATCTGTGAGGCCCCAGGCATTTGATGACCCTCTGGATTCAGCCTTCCAATTCATCATGGAGTGAGCAGAAGGTGGTGCAGCATCATGCAAAGCTGATAGAAGCTGATAACAGAGTGGCACACAAGTCGGAGGAGTGTGTCCGCCAGCTCTCTGATGTAGTGCACTCCTTTTCAGTAGCCGTGGGAGTGTTTTTACTGTGGTAACGCGAGTGATAAATGGGATATGTTGACTTCCCTCTAGGTGCTCCTTCCCCTCAAGGAATCAGGCCGGGGCCCTGGGGCACCCGAAGGGAGGAGGAGCAGCAGCTGGATACCCCTGTGTCATCCACCCAGGAACCTCTGAGTCTGGCCTCTCTCTCTCTGAGTCCCCTTTGCTTGTGACCCCCTCAACCTCATCCTCTGTCACTGCAGAGTGAGCAGCTGGCCCACAGGAGGACAGACAAAACAAACCAGGGCCCCCAAGGCCTCAGCTCTCCAGAGGATCAACGTCAAAAACATCAGAGGCAACAGGGCTAATCATTGCGCAGGCTGTCTCCACCCCTGCTGCAGACTCCTTCCCCTCTCTGGACTTTTTCTTTCCCCCTGGACTCCTTCCCTTTTGCATTATCTGTAAAGTAACATTATCTGAACGATGTGCATGAGGGAGAGGTGACCTGTGAACTGTAAATCACCAGAAGCTGATGGTCGATTTGCAATACTTCACCCTCACCTCCACAAAAGCAGTATCACTGCTTAACCTACCTGTGAGTTTCATGAAATTGCTGTAGTTGCATATTAGTTGCTGATTACACCCACCACAGAAAATTAGGTCCAACAATTAATACAGTAAGTACTCTACTAACAATGACAATGACTGTCAATCACCCCCTCTTGTCTAGAAAGTGAGCAATAAAAGGAATTGAGTCTCATTCCTTTAGCTAATGAATTGTTGCTGGAGATTTTAAAATTTTTTTTGTTCTTTCTTTCTGTCTCTGTTTTCTCTCTCCCTTAATTCAACCTTTCTTGCCTTCTCTCCCTGTGTGTTTTTGCCAAAGAATTCACCTACCCTAATTCAACCTCGTATGTTTTATGTCTATGTCTATAAATCCTGTTTCCTTTACCATGCCATTATCAACTCATGTTTCATCTTGGGTTCAGGCTCTAGACAGGGTTCCTTTAGGATTTGCCTGTTACCTGAAGAATGCTACCATAGACCTGTTAGCTGTATAAACTATTCTTCTTTATTTACAGATCTATATACATCCCAGTATGCTACACAAGGTTGAACTTGAAGCTGAGCTTCCCACCAGATCTCAGTCCCTTAGTCATGTGACCATAAGACATAGGAGCAGAAATTAGGCCATTCAGCCCATCGAGTCTGCTCCGCCATTCAATCATGACTGATAAGTTTCTCAACTCCATTCTCCCGCCTTCTCCCCATAACCTTCGATCCCTTTATCAATCAAGAACCTATCTATCTCGGTCTTAAATACACTCAATAACCTGGCCTCCACAGCCTTCTGTGGCAATGAATTCCATAGATTCACCACTCTCTGGCTAGAGAAGTTTCTCTTCATCTCTGTTCTAAAAGGTCTTCCCATTACTCTGAGGCTGTGCCCTCAGGTCCTAGTCTCTCCTACTAATGGAAACATCTTCCCCACGTCCACTCTACCAAGGCCTTTCAGTATTCTGTAAGTTTCAATCAGATCCCGCCTCATCCTTCTAAACTCCATTGAGTATAGACCCAGAGTCCTCAAATGTTCCTCATATGTTAAGCCTTTCATTCCTGGGATCATTCTCGTGAACCTCCTCTGGACCCTCTCCAGGGCCAGAACATCCTTCCTGAGATACGGGCCACAAAATTGCTCACAATATTCTAAGTGTGGCCTGACCAGAGTCTTATAAAGCCTCAGCAGCACATCCCTGCTTTTATATTCTAGTCCTCTAGAGATAAATGCCAACATTGCATTTGTCTTCCTAACTACCAACTCAACCTGCAAGTTAACCTGAAGAGAATCCTGGACTCGGACTCCCAAGTCCCTTTGCACTCCAGATTTCTGAATTCTCTCCCCATTTAGAAAATAGTCTATGCCTCTATTCTTCCTACCAAAGTGCATGACCTCACACTTCCCCCACGTTGTATTCCATCTGCCACTTCTTTGCCCATTCTCTTAACCTGTCCAAATCCTTCTGCAGCCTCCCTGCCTTCTCATTACTACCTGTCCCTCCACCTATCTTTGTATAATCTGCAAACTTAGCCAGGATGCCCTCAGTTCCTTCATCTAGATCATTAATGTATAAAGTGAAAAATTGTGGTCCCAACACTGACCCCTGCGGAACTCCACTAGTCACTGGCCACCCTCCTGAGAAGGACCCCCTTATCCCCACTCTCTGCCTCCTGCCAGACAGCCAATCTTCTATCCATGCTAGTATCTTGCCTCAAACACCATGGGCTCTTATCTTTCTGAGCAGCCTCCTGTGCGGCACCTTGTCAAAGGCCTTCTGGAAGTCCAAGTAGATAACATCCATTGGCTCTCCTTTGTCTAAGCTACCCATTAACTCCTCAAAGAATTCTAACAGATTTGTCAGGTATGACCTCCCCTTGATGAAACCAAGCTGACTTTGCCCTATTTTACCATGCACTTCCAAGTATTCTGAAATCTCATCCTTAATAATGGACTCTAAAATCTTACCAACGACCGAAGTCAGGCTAATCGGCCTGTAATTTCCCGTCTTTTGCCTCAATCCCTGCTTAAACAGGGGGGTTACATTAGCGATTTTCCATTCCTTTGGGACCCTCCCTGACTTGAGTGATTCCTGAAAGATCACCACTAATGCCTCGACTATGTCTTCAGCTATCTCCTTCAGAACTCTGGGGTATAATCCATCTGGTCCAGGTAATTTATCCACCTTCAGACCTTTCAGTTTTCCTAGCACCTTCTCCTTGGTAATGGCCACCATACTCACCTCTGCCTCCCGACTCTCTTGAACTTTGGGGATGTCACTCGTGTCTTCCACCATGAAGACTGATGCAAAGTACCTATTCAATTCCTCCGCCATTTCTTTATTCCTCACTACTACTTCTCCAGCGTCATTTACCAGCGGCCCAATGTCCAATTTTGCCTCTCTCTTACCCATTATATATCTAAAAAAACTCTTGCAATCTTCTTTTATTTTACTGGCTGGTTTACCCTCATATTTAATCTTCTCCCTCCTTACCATTGTATCACAGTCACATCAGTGGTTACATCAGCAAAGGTTCTCTGATGCTGACCATTACAGCTCACAATTCCAGCAATCTACAGGGCAAACCATTTTGAGCTGGATGGTGCAGAAAAATGTTCAACTGACCAGTCATGTCATTTGATACCCTGCTCCAGGAACTCCAGCCTGACCTCCTTCTTTGATACAATGTCATTTTTTTGTCTGATGACGCTCTTCTAGATAGTTTACTGCATTACATGTACTATGTAAAGACAAACTGTTGTTGCTAATTTTTTTGTCTCATCAAAACTTTCGCTATTTGTCAAGGGGCTCGAAGATCTTCAGAAGACTTTCTGTTTGAAGAAACAGTGTCCTTTGTGTATCCCATTGAGAGAAAAGTTAAAGGTTACTTTTGTTGGTGTGACTGGACTTAGTTGCTCCTCAGGAAATCTAAAATAAACCTGGAGTCACTGCCAATGTTAGTTTGCACTACAGTTGGTAATAACATTCAGGTTTTGATCACACATTTATTTGAGTTTTTCTGTCGCACTTGAAAGGAGCTGGGTAACATTAACCCAAATGAAATGATTTGAATGAAAACCAGTAGCAATGCAATAGGGACCTTCTACCCCTTACATGCCTTAATAAATAGGTACTCAACCCCATCACATATTGACAATGTACAGGGCATCACTTGTAGTTCCAGAAAATTGTAGTGAATAGAAAAGTAACATGAGAAAAGAAAGACGATACAGATTTTATTTTTATGATTAAAGGGAGCAACGCTGCTTGTGTAGTGCTTTGTTGCCTTGGTTACAGATTTTATGCCCTGTAGGATGCTTTTATTGCTGACTGGAATCAAATATGTGTTAGATAACAAGGTGGACTGCACGGGCTTGACTTTTAGTCTGGGGTCGGGATTATTTCCGGGTACGGACCCCGTGCCACATCCACATCGCTCACGTGACGCTACCTTCAAATGCCCTAATCGAGATGGAGGTAGCAAACCTAGTGCCAAATTAGTGGTGCCGAGCTCTGCCAGGAGCTGGGAGCTGCCTGCAATGCACAAGTGGCAAAGGCAGATGGCAGCCATGGCGGGATCAGCCACTGCCTGACGGAACTGAGGAGGCAGAACAGCAGAGGACCAGCAGCCTCACTATGCTGAGAAGTGGCCAAAAGATACTGTGCCCAACCTGCGACAACAACCCTTACAGTGGGTAAAGTTTTCCTTCATTAAAAAAAAATACTTATTTGCCCCCGACTTTGAACCTGATAGCTGTACACTAGACTGTTTGGGTTTGGCCATTTGCGAATTGAAAATGGCCTTCTGAACCATTAAAAGCTATTTAAGGATATTATCAGGCTATTGCTTGGAGGTAAGCGGGTTCATGACTACCCCACCAGCCACCCAACCACCACCCACCCCCTCATTTTAGAAATACCAGCTGTCCCGGAAGCATTTTTTAAATATGAGCTGCCATTACATGAGCGCTATTTTCAAAGAGTGCCCGCTCCTGTTTTCATCCCCATGGGCAAATAAAAATCATGGCCTATCTTTATATCCACATATAAACCTAATTATACATCAACAAGTATATTGACCTGGTGCTTCCATTCAATTGCGATGGTTTTCTCGGCACATTTGTCTGAATTTGGCGTAACCACGACAATACATTGTGGAATTTAAAATCAGTGTATTTTACATTCAGTGCCAATCAAATTTCCATGATCCTTTGCACTGGATTAAACATCATCACACAAAAAGGGGGTACCACCTACAAGAACGAGTTAATCACCATTGGGAGCTTCCGTTAATTGTATACATTTGGGGGGGTGGAGAGGTCTCTAAAAATTACAATTTTTTGGGGGATGCAAAGACACTGTCAGGAATACTTTGAAAGCTCTTGTTTTTTTTAAATTTAATAAGAAATTGAATTCTGTACCCCAACATAACTAGCAAATGGGCCCAATATCTATATTTAAAAAATATAATTTTCAATAAATTAAAGTCAAGTTCTTTACAGGTAATTGGGGGAGGCGGTGGCATAGTGGTATTTTCACTTGACTAGTATTTCAGAGACCCAGGGTAATCCTCTGGGGCCCCCAGTTCAAATCCCACTATGGCAGATGATGAAATTTGAATCAATAAAAATATGGAATCCAAAGTCTGATGATAACCATGAAGCCATTGCTGACTGTCATAAGAAAACCTATCTGGTTCACTACTGCCCTTTAGGGAAAGAAATCTGCTGTCCTTACCTGCTCTGGTCTACATGGGATTCCTGACCCACAGCAATGTGGTTGACTCTTAAATGGCCTCTGAACAAGGGCCATTAGGAATGGGCAATAAATGTTGTCCTAAACAGTGATGCCCACATCCCATGAATGAAACAAAAAGGTTAACACTGTGATTTAAAATGTGTATTTTTTTTAGTGAGAAACCCATTTTCAGCTTGCATTAATCAAACTGCACCAATTCTTAAATATAGGAAGGAATTGTCTTTTTAGGAAACATTTTTGAAAAATTACATATTAAATCCTATTGCGAAGGCTCATGACAGATTATGACTTTCGTGATATGCAAATGCTTTTGAGTAAATATTTGAAAAGAAAAAGTACTTCTTAAAATGTGCATACTTTCGGGTGTTAGAATTCCCAAATAACAAAGTGGAAGTGCTAATCCATTACTGTTATGTATACATTTTAGATATTGGAATATAAATAATATTAAAACAAATAATGATGGAAAAACTCAGCAAGTCTGGCAGCAACTTGGAGAGAAAAACAGGTCCATATGACTCTTCTTCAGAGCTAAATAGAAGTAGAAATGTAATGAAGTTTATACTGTGTAGGACGGAGTGGAGCAGGTGGAGCAAGATAGGAGGTCAGGGATAGGTGGGAGAGATTGTCAAAAATGTCATGGACACAAGACAAAGGGAGAGTTAGCGGTAGTGGTAAAGACTAAAGAAGGTACTGATAGTGGCATAAAGGTAAGAGCAGAAAGTGTTAATAGCAGAACAAGGGTCAGTGCACTGTGAAACCACAATGTGGAAATCAGTGGCAGATGGCTCTGTTGGGGGTGGGGAGTGTTTGGGGAAAAAGGACTTTAAAAAATGAATAAAAATAAACAAAAAATAAAAATTAGAATTAGAAAAAGCAACAAAAAAAACAACTGGATTTAAAAAGGGATAAAGATGGAGGAGAGAGTTCATGGTCTGAAGTTGTTGAACTTAATGCTAAGTCTAGGAGGCTGTAAAGCGCCTAATTGGAGGTGAAGTACTGTTCCTCCAGTTTGCGTTGGGCTTCACTGGAACATTGCAGCAGGCCAAGGATGGACATGTGGGCATGAGAGCAGGATGGTGTGTTGAAATGGCAAGCGACAGGAAGGCCTGGGTCATGCTTGCAGACTCAGCAAAGGTATTCGGCAAAGTGATCACCCAAACTGCGTTTAGTCTCCCTAATGTAGAGGAGACTGCATTTCCACTTCTCTTTAGCTTTGAAGAAGAGTAATTTGGACTTAAAATGTTAACTCTGTTTCTCTCTCCACAGATGCTGCCAGACCTGCTGAGCTTTTCCAGCATTTTTTTGTTTTTATTTCAGATTTCCAGCATCCACGTATTTTGCTTTCATCATATTGGAATGTATATATGTGTGTCTTCACACATGTTACACACACACATATAAGAAAAGGAAGATCAGTGGCATTCTCCTGGTATCCTGGTCAACATTAACCCATCAACAAACAGCAATAAAACAGATTATCAGAGTGCTGCTTGTGAGATCTTACTGTGTAAATATTGCCTGTTTTGTTTTCTGCATTACAACAGTGACCACGTTTCAAAAATACGTCAGTACATTGCTTTGGGATATCCTGAGGTCATGAAAAGTGGATTACAAATACAAGCTCCTTCCTTTGGAATGCTAGTTGCAAATTTTTTTTCGATTTCATTGGGACTCTTCCTTGAGTCATTGTGCATTTCCTTTGAGCTGCAAGATCTATTGAAATCTCAATTTAGAACATAAATAGAGCAAGCTTGTACAGAACAGCAATTAAATGAGCTTCTCTGAAGCTAGTTTTAGTTTGAACTCTAAAAGGGTTGTTAAACCTGGACCAATTGAGGAAAGTGACTCTCTGCTGTTTTGTAGATGCTCATTTTTACCCAGTTTCATTGCTTGAGATTCGAGTAATGTCAGTATCATTTCAAAGTCACTTAGAAAAAAAAACTTTGCTTCAGTGAGTGCATTATTAAATCAGTTACCCTGCTGCCATTATTAAGCAGCAGTGGCATGAAAATTGGCTTAAAATGCAGAAAAATGGTGACCACCATTGACTTTGATGCGGTGGAGCTATGATAATTATCTTCTACAAAAGCAAAATGCTGCAGGCACTGAAAATCTGAAATAAAAACTAAAAATGCTGGAAATACTTCACTAGGTCAGGCAGCATCTGAAGAGGAAGAAACAGGGCTAACTTTTCAGGTAGATGACCTTTCATCAGGACAGCTCTGACCTGCAGTTTCCAGCATTTTCTATTTTTATTTCACAATAACCTTTTAACAGCTTTCGGCTAGGCTAATGCTGGAGAAATGCAGAAAAGCTCAGGAAAATGTAGAGCGGCACAATTAATCACTCTGCAATCTCCTCTTTCTTTTGCACTGTTGATGTGCTAGTGCAAGGCTCCAGGAAAGCCTTGGCCATCATGCCCATAATGTGTAAGAATGTTTGCAGAAAGATACTGAAGCATTTTATCATCCCAGTAAAAGTGTCGGAATGATTTATTTGCTGCTTCCATGGGAACCAGGAAATATTCCTTCAAGTGTGTTGAACCATTGTTTGGATTGAGATTGTAAGTGAAGGATGAGACCGGCCCAAACCAGGACTAGGTCACTGGCCATATATTTAACTAGTGACTTTTCCAAAATAGTTTCTAAAACTTTGAGAAGTAAATGAAATGATACAAAATAATATTTAACATCCTAACAGCCAGCTAGAGAGTCTGGGAAGGGAATGCAAGCACACTGCTAACCTACACAACACATTAGGTCCCAGTTGGCTGCTGAATTGTGCATCCCCCTGGAGTTACAGCATGACAAGGAGAATGAGTAGCCGAGACGTAGAGTAGGACAAGCTGTGAGAAGAGGGATGGTGAGAGTGGTAAGTGGGGTGGGGGCATGGCTGGGGGTGAAGGACTGTCAGGAGGAGATCAATTTCACTTCAGGTCTTCCTGGAATGAGGAGGAGCTCATTGTAAGCTACAACCTACTGCAGCCACAACTTCCTTTTTTGTTCATTCACAGGATGTGAGCATCGCTATCAAGACCAGCATTTATTGCCCATCCCAAGGGCTTTTGTGAAGGTGGTGGTGGTGAGCCATCTATTGGACCCGCTGCAGTCAGTGGCCTTGGTGTAGTACCTTAGATACAACTGAATGGCTTGCTAAGCCATTGCAGAGTTAACTGCATTGCTCTGGGTCTGGAATTTCATACAGACCAGACTGAGTAAGAACAGCAGATTTCCTTCCCTAAAGGATATTAGTGAAGCAGTTGGAGCAGGTCCTTGACATACTGGAAGAATGTTTCTGCTGCTCGGACCGCTTTGGAGGATCATTGCAACACGCAACACAGTAGGTCTCAAGACTCGTTGCCTGCACAGAAACATCATCATGCAGGCACAACCTTTGCCACAAGTTATATGGTGACTGGCTGAGGAGCAGGTGGAGGAGGAGGGGGAAGAGGGGGGAGGCAGCCATCACCATACTTTTCTGGTCAGGTCAACTGTAAACAGTCATCCGACTACGAAAGAATTAAATGCAAACCCCAATTCCCCATTCACCCACAGTTCCACACATTATCCTTTCTCTCCTGAGCATCATAGCACCCATTAAGTCACAATGCAAAAAATAAAAGCCAACACAAAATAAACATTCCAAACCAAATTTATAGGTCAAATCATATCATATTGCATATAAATATTAACTAATTACCCTCGTGCTTTCCCTCCATAATGCTAGCCCAGTGGCTGCAGCATGATTGTTGGAAGGCTGCTAATTTTTAATAGGGAGGCTGCAGGTTGCCTTATGGAACATCCTCAAGCAGATCTGGTCTTGGAAGGGCTTGCTTCAGACTGTACCATCGCAGCGTCTGGGATGTGGAGAGGATGTACAGCAAGAGTACTGGCTGAGTGGCAATGATAGGAGGACAAATACAGTCATTCTGACACAGGTCGTTGCTTCATGATGCCAATGCTTTCCCCTAGAGCAGGGTGTCCACAGTCCTAGGAATGTATTGGAGGATAGATTTCTGCACTCTGCAAGCTCCGTGGAACACTGGTTACGGTGACAGCAGCCTGAGCTTGCGTGGCTACAAGTTGAGTGTGCATGACTTCAGTCTGAGCATCCACTGCAGCACTCAGTCATTAGGTGCCTTCTGCTCGTGCTGCAATGGACATTGAGGCATAGGCCATGAGACACTGCAACATGGTGTGTCTGCAAATGTGCTAATAGAATTGCCCACCCACTTCCACACTGGAAAGAATGGTCTTCAAGTTCTGCGCAAAGTCCTGTGCAAAGTCCTGTGCAAAGTTGGTGCCAGATTTCTCCATGCTCTTGGCTTTGCATGCAGGCTTTCTGTCAGGCCTGCAAATGCACCAAATATCTCATTGTGCATATCCATCAGCCGTCTTCTGTAAACTATTCAGGTGATGTGCTCCTCTGTAGTAGAACTCATGTTCAACCTTGCCCTCCAGCGAGCTGCACTGTCCTTGCCCCCTCCTCTGGCTGCAGGTCACTTGTGCCTCCTGTATATCATCAGGTGCAGATCACAGCCCCCTCTTCCCCCACTCCACCCCATCTCTAAGCCACCCTTTAAAGTGCACACAGTATCAGTATCTGAGCTGGTGTCTGCGATGTGGCATCGCTCTGAGTGAGCTTCGTCACTGGCTTCCTGCTCTTCCAGCTCTTTCTTTCCAACCACTGCCTGGCCAGAGTGCAGTTCTTGGGTGTCTGATAGGAGAAAGGCACAAGGGTAGGGCTATTGATAGGGAAGGGGGAATGTAAGGGTGCATGTTTGCACCATCTGCAGCTTGTAAATCAGAGTACAGTGTGGAATGAGGTGGCATGGGATGTGAGGAAGAGGAGCATTTGGTCTGGAGATATTCTCAACTTCAGGGAGCACACCCTTAACGATGGCCGTTGCAATGATGGCAAAGAGTCAGCTCCACAGGTGTAAAAACACACAACTGGACCTGTGTTTTGCCAAATGATGGCTGCTGCCTCTCGTTATGCATCAACTTGTCCTCCAAGAGAGATGGAAGCGTGTCAGTGAGTGTGGTGCACTGTGTTTGGGCAATGTGACTGTCGTGGTTGAATAGCTGACAGTGTTTGCAAGCAATGGGTGTGAGGCTTCCAGCAGTGCTAAGTGTGTGAGGGTGAGATGAAGCTAGGAATATAATTTATGAGCCCAGCCTGATAGAGATTGTTAACAGCCAAGTGAAGGGGTGGGCTACATTGTACAGTGTCAGGAAGATATAATAATTCTCATAATGGCATTGAAATTTATTGTAAAATAAAGTAATTGTGGGTTGTGGCTATGTGTCTATATGTGTGTGTGTGTGAGAGAGAGACTTAATTGATTAGAGGCATCTAGTCTGGGTGTGCTTTGATGTAAGGAGAACTGTTAGGCTTGAAATGTTAATTAGGTAAACATAGGAAGTTTAGAAACATAGGTTTCAAGGGAACATTTTGCATTTTTAAATAAACCAAACTAGATTGCTTTCAAAACAGGGAGTGAAATGTGTCACCTAGCCAGGTGAAGTTTAAGAAGAGTGTGTTTATTTTTCCCAAAGATTACTGGTAAAACTTAGTATTATGAGAGATTTTTATGATCAGAAAGATAAAGTTCAAAGACACAGGGCAGGCCAAGCGGGTGCAGGCGCAGGAGGCATGGACCCAATTGCTTCGCAATGTTGAACCATGTGGTGCCAATGTGATGTAGGCTGCATTTGGCCAAGGGCTGGGAAGGACAAGCCTGGCATCTTTATGTGAGTGTGCAGCAGCTGCGGGGAGCTGAGGAGGCACTGGAGCCCTGCAATGTCGCACTCAGGTTGGGGTGGGCCATCCAAAAAGCGATTCCAGGTACAAGTAGCACTAATCAATGCACTTCTCTCCTTTTCAGGAGAACAATGCTCATAACACCGCTGAACGGTTGAGGACTGGTGGAGGGCTGGCCCAGTTGGCCATCATTACCAGTTTTGAGCAGGAGGCCCTCAATCTGGAGAGGGACCATGCACCAAGGTACACTGGTGTTGGTGAAGCTGGGGTGCCACAGACAGGTATATTTGCCCAGCACTGAGGTCACCATTGTTCACTCAGCAGCCATGGCAGTGCTGAATGTTCAGTGATTGAAGTTTACAACATGGTTTGATCATTGCTTATGCAAGGATGAGCGCATAATGATCCGAGGGACAGGAATGCAAATTGACATTGTCTCCACGTTAACTAATCAAATGTCCTTGTTCTTCCTTTCAGCATCAGAGGATTAGAGCCGGGAGGAGGAGGCACAGGGGCCCCCTCTCATACCTGAGGGTCCTGAAGTCTCTGACCCACCAGTGTCACACCATCTCTGCCAGGCAGGCAACAGCGCAGATACTGGCACCTTGGTGGGAATTAGATCATTGGCTAGTGTCCTGGGGCACAGGGGTAAGGGCACTTCACAGTCACGGGAGGAGCTGGCGGAGGCAGAGAGTGCCCATGGCGCCAGCAGTCAGAGGGCTTCAGGGGACCAGGAACACACTCAGTCGGTGGCTGATTATGTACCTCTGGAGTCGTTCATGAGGCAGCAAATGCTGGAAGGCCAGCAGGGTGTGCGGGAGGTTCTGGTAGAGATACATGAGGCTATGCTTAGTTTGGTCTCCGTGGTGGAGGAGTCCACATGGACCATCGCCAATGCAATGAGCCTTATAGCTGAGTGCCATGCTTTCTCCATGGAGAAAGTGGCAACTTTCATGGAGAGGCTCCTCCAGGGGATCAATCAGGGCTTTCTGGGGATGCGCACGGACCAGCAAACCCTCATATCGGCATTGACCTTAGCTGGTCAGTGCTGGTATGGGAGATGGTCTGGGCACCAAGTTTCCCAGCTCAGTGCCCATTCATTTATGGTGAGCAGGGAGGTCCAACGTGACCTCATGTTAGCGTAGCAGCAGCCTGTCATCTCTGCGGGCTTCTTTCAAGGTGCTCTGGATGAGGGCAGCAGCTCCTCTGCCCCTCTGCCAGTGACCATTGCATCCAATGAGGCTACGATGACTGGGGAGTTACCAGCTGTGGAACTGGCCGCTCCCTCCCAGGCGGGGCCAACACAGCATCCATGGGCTAGAGGTTGGCCGCCAAGGTCATCGAGGCCAACAGGACAGCAGAGTCAGCAGGCTGGCTCAGATGCCAGTGCCAGCGAGGCAGCAGCGCCTAGATGTAGCACCTAAAAGCGTAAATTTAAGGTACCTAAGGCCACCACGGGTTTCTCGCTGGTGTTTTGTATTGCCCCGCATGATTAGTTGGTGTGGTGTTTAACACCTTTGTCATTTTGTTCCCTTAAGATAATTTTGTTATATCATTAAATTTAGACATGTGACCATGGCTGAGTGTGCCTCTTTTCCTCTGCAGGTGGATGGTTACCCATGATGTTATGAGTGGGTGGTGTCACATTGAGCTTTATTGATAAGGCCCTTATTTAATGTTCCCATGCAAGCAAATTTAGCACTTAGGCATCGAGTATGGTGCTTGCAGCCCAGGCTTGTCCTGGAGGTCCATCTGTGGTGTTCTAGCTGAAGGTTCGTTGGTGTCCCTACCTCCCTGGAATATGTCCGGGTCACCATCTAGTCCCGCAGCATTTCCCATGCGTGCTCATCCTCAGGGTCACTGCTGGATTCATCATGTGCAGCCGCAGCCACTGCATCTACATCTTCATCGTCCACTGCGTTGCCTCTTTCCAGCACAAGATTGAGGAGAGCGCAGCATGCAAACACTATCAGCGACACATGATCTGAGTGCACCACCTGAGTGGTCCAGGCATCGGAAGCACATCTTGAGAAGGCCGATGGCGCTCTCCACCACGGCCCTTGTGGTGCCCTGGCTCCTATTGTTACCCTGCTCAGCTTCTGTTCTTGGATGGCAGAGAGGCATCATGAGCCACCTTCTGAGGGGATAGCCCTTGTCACCCAGCAGCCATCCATCCAGCCGGGCTGGAGCACTGAAGATCCCCAGCATCTGGGAGTGTCTGAGGATGTAGGCGTTGTGGGAGCTGCCAGGGTACCTTGCACAGACTTGTAGAATCTGCATCCTGTGGTCACACACTATCTGCACGTTCATGGAGTGGAAGCCCCGCCTGTTGGCAAAGGCACCGGGCTCACCTGCTGGCGCCTTGATGGCCACATGTGTACAGTCTATTGCACCCTGGACGCGGGAGAAACCAGCAATGGCTGCGAAGCCTCTAGCTCACTGTGTCTGGCTGGCCTGGTCCCAGCAGTAGTGGATGAATGTCAATGCACACCTGAGCAGAGTGTCTGTCACTTGCTTGGGAGACACTGCAAAGATCACCCACCGATCCCGAGAAAGAGCCAGAGGCAGAGAAGTTTAGGGCAGCTATGACCTTTAGGGAGCCACTGGCATGCGTGTCCACCCACACAGTTAGCTGAGATCTTATCTGGCAGATATAATTGGCTGTCTCTCTTTAGAGACGGACCCTCCTTCAGCATTGTACTTCAGACATATTGAGGTAGCTGCTTCACTGCCTGTACCCTGGCAGCAGGATAGTGGCATCTACTGAGGCCCCTTCTGCCTTGGACTTCCTGTTGGCCTTGCACCCCTTGTGCCTGCACCTTTCCTCCCAAAGGTGGCTCCCCTGGAATGTGCACTCCTGGCCTCCTCCCCCTTCTGGCCCCCCCTTCCTCCTCAGAGGAGGTGCCTCTGGTGGAGAGCACAACTCCCATTCCCAGGCTAAGGGAAGGCTTCCTGAAACCTGCAGGCCCCAAAAAGGATCTTCACTGTAGAGTGCTAGCCTGAAGGTTGTGAGTCCTGTCCAAGCAGCTGGTATGTGTTTTGAAGTATTTCTGCTCACACAGGCAAGTATCAGTAACTTTCAAAATTAGATATCTGACTGAGCACATTCGTGACCCCACTGAGCCCTCTTATCCCGCCCATGGATGAGGTTTATACAAATGTGTCCCACCCGCCAGCCCACTGCGACCGTGCGACGACCTGAAGATATCACCGTCAACTGGTACCTCAAGGGCCTTAAATGGCCTGTTAATTAATGGCAGGCGCGCATCGTATCTCACCGTGCACCTGCCCACCAAAATATCATGATGGCGCACGGTTACGTCGGAACGCTCATCCGACATCACCGCACATCATTTTACGCGTCAGCGTGCGGGAAAACCCTGACCATAGTGAAACAATAGGCATTTGCATTCAAAGGGGAAAAACGTATAAAGTAGCAAAGGCTGTGTGTAAGGGTAGGCAGTCTAAGATTCAATAAGAGTGACAAGCCTTCAGCATCTATGCCTCAAACTGCTGTCTTCAGGGACTGAAGTTAAGAGAACTCACTTTGAATTCGACTGTTTAGGGTATCGCTTACTTTGCCTGGATCTTTTAAAACCTATGTGTTTTACTGTTGCCTTAATGAAGGTGTAACTTGGAATCAGGTTAACTAAGAGATTTAAACATTATTGTAGCAGTAATTTGTGGGCATGTTTGTGTGCTTACAATCTTTTATTTTATTAATAAATGCTGAATTTAGTTTTATAAATACTTCTTAAGACTCGATGGTCTTTTTTATTACTGAATTCAAAACCTGCATCGCAAAACATACAAATTGAAAATTAGTTGTGACAGTTGTTTCAAGTTTCCCCACTGAGATTTGAATAGTTCAGCATTTACCATCTGCTGTGTCATAACAGTGAATGGGGATATTGGTGTAGTGGAATGATACAGAATTTGAATATTAAAGTCCTTTCCACATGCATCCTGTCAAGACTCCTCAGGGTCTTAAAGGTTTCAATCAAGTCGTTCCGTACTTCACTTGTAAAGTTGGGCAGTCTTAAGAAAACAGGCCAGCATGTAACGGAACACCAGGCAGTGGAGCAGGAACCTGCTTCAGTCTAACGGGCTGAATTGCGCTCTGACTCTGAAGCTTCAGCAACTACAGGAACAGAAAGGAGAGATAAAAAGACTCCCCTGCCACAGTGAAGGCTGACAGTAGGGAAGTGCTGATCAAGGTGAGTGAAGTCCAAGACAGGTGAACCGACTTCCAAGAAGTTGGAAATCACCCATTAAGCAGTAAGAGCATGTGGTCAGAAGACATGCTGTGAGCAGCAGCCTGTCACTTGGATATGGCTGCAGCTTTTCTGTTTCACTGTTTGAAGGCTTCCCAGCCTGTCAGAAGAATCCCTCTCTGCTGTTCTCTCATCTGCTTGACCCTGCTGAGTTCCACACAACTTGGGAAACTCATGCTTTGGCTGTTAAATCCAGATTGCAGGGCTAATTCCTCAGTTAACTGGAGGCTTAAGTATTTTAATTACTTACCGACAGCTGACCTACAAACCCTCCCGGCTTAAACTGAAAGTGGGACTGTTGCGGAAAACGGAGTGAACGCTCAAACCCAGGAGGTTTGTCTCGGAAGCCTTTATTGAATCGTGATATCACGGAGCTAGCTGACACTCTGAGGAAGCATCAGAGTACACACATAGTTATAGTAAAAGCTTGCATAATTAATAACATTGAAAATCATTATCTTTGGCATGCATACAATCACTCTATCCTAGTTTATAATTACACAGAACCTTGAGTAGTTACGGAAAAACCTTGAGCAGCCCATCTGGCGATAAGAAGCAGACAGAAAACAGATAACCATACTTGACCCTATCTCTTGTGCTGGGAGCAGACATCCTAACTTTGTTTCAAGGACTCTTGGTAGTTTGTTTATGATACTTGTTTTTCTTCCTTCACAATAGCTGACAGCGCAGGTTTCTCTGCTACTGGTGCAAGGAGACTTCGTTGTAGTATTCCACTATGGTTTAACAACTTAACCCTTTGTTATCCTGTAGATGTATTTTATTCTCCCAAATGGGACCATGTTAGGTTTCCAACCTAATGGTGCTTTTCGGAGCTTTAACTCCCCCACTCACAGCTGAACCTGCACTTGAACCCACCCCCCTCTTGGCAGTTACAATTTTGCCCATTTGCTCTGCTTTTCTTTCCATAGAAGCTGTCTGACCTGCTGAACGTTTTCAGCATTTTCTGTTTTTATTTCAGAATTTCAGCATCTACAGGACGTTGCTTTTTGCAGAGAATGATCCTCCTTTTGATTAATGAATGCTTCAGATTACCTGGCTCCAGGTTTCTAATTTATGTCGAGAAACACACAGAACCCATCATTATATAAATAATCTTCACAATACTGATTTTCCCTTTTCTTTTTCCTTTATTCTTTCATGAGATGTGGGCATGGCTGGTAAGGCCAGCATTTGTTGTCCTTCCCTAATTGTCTTTGAACTGAGTGACTTGTTGGGACATTCCAGTGGGACAGTTAAGTGTCAACCATGTTGCTGTGAGTCTGGAGCCACATGTTAGCCAGACCATGTAAGAGCATAAGATTTCCTTCCCTAAAGGACATTAGCAAACCAGATGGGTTTTTACAACAATCAATGAGAGTCTAATGGTGACCATTACTGAGACTAACCTTCAATTACAGATTTTAATCATTAAATTCAAATTCCACCCACCGCCATGGTGAGATTTGAACCCCTGCCCCCAGAAGATTAGCCTGATCTCTGGATTAATTGTCTAGTGGTATTACTACTATACCATCATCTCCTCTCATCTTCATCTGTATTGTTTACATGCAACTCTAGACTGGTAAATCAGAGGCTAGGCTAGTAATTAAGAGTAACTGAGCCCAAGCCTCATTAGAGAAGTTTGATAATTTAATTACTGTTTAAAAATAATTCTTAAAAATCTGGAAATATAATACTGGTGTCAGTAAAAGCATCCATGAGCTGTCAGGTTGTCATAAATACCCAACTGTTCACAAATGTCCCTTAGAGAAGGAAACGTGCCTGCTTGTAATCCTTGTACATGGAGTATATTGTAGGAAAATGTGAGCTTGTCCACTTTGGCAGGAAGAATCGAAAAGCAGCATATTATTTAAATAGATAGAGGTTGCAGAACTCTGAGTAACAGAGGGATCTGAGTGTCCTGGTACATGAATCACAAAACATTAGTATGCAGATGCAGCAGGTGATTAGGAAGGCAAATGGAATGTTATCATTTATTGCAAGTGAAATGGAGTACAAAAGTAGGGATGTTATTTGCTACAGTTGTAAAGGTGTTGGTGAGACCACATCTAGAGTACTGTGTACAGTTTTGGTCTCCTTACTTAAGAAAGGCTACAAGTGCATTAGAAGCATTTCAGAGAAGGCTCACTCAACTGATACTGGGGATGGTGTGTTATCTTATGAGGAAAGGTTGGACAAGCTGGGCCTGTATCCATTGGAATTTAGAAGAATGAAAGGTGATCTTATTGAAACGTATTAGATCCTGAGGGGACTTGACAGGTTGTATGCTGAAGGGATGTTTCTCCTTGTGGGAGAGACTAGAACCAGGGGACACAGTTTAAAAATGAGGGATCTCCCGTTTAAGGCAGAGATGAGGAGACATTTTTTTCTTCTCTCAAAGGGTCATGAGTCTTTCGACCTCTCTTCCCCACAGTGTGGTGGAAGCTGGATCATTGAATATTTTTAAGGCAGAGTTGGATAGGCTCTTGATTAACAAGGGAATCAAAGGTTGTTGGGAGTAGGCGGAATGTGGAGTTGAAGCCGCAATCCAATCAGATTAGCTATGATCTTATTGAATGGCTAAATGGCCCGATTCCTGTTCCTAATTTGTATATTCATATGCTTACCCGGTCTGGCCTACATATAACTCCAGTCCTGTCCCAATGTGATTGACTCTTACCTGCTCTCAAAAATAACCTCGCAAGCCACTCAGTTATTTCAAACTTAAGTGCAGCTTGGCATGGGCAATATATGCTGACCTTGGCAGCGAACATCCAGATTCTGAGAATGAAGTAATAAAAAACAGTTTAACAAGGAAACAAGATTCTTTGTGGCTTAGATTTGGAGTCACGAAAATTGTCATTGAAATATTTATGAAATGTTTCATTCATCATTTAAGATTCTTCTCCAGTTGAATGTTGCCAATTGTTCTGGAGCATAATTTAACACTGAGTACTTATCTGTATTCAGATTTCTTCTTCTTTAGAACTGTGGGACCATAATACATGGGTGAATGTGAAGAGAAGACACTCTTAATATGTAGTTAGCTGTCCCTGTCTAGCAACAGTAAGCAAAGTGCTCACATATATACATGAAGTGTTTCTCAACTGAATAATGGAAAGTTTTGAAAATTTGCATTTAGATATTTTTTTCTCAGAATACAAGAAGGTTTGCCTTGGGTGTTGATCCTGGCTGGTTTCAGGCTTTAATCCATCAATGAATACTTCCATAATCTGGTCTTTGGAAGTGGTTTCATACTTTTCTCAAGGACAAGTTGAAGTATTGCAAACAGAACACTGGTGATGGTTTACCAGCAGCAGTGTAATTGTGAGCTGCTAACCTATAAACATTTTTATAGTTTGCATGTACGAATACCAAGGACTCCATTTCATATAGTCCCAGATCCCGGTTTTGCTAGATAAGGTCTCCAAGATCAGATGAGTTAGACTTTTCTGTTGCACTCTCAAGGCTAGGTGCTTGGGATCTTGCCATCCATTCTGTGGTGCCTTTTTGATGTCCTTCAGGTTGGGGGCTTCTAGTTCATGTAGTTTATATTACTACAGGATAACATTTTAGTTCAAGCAGTTAGCAATACTGGTGATCCAAAGTCTACTTAATGAAAAATCAGGAGCTAGTATGGGAAGCATAATGGTGTGAAGAGACATGATGATTTCGCAAAATGATACCTCATAGTTCATAAAACTCCAAAAAGAAAGATAAAAGCAAAAGAAGCTCTGAAGAAGAGTCTTATGGACTCAAAACGTTAACTCCTTCTTTCTCTCCACAGATGCTGAGATTTTCCAGCATTTTTTGTTTTTGTTCCAAAAAGAAAGATTTGTGTTTATCTCTCTTCATGACCACTGGACTCATTTACAGCCAATGGAGTACTTTTTGAAGTCTAGGAAATACAGCAGCCAATTTGCACACAGCAAGCTCCCACACACAGCAATGTGTTAATAACCAGACAACCTGTTTTTTGTGATGTTGATTGAGGGATAAATATTGGCCAGGGCACTGGGGAGAACTCCCCTGCTTTTCTTCAAAATAGTGTCACGAGATATTTTACATCCACCCAACCAGATAAATAAGGGGCATTGCTTAACGTCTCATCCAACATATACCACCTCTGCTAGTGCAATGCTCCTTCAGTGCTGCACTGGAGGGTCAGCCTTGATTTCTGTGGCGTGGAGTGAGACTTGAACCCAGAATCTTGTGATTTAGAGGTGAATGTGTTACCAACAGAAAACAGATCCCTTCCACTTTCTTTAGATTATATGTAAATATTTGGTAAAGGACTGGTTTTAATTTCCTTGAAGTTCTTTTTGGCCATCATCATGGCAGCCTTGAACACTGGAGGCAGTGTTTATTTTCCTTCAAGCCTTTTATCCTCTTATTCTACATCTTACTTAGGCATTCCAAACTTTCTTTCTCAGAGTTAAAGCTTTACCCTCATTGATTTATGGCTTAGCTGCTTTTCATAGGTTACCTGTTGAGTGCCGCAACCCCGACATCCTACTCCCCCTTCCACTAGGAATAATATGATCACAACTCATTTATCCTCATAAGAATAAATCTGCTAAGTTACACATCAGAGAGTTGCTGCAATTTCAATTACATGACAGCCCAGTTGCATCAACTGAACTGACAAGCACACAGATTAGTGCATGATGCAACATCACAAACAACTCATTTAGTTTGCTACCCATCTTATGTCAGACATCAAGAGAATAGAGACAAATTAATGTATAAGTGTAGTGGCACACAATAATCCATGTTAGATGTTCTAACCTCTAGCTACTTAGAAGGCTGATATTCTTCCAGCCCTTAATTCCAACAAACAGCACAGGTTTCGAGTCTCACAGTGGTAGATCTATCGAGGTACTTTTTGTTTCCTAAATCAGAGACACTGGCAAGGTTGAAATGATTAACATAGAGGAGGAAAGTCAATAAATGCAAGGTTAAGTGCCACTAAGGTTGAGTTTAAAAGCCTATAGATTGTAGGAAGAAAAGAAGAGAGAGAGAGCTATGGATCTTAGGCATTGATCACCTGGGAAGTATAAATCCCCCGATGATTAACATGAGCAACTGAAGTTATTGTTTATTGTGAAAAGACCCTCTATATGAAGTTTTAGCTTGACTCAGTTGCCAACAAACTTACTTCCGATCCAATGTTTGTAAATTCAAGTCCAGCTCCAGGATTTGAACATATAATCTAGTTTGTTATTTCAGAACATTATTGAAGGAAGACTGCATTTTCAGAAGTGCCACCTTTGAGATGAGGCTGTTAGATGCACTGCAAAGTTCCCTTGGTACTTTTTGAAGAAGAGCAGGAGGATTTCCCTGGTGTCCAGGCCAATTGTTGCTCAACCAACACCACAAAAAAACAAATTTGATTGTTTGTGGGACATGGTAGCAAACAATTTAGCTCCTACAATTGTGTACCTACCACTTTATACGTAATTATTTTGTTGTGGAATGTTATAGAATGTCCTTCCAATGTGAAAGGTGCCGCATAAAAGCAGTATTTTTTTCCCTTTCTTTTGAGTGGATTGGGAATGAAATTGGATTATTATTGGGACTTGTACTAAAACATTTGAATGTCTCTATGAAAATGACAAAGGTCTCAGCAGAATCAAAAAATCATTCAGTAAATTTCAATGGCATTTTAACTAATTCAGCTAATCCTGTGATATACATGGAATATATGTCAAAACATCTGAATTTTTCAATTGAGCTTAAGCTCTGAATTAAGTGTTTATTCAAATATTATAATTCCTCCAGGAAAGTTAATTAAAATTCACATTCAACACAATACCTTATCACTGTTTTAAAAAGCCTCATATTTATATTCAAGAAAAAAAATGATTCATTGCTGTGATATTATTTGTTGTGACAAATAGCTAATAAAGTAATTGATTAGTGGTTTGGGTGATTGAGAGAGAGAGAGAGAGAGAGAGAGGAAGTGAGCAGGAAGGAAAGAAGTGAGAGAGACAAAGAAAGAAATAATCAAAATGTTTCCACTGATATGTTTTGTTCGCGTTCGATTATAATCCTTTCCAGTTAATATCTGTTTCTTTTCTCCAAATCCATTTTTGAAAGAGTGCAAAGAACTACATCAAGTATGATGTATCTCTTTTTCATCTTTTAAAAAACTGTTGAAATATTGTTACACTCATTAGCTGCTCCCTTGTCATTGCAGTTACTATGTTGGTGCAACTGTGTCATTTTATCTCTAGGTTGAGATCAAGCTCCACAATAAAGCATACTCTAAAGTCATGCTTCAGTGCAGGCCAGGGAGAGTGCTGCTGTGTTGGAGACGCCATCCTTCAGATCAAGCAGTAAACCGGAGTCTCATGTACTTGTTCAAATTTACATGAAATATCCCATGGCATTACTTAAAAAAGTACAAGTGGCCAGAATCCCTGCTTCGGATCAACACTAAAAACAGAATGACTGGTCATTTCATCTCATTGCTGGTTGCAGGAACTTATTGAGTACAAAACAACTATGATGTGTGTATATGCAACAACATTTTAAAATGATTCAGAGATATCCATAAGCTGCATTATAAATGAAAGATCTCTGTTCTATCTTGACCGTTGCCTGTTGGTCTTCCCATCTTCCTATCTTTGGTCAGTCTAATGAGCGACGCTGTCCCCTTTCCAGTACCGATAAAAGTCTCAACCCAGGAAATTAGCCAATCTTGTCACTTTTCAGATGCTTACAGTCCTAGTACCTACTGTTAGTAATTCCTCACTGCATGTCAAAGGTATATTAAGTGCTCTAAGACATTTGAGAGATGTGTTAAGGTATTATGCAAGTCTTTTTTTCTGGTTTTATTTCATAATTTCTTCAGAAGAACTTGTTTCATCTAATTTTAGAATTGATGGCTGCCATCCAAAAAATTAGTGCACTTATTTATTTTTATATATTATGATATTATGTAATGGCTGATAAATTCTACAACTAAACTAGCTGAATAAGAACAGTGTGAAAAGCCTTATCCTGTCTTTAAGGATCTGTATTGGTAGCAATTCTTTAAAATTAGACTGGGGCTTTATCAGCCTCCAGCAGATGAATGATTGTCCTCTGTTAATCATATGCTTTCAGATGCATGTCAACAATTTTACTTCCAAGTCTCAAGTACTTTTATGCTCTACCTTAAAAGCCAACCTACTTACTAGGCTAGGAATTGTGCATTGAGTAACTCATGTCCTGACTCCCCAAACCCTGTCCACCATCTACAAGGCACAGGTCAGGAGTGTGATGGAATATTCTCCACTTAACTGGATGAGTGCAGCCCCAACAACACTCAAGAAGATTGACACCATCCAGGGCAAAGCAGCCTGCTTGATTGGCACCCCATCCACAAACATTCACTCCCTCCACCACTGAAGCACAGTAGCAGTAGCGTCTACCATCCATAAGATGCATTGCAGGAACTCACAAAGTTTCCCTAGGCAGCACGTTCCAAACCCACGGCCATTACCATCTAGAAGGACAAGGACAGCACACACATTGGAACACCACCACCTTGAAGTTTTCTTCCAATCTACTCCCCATCCTGACTTGGAAATATATCACCATCCCTTCACCGTTGCTGGGTCAAAATCCTGGAACTCCCTCCCTAACAGCACTATGGATGTACCTACACCACAGGAATGCAGTGGTTCAAGAATGCAGCTCACCACCACCTTCTTATGGGCAATTAGGGATGGGCAATAAATGCTGTCCTAGCCAGTGATGCCCAAATGCCATGAATGAATAAAAATAAAACTAACTGCGCCATCACTATAAAATCTCATACATGTTGAAGCATTTTTGGGTATTGTTTTCAGATTGATATTGAGAGGGGGTATTGAAAGTTTAGAGATGTTCATAACATGATTTTTTTTCAGGTAGCCCTGCACATTCTTCATTTTCAGATAATAATCCGATTCCTTCTTGAATATCTCAATTGAACTTGCCTACCCGACAATCTCCAGATCTTAACCACTCACTGTGATTTTTTTTTTCCTCATGTCGCCATTGATTCGTTTGCCAATTATCTTAAATCTGTGCCCTCTCTACTTGATCATTCCACCAAAGGGAACAATTTCTCCCCATCTAACTCTGTCCAGACCCCTCATGATATTGAGTAACTCTATCAAATCTCCTATCACCTCTTCTCCGAGGAAAACAGTCCCAGCTTCTCCAAACTATCTACGTAACTGAAGTTCGTCATCACTGGAACCATTTTTGTAAATCTTTTCTGGACTTCCTCTAAGGCCTTCACATTTTTCTTAAAATGTAGTGCCCAGAACTGGACACAATACTCCAGTTGAGGCTGAACCAGTGTTCTATAGAAGTTTACCTTTTAGGGAAAGGTAACTTCCTTGCATTTGTACTCAATGCCTTTATTAATAAAACCTAGGATATTGTATGCTTTATTAACTGCTCTTTCAACCTGTCCTGCCACCTTCAATGATTTATGCACATATAAGCCCAGGCCCCTCTGCTCCTGCACACCCTTTAGAATGCTATCCTTTGGCTGCTACACTGACAGGTAAGAAACATCCAATCAGGTAAAGAAGAGCCCTTTCACTTTCCATTTGGTGTAGGAAGGTGAGGCACTGTGTGGATGGACCTGTTGGATGGGAGTGTGGGATCAGGAGGGTATGTGACGATGCTTCTAGGAATGCATCCAACCAGAGTTGGCAACCTTAGCACATTCCAATCATTTAGTCCCTTCCACTTTCTGGAAAGATATATATTGAACTTTACTCATAGTAACTTGATGAGAAGAAGTGACATTAAGGTCCAAAACAACAGAAGCACTGAGAACATTAGAACAGCTCCAAATCATACCAGGACAGAAGTAATAGGGTCCAGGAGAGAACTTATGTTATGAGAAGGCTGAACAGCTTAAGAGTAAGGAAGCTCATGAAATCAAGTAACATTATGGCCGGAATTTTCACTGAATTGCACGAAGTGTGGCGGCGGGCGTGAAAGAAGATGCTTTTCCTGCCAGCTGCAGAGGAAGGTTTTTGCATCGTATTGTCCACGTCCCACCTCAGGCACAGGAAACATGCTGTATCACTGGTGGGCAGCCTCTGAATTACTCGCCACATCGTTACCTCACTATTTCCTCACTCCAGGTGCCATATCTAAACTGCAGCCGCGTACATAGTTCTCAATGCTTGCAGCCCAGGGCTGATCCAGTGAAATCCTGGCCCTGAAACCCAAGAAGAGTTCAGTGACCCATCACTGGAATGCCTTTTGAAGGCCCACCATGATGTCCTCTATCCCTGCTTTGGCTGCAGGAGGTCCAGCAATCTCACCACTCTGGCTTGGGAAGCAGAGACAGTCAGGGTCAGTGCCAACACCGCAGAGAAGAGATTGACCATCCAGTGCAGAAAAAGGATGAATGATCTCATCCATGCTGCCAGGATAAGGCAACCATCTCATCACTCTAAACTCATATACTCACAAGCCCATCACATTCACTGGCATCTCACTCACTACCAGCTCAAAGGGCATCATCACTCACTCTCTCACACACACCTTCACATCTCCATCTGGCCTCATCTCCTCTGGAGACTGCCCCCTCAGCCCTCATCATCTTGAGGTCATTTGCAGAGATCAACATGTGTCCCCACACATACCCTGGGATACTCACCTTCCACAGTACAGCCCTCATCCTGCAGCCTCTTCCATGCCTGAGACAACTTCTCCCCTTTCTCCAAGCAAGCCATTGCCGTGCAGCCATCAAAAAGCCATCCCCGCCTTATGGATGACCTGGTGAGTAGAGACCTGTCCTTGAGCCCCCCTAAAAGTGATGTGGTGCTGCCGCAAATCCTGGCGCTGATGACTGCAAGTGCTGCCCGAAGCAACATGGGGCAAAGAAACCTTGAAGTCCTGAGAAAAGTGCAGCTCGCCAGGTGCACGTCACTTATGCACCATCATGAAACAATTGCATGCCGACATGCTCAGATGATCCAGTACTGCAGGATGATTCTGGTGAGCAGGTTTTGTAATGAGATGCTAAAGTAATCAAATTACTTTAGGAAACATGGGAAACGCGGCCCACCATTGACGGGTGGAGCGGACGATCGCAAACTGGTTTTATGACGTGAAACCAATTTTTGCGATCTCCCGATATTTCCCTCTCCTACCCGCTATGGTGCCTGCCGCAAACAGGAGCAGAAAATCCCGGCTCATGGTTTCTCCCTTACGTTCAATTTCAACAGGCAAATAAAAATAATTTACAAACCAGTCCATCAAGTCTACAATAAAGAAACAGTCCAATTGGCTTAAATTGCCTATGCCTTTACACTTCGCATGAACCTAAAGTGCTTCTTCGCCTGAGCTGGAAACCTAAACCGGTAAAGCTTAATAAGCTATGTCCCGTGTTTCAGGAATAACCCTACAGATGCTTTTAACAGCTCCCAAAGAGTGCAACATCACAACGCATGCAATAAGAATTAACTAAGCCACTTATCAAAATAAAAGCAAATTACTGTGGATGCTGGAAATCTGAAACAAAAACAGAAAATGCTGGAAAACTGAAACAAAAACAGAAAATGCTGGAAAACTCAGCAGGTCAGAAGGGAGAAACAGAGTTAACATTCCAAGTCTTTATGACTCTTCTTCAGAGCTAAAGAGAAGTAGAAATGTGATGAAATTTATACTGTTTAAGGGGGTGGAGCAGGTGAAGCTGGATAAAAGGCCAACGATAGGTGGGGGCAAAGGAGAGATTGGCAAAGATGTCATGAATAAAAAGGCAAAGGAAGTGTTAATGGTAGTGGTAAGGGTGCTGATAGTGGCTTAAAGGTAAGAAAGCAGAAAGTGATAATAGCAGAACAAGCTTATTGTGAACTTTTCCCCAGCCATTTAATCTCCAAAGAGAAAGCTCTACATTGCATTCTCCTAATTCCAAAAGGTGATCAATCAAAATGCCAGATGAGCCTATCCTTCTTCATGTATTTTAAAGATCCAGCAGGGCTTCATTTTTAAAATTCTCATCCTTATTTTTCAAATCTGTTCGTGGTCACGCCTCTCATTACCTCTGTAAATCCTCCCCAGTTCATTCTGATACCATTGCTCTCAGAATTCAGATGCTGTGACTAGCCAAATGTCAGAGACAGACCTAAGCCATTTAATTCAAATACAAACATCTTGCTAGTTTTATCCTGTATATGTTGATGTCAGTCCTTTCTGAGTTTCTGAAACACACTCAAATATTGCATGTCCTGGTCATTCGTTTTTACAAAGTGCTTCTAAGTTTCTCTTGCTTAAATTGAGTAGTCTATCCAGTGTCCAGAAATGATGGGCCATGGTCAGCAAGCAAACCAGTTTTGCAATGATTAATTATAATAAAAACAGAAAGTGCGGGAAAAACTCAGCAGGTCTGTGGACAGAGAAGCAGAGTTAATGGGCGGAATTGTCTGTGCCCGCTGGCGTTGGATGTGTTCGTTGGCATGAGTGGACAATATGGCGAGAAGGCCAAAAATAGGATTCACGGTGTCATGAAACCAGTTTGCAATTGTCTGCTTAGCCTGCCAATGGCGGGCTGCATTTCCCACCGTTGGGCCTCATTGTAATACATCAGCATATCATTATAAGGCTAGCCCACCAAATTCAACACACCTCCTCCTCCACCCACCCCCACGTCTCCTCCGCTGGATCATCTGTCCGTGTTGCACGCTGACATGTTTCACAACCGTATATATAAGGTGTGGCTACACTTTGAGGGGAACTTGGAGATGAGTGCACAGTAACATTGTGGAGCACTCGTGGGGGATGCCTTTTGCACTTTGAGGGTAAGGCGCTTTGGGCAGGATGGGGCAAAGGCTGCCCTGTGGTTGAGGCGACTTTTGGGGGGGGTGCGGCTAAGGATGCCCTGCATCTGAAGGTAGCGCACAAACATGTGCGGGGTGGGGGACGGGCGGGGGGGATAGTTGGGGGGTAATGGGCGAGGGAAGTGGCAACTCACTAGGGACACCTTGTATAAAGTCAACATTCCTCTGCAGCTGAGGCAGTTCAGGCACAGCCACTTTGCATTGCTAGAGTGGGTAGAGAAGCTAGAATCTCAATTCCAATCATATCAGAGACATCAAATGCCACCAAGTGCTCCAGAGCTTTTGGTACCTCGGATACAGACTGCAAACTAATGAGCGTTTTAGTGAACTGCAGAACAGTTGGGTGACTGGGCAAGTTGTACAATCTCCTTGCTAAAACTGGCCATGGAGCAGTCACTGGTGGAGGCCCCTTGCAATGTCATTATCCCTGCTTGAAACAATCTCCTCCATGGTTCAAGCTAATAGTGCAGCCTTGCAGTGCGGGTTAGGAGAATGCCTGCGCCTGAGCTGAGAGCATAGCATGAAGTCCAATAGGCAAAACTGCTGCCAATTGATCAGGTGGAGTTGGGCGGATGAGTTTCTGGCAGCCAGGCAACGCACTAATCTCCAGCCATGCAAATGGTGGCTAGCACTTTCCAGGATGTGATAAGGGGCTTTCAGACTTAACCAAGATGGGTTCTTAGTACACCCATGCTAACACACGCAGCTCTTTCTTTCACCCTGCAGGAGGAATACGTCAGGATCATGGAGACTGGTGAGAAGCAGCACACTCTGGAAGAGGAGGCAGCTGGTGCTCCCACACACGCCACCAAAGAGCCAGAGCGAGCTGTCGCTGGTTGGCACCTAGCTAGACCCAGGGTCTATAGATGTCACCTTTCATTCCTGCAGATGACCGAGAACCACAGTTACAGAAGACTGTGCATGTCTAGGGAACTGGCCAGCCACAAACACCAGCTATGGCAGGATTTGGCACAATGTGGACATGGAGGGTGTCCACTGCCAGTGGCCACGAGAGTGACCGTGGCACTCGATTTCTATGCCAGTGGCTCCTTTTAGGGCTCCACAGGTGACCTCTGTGGGATATCACAAGCCTTCACCCACAAATGCATCCGTGAGGTCGTGGATGCCATATTCGCAAGGGCCACATAACTTTATGCATTTTGCCCGGGAGCAGGAGAGCCAGAATGCAAGAACAATTGGATTTGCCCAGATCTTGGGTTTCCCACAGGTGCAGGGTGCAATCGACTGCACTCATGTGGCGCTCAGATCTCCGCGGTAACACGTGGTCAACTATGTCAGTCACGAGGTTTTCTAATCACTGAATGTGCTGCCGGTGTGCGATCACCACAAATGGATCCTCCAGGTCTGCACACGGTTTTCATGGCGTGTCCATGACTGCAGCTCACAACTTGGTGGAGCAGACCATCAGGTTGCTGAAAATGAGGTTCCAGTGCCAGGACCGGTCTGGTGGTGCCCTGCAATATAGTCCACAGAGCGTGTCACAGATCGTCATTGCCTGCTGCACCCTTTACAACCTGGTGCTGCAATGGGGAGGGGGGCTGGCTGAGGAGGAGATGGAGGAGTTGGAGGCCTCCTTCAATGAGGAGGATGTCAATGGGGAGGAGGGTGAGGAAGTCCTCAAGGGTGACAATGATGGCAGTGAGGCCCTCGTACTGGCCAGATGAGGCACTCATGTTTAGAAGGCCCTCATTGTTACTAGCTTTGTGGAGAATGATGACGACATGCAGTGAGGTATTGACTGGAGGTCACTGATTATGGTTATTGGCTTAGTACAAATAGAAAAGATTCAATTCTCTCTTAACCCTCAATTCACTTTATTCACATCGTTAGATTATATACATAAAGCTTATATGTCTGTTTAGATATAGACGTGCAGTTTGCACCAGGTTATACAGTTTTATACCCAAACTAGGATCTAAACGCACACCCACTAGGTTTCTCTGACAATCCCTGAGTGGTCACAGAATATAAAGGCTAATAACCGAAAAGGAGATCTGACGCTGGCCAGGCGTTCCATTTTCTCTCTCTTTCGATGTCGTCTCTACATTACTGACATGGGTTCTTCCACTTCCGTGATGGTTGGTCTCCGGAGTTCTTGCTGGCTCCACACCCGAATTTCTTCATTCTTATTCCGAATCTTATCTCTTCAAGCTGTGCTGTCTCTCTCCCGTTGGTTTAGCTTTGCTCGCCTAGTCCATGTCTTCTCCTTATTGGCTCTGTTAGCATTACCTCATTACTCCTTTTCTAAATAAGGACTTGTGTCTTATCACATCTCCCTTGTCTTTCATGAAACTTAGCTAAAAAAACCGGTTACAGCCAGCTCAGGCCAGCGATTGAACTCAGGTTGCTTCAGTTCAAAGGTTGCTTTTGCCTATGTGCCAGCAGTTCAGAATAAACTCAGTAGTTTCTGCAGCCCCTGGCCAACAGAGGAGACATCATAAGATCCTCACATTGCATCTATGAACATTTGACTCCAGACTGGCTTATGGCAGCTGTAAAGAACATATCTTTTTATTCCCATCGCACTTTGGATTAAATTTACAGTGGCTGCAGTTCAAAGGACATGTCTACTGGAACTGTGTGACAGATATATACAATGTTGCTGTCCTGGAACAGAGTGTGCCATGAAAAAATAGGATGGTGTCAAGGAGGCATCTGGTCTAATGGAGAACTGGCTGGCAACAACATTTTAATTGGCTCCTAGCCAGGTAACCAGGGTTTGTGTGTGAGAGCGGTGAAGCAGAATAGCTCCTAGTCTGAAAGGAAAAAGACCTAAAACTTCTCTCTCCTGTGTGTGTAAGATTCCAGTAATTCTACAAGATTAGCTAGCTGGCTTTTTCTCCCCCTTTTTCTATAACCTGCTCTCTCTCTCTCTGGAAATCCCTGTCAAGAGGCAAAAGGGAAATTCACTGTTCGAGACATTGAAAGGCAAGAGCTTAACCAGTGAACCAAAATAACTGAAAGTGCTGGAAGATCACCTTGTGTCATCAACAAAGAACTGAAAGGAATTTGGGAGACATTGATCCAGATCAACCCATCAAATCCTATACTGTGGAATTGGTACTATTGAACTGTTTTATCCCACCCTTAAAATCCATGTTTTTCTATGTCTTATGTGTCTTGAATGTGTGTGTATCGGGATTTAAGAACAGGTAGAGTTTAGGTTATAGAATTAGAAATTAGCAGTTCATTTTCTTTCTTTTGCCACTGGTTAAAGACAATTTGTTCAATAAATAGTTATTTACTTTTTAACTTTACAAACTTGGTGCTCATATTCTGTTAACCTAATTAAACAATTAGGTGGGTTGATCAAACTTTTTCACATTTATCGGGAAGCAGTGGGGCTTGATATTGCAGCACACTATCGCCAGTAAGTCATGACACAGCACACATACCCTCTGTGATAATGCTCCTGCCATCGGGACACAATGGGGGCCTTAATAATTGCTCAATTGTAGGAGGATGATGACAACATGCAGTGAGGACACTCCATAGATCTACACATAGCCTCTGACTCCTGTGTGGGCAAGGACAGCTCGTTTGCACCCTGTGATCAGGGCCATCTCAGAGTCGCAACCATGAAACTTTAAAAGCACCTGATCTTTTGTCTGCCTTCCACACCTGATCCCTTCAGGAGCACAGCACCACTGGTCACAGATGCTGAAGAGATGGGGACCAGCCCCATCTTAAAGGTGCTGAGAACACACAGAGAGAATGAGAGAACTCTGATGCCTGCCCGTTACATTCTGGCAGCAATGACCAGCACCGCCGAGGTGCAGGCATTAGTAATGTTTGCAGCGAGTTTGAGGCTGGGTCATCACTTTGGTATGAAGGCTACACAGAGCACAGGGAAGAGGCCCTGGACTGAGACACCTGCCTTTTATCTTGTGCAGAAAGGTTTCACATCTGAGTGACATGAACACTGCTCATCAGAACAAGGAGCTAAAGGCTCCTTGGGGGATACATTCTTAGGAGTTTATTGACAATAGTGAACATTATGTAGAAATGATTAACACCTGTGCCCAGACTGCAACTACATCTCATTAACCTTCCTAACTTGGGCATCCACAACGGAGGTGGAGGCAGCCTGCTGACTGCTATGGCCTGTTTGTGATGCCCTTTACAAGCGTCCCCTGGAAGGCTGAGACCTGGAGGGCCCGGCCTGCATTCGGAGACCTGCTGTGTGGCAGTGGCACCCTCCTTGAACTGTGGAGGTGGAGCTGCTGGGGTCAAGGGAAGAGAAGATTTGGATGGGCTGGACACTCCCGCAGTCACCTGGGTGGATGGCCCCAGCATGTGCATCTCTTCTCTATGGGTGTCCAAGGGCCCCTGGCTGACTCCTTAGGAGAAGGGGTAGCTGGAGTGAGATGCAGCTGCCCCGCACCCCTCTCGCTTACACACTTTGGAGGCAACTATGGCATCAGTGATGGAGCCCGCACAGTGGTGCAGGAGCAATGTACTGGACCAAGGTCCCCATGGTGGCTACCATCCTACCATTGTCAGTGTGCTGGCGTGCCGGCGCTATTGCCTAAGCCCGAAGGCAGACGGACTCCTCCATTTTGCCATGCAATCTGAGGAGTGCAATGGACATCTCTTCCTGATGTTCCCGAGTTACCTTTGTCGCTCCAGCAACTGTGGCATGACCGAGTCCAGAAGTTCGTCATCGGACCGGACTGAGCAACGTTCTGGCTTCCAGCAGTCCTCCCAGTGCTGGATACCTGGGAAGACCCTGCCGCTACCTGCTGTGGATCAGACAGTGCGATGTGCTCACCAGATTGTGACCCCGAGGCTACTCTAAAGCTAGGTCCCAACGAGGTGTGTGTTCCTACGCTGGTGAAGGGTGTGGGTGAGAGCTGTGATGGGACTTCAGGGAGGGTGTCTTCAGATTCCTCTCTAGAGGTTCCTTCGGGGCTTGACTGGAGGGCCTGAGTCATGGGGACTCTGTCGGCTGTTTGGCAGATGTGCCTGGGGAAAGCAAGGAGTGATAGTTAGTGCATGGCAGCGGCTTGTGAAACAGGACACATCACTCACATCACTGATGGATGCTGCACTGCTGGATCCTCACTTGCTGGAGTACTGCCGTCAGCACAGGAATGGTCCAGATTCTCACCGGCCAGCTGGATGGCTCTGTTTTCAAAGTCAGGGAGGACCTTGATTTCAGGCATTCCTCCACCAGTAAGCGCCCTTTTCCTCTTGTTGTGTGCCAGCTTGTCCTGCATAAGTAGAGATGGACAGAGTGTAAGCAGATGCCTGCCAGGCCAGACATCAAGTATGCATGGCCTGTCTGGGTGGTGAGTCACCCCATGATGGGATGAGGATAATGATGGCGAGTGTGAAAGAATGAATGGTGATGTTCCTTGAACCAACAGTGAGTGAGGCCCCTGTGGATGTGAGATGGATTTGTGAATGTGTGAATTGAGAGTCCTAAGAAGAGTGACTTACCCTGGCAGAACGAAAGAGATCATTCATCCTCTGGCGGCACTGGTGGCTGTCTTCTTTTGATGGTGCTAACTACCGCTGCCCCCACCTCCCTAGCCGGATTAGTGATGTTGCTCCCACCCTGCGCCAGAGCGGGGATGGAGGACATCCTGGCGAACCTCCATGGCATCCAAAAGGTGCTCGAGGGATGCTTCATTGAATCTGGGGGCTGCAGTCTTTTTGCCTTTCAGGGCTATGTCTTCTTTGCGGCAGTCCTAGCCTGAAGCACTGAGAGGTGTGCATGCGGCTGGACTTTAAATACGGCTCCTGGTGTGATGAAGCGACGAGGTGATGTCGTGGCGGGTGAATGAGAGCCATCTGTCGTAGAGACGGTGTGTGTTCCTGGGAATGCACAATTAATGCAGTGGGTTTGGGGCTGTACAGCTTGAGAAACTGCCAGTGCGGCTGGCGGCTAAAACATCATTTTACCTGCCCACTTCCGCATTTGATGCAAAATTTGGGATGATTCTGCCCAATATTTAAAGTCTGTATGACTCTTGTTCAGTGCTCCATGGACGCTGGCAGGTCTGTTGAATTTTTCCAGCATTTTCTGTTTTTATTTCAGATTTCCAGCATCCGCAGTATTTTGCTTTTATCTGCAATGACTAATTATTTCGGGAACTTGTGTCCAGTTCAGTTTGCATGGTAGTCCAGCACATCAGATATAGTTTGAACCAAGATTAGTTAAATTTGGAACTGCGGTAAGTTGATTATCAAAACAATTTGGCAGTTTGTAATGCTCCTGTGAAATGCCTTGGAATGTTACATAAAGTTAAAGGTGCAGTATAAATACATCTTGTTGTTGTTATGTATAGCCCAAAGCCAGGTCTCAGGGCTGGGTTTTCTGGGCCCACCTGCCTCCGGGATCATCTGGGATCATCCGGTCATGCCAAAAGTCTCCAGCAACAGGTCCCCCCACTTTTGAGTTTAAAGTCCTGTTGACTACCCTATTTACCCTTTTTGCCAGAACATTGGTCCCAGATTGGTTCAGGTGGAGACCGTCCCAACAGTACAGATCCCTCCTGTTCCAATACTGATGCCAGTGCCCCACGAAATGGAACCCCTCTTTCCCGCACCACCCCTTTAGCCACGTGTTTACTTCCCTTATTATCGCGTCCCTATGCCAATTTGCACATGGCTCGGGTAGTAATCCGGAGATTATAACCCTTGAGGACCTGTTCTTTAATTTATTTCCTAGCTCCTGATAATCCCCAAACAAGTCCTCTTTCCTAGTCTTACCTATGTTATTTGTCCCGACATGGACCACAACAACTGGATCCTCCCCCTCCCTCTCCAATATCCTTTCAAGCCAGTCAGAGATGTCCCTCACCCTGGCACCGGGCAGACAACATACCATGCGGGACACTCGATCCTGCTTACAAAGGATGCTATCAATTCCCCTAATTATAGAATCCCCTACAACTACCACTTGTCTTTTTGCTCCCCCCTCTTGAATGGCCTCCTGTGCCACAGGCCGTGGTCAGCTGGCTCATCCTCCCTACATCCCTGTTCCTCATCCACACAGGGAGCAAGTACCTCGTACCTGTTGGACAAGGTCAAGAGCTGAGGCTCCTCTGTTCTTGAACACAGGATCCCTCTACCTGCCTCACTTGCAGTCACCCATGCTGACCCTGACCACTGACCAAACTTGAGATACTTAATCTACTGGGTGTTACCACCTCCTGAAACAAAGCTTCCAGGTAACTCTCCCCCTCCCAGATGTGCCACAGCATCTGGAGCTCGGACTCCAGCTCATCAATTCTGAGCCGGAGTTCCTCCAGCAGCCAACACTTGCTGCAGATGTGGTCACCGTGGCTTGCAATGGGACCTGCCAGCTCCCACATCATACTGCTACAGCACATCACCTGCCCAGCCATCTCAACTTAGATAATTAATTTATTAATTAGCTTTGCAGTGTTTTTTTTTCAAATTTGATGCAGATTTCCTACTAACCAATCAGGTCACAGCTTTCCTGTGATGTCACTTTTTCAGTTTTGGCTTCTGTTACTCTGTGCCCTGAGGTCACCGCTCTGATGCTGCCCCCTCCGAGTCTGCTCCCAGGATTTACTCACCAATCAGCTGCTTTTTCTTTAAAATCAACTTTCTGCAGTGCCTTTGCATCAAAGAAACTCATTTACCAATAGGTTGAAATACTTTGTTGGAATTAGCTTGTTGATGAATTATGAAAAGAAAAGATCTGGCTTATGTTTAACAAGAATTCTGCTTGACTGATGCCTTAAGTCAAGATACCTGCAGTAATTGGGATGAAACTTCGCCAGATCGAAAGATTTCTTATTATGCCATTGACTAGTACAGGAAAACAAACAGTTTGGAGGCAGAATTATTATAACTTCTGACAATGACTATGAGTCAGGTTTCACGGTCAGTATAGGCCATGAGGCTAATGGTGCTTGCCATTACTTATGTGCAAAAGGAAAAGCAACTTCAAGCGAGAGACAGATGCACAGTTAAAGTGACACTATCCCAGCAGTTGCTGTAAGAATTGCACCATTCCAGCAATGGCTTTTTGAAAACAATGGCCCAGAACTTATGTTCCCCGATGGGGGTCGTACTCCGGAGGTAAGTTGCACTGGGGGAAACCCCTCTGGAATTCCCTTGGCCAGGACTACACGGGAATTGCCTGGGAAGTTTAAACTTCAAATGGACAATTACCCTGCGCCTAGAACCATCCAATACTCCGACTTAAATCAGAAACTTCGGATGGTTCTGACTCTCTTAGCAGAATAGTTACCCAGGAAAAGTTAGAACAATTAAAATCACTTTTAACTACTGGGTAAGAAAAGTTCTGACCCCCCCGCCTTCAGAACTCCACAGGACCCCTATGACTACCCCCCTCCCCCCAACCAACACTCTGACTACCCCTATCCCCCGACTATCCTCCCACACCCGACCACTCCACAAGCCGCCAACTACACTCCCGACCCCGCAACTAACCTCCTCCACACCCCGACTTCTGTCCTGATGCAACCCCATCCTCCAACTACCCTCCCAACCTCCCAACCACCCCCGACTACCCTTCCGCACCTCCCAACCTTCGACTGCCCTCTTTTGCCTCCACTATCTCCCTGCCAGCCCCTATCCCCCCAACCCCCGACTACCCCTCCACCCCCAACAATCCTCCCAAACACCCCCACACCCCAACTACATTCCCGACCGCCTGATTACACCACCCCCCCCACCCCCCCAACACCCCCCACACCAATTACCCTCTCCCGATGTCACTGCCCTGCACTGTAAGGCCTCCGGAGCTGCTGCACGGCAAATTTCTCATCAAACCAAGGTCAGAAGAATGGGCAAGAAGTGTGCAGCTCCTGACCTGGATAAGTGAAAAGGAGCAGAGTGGCGTCTAAACTCTCCACAGAAGGTTAGCACTGAAGAAGTGAGATGTTATTCACTTTGGTTGCCAGAATAGAAAAGTAAAATCATTTTTATAAGGGGTGAAACCTGTAAATCTTGATGCTCAGGGAGACTTGGGTGTGTTCAGCACATGGAACACAAAGTTAGCATGCAGGTAGAGTAAGCAATTAGAAAGGCAAATGGCTAGCTGGCCTTTATTGCAAGGGGATTAGAGTACAGGAATAAATAAATCTTGCTGTAACTGTACAGGCATTTGGTGAGCTTACACCTGGAATACTGTGTGCAATTTTGGTCTCCATATTTAAAGGAAGAATATACTTGCATTGAAGGTGCTACATTGAACGTTCACTGGATTGGTCCCTGGGATGAGAGGCTGAATAAATTGGGCATATATTGTCTAGATTTTGGAAGAATGACAGGTGGCCTTATTGAAACATACAAGAATCTAAAAGTTAGATACTGAGAGATTGTTTCTGCTGTCTGGGGAATCTAAAACATGGGGGCACACTCTCAGGATAAGGGGCAATCATTTAGGACTGAGATGAGGAGAAATTTCTTCACTCAGCATACAGTGAATCTTTGGAATTCTCTACTCTGGATGGCAATGGATGCTCCATTGTTGAACAAATTTAATGCTGGGATAGATAGATTTGAGGTCTCTCAGAGAATCAAGGGATATTGGGAAAAGGAGAGAAATTGGAGTTGAAGAACAAGTTCAGCCATAATCGTGTTGAATAATGGAATAGGTTTGATGGGCTGAATGGTCAACTCTTACTCCTACTTTTGTATTCTTTTAAGTCACTTTAGGCCTAAGTACCCTTAAATGACTTCACAAGTGTTAATTACTGCCAATTAACCTCTCTGGCACTAGACATTAGCTACAACAATGATGGAATCTTATTCGCTCAGGTTTCAATTGTTGCTGGAGATTTTTTAAAAAATGTAACATTTTCAATTTTTATTTCCTGTTTTTTTTTCTCTCTCTGAATGCAATATTTCTTTGTCCTCTTTATTTCTATTTCTGTTACTAATTTGATATTGTTTATAACCACTTAAATTTACCCTTGCCAGTCATTGGGCTGTTAATTTCAAAACCCTTCAGTCTGCTTGCTTAAGGAGATGCACAGTTGATTGCCCTGTTTACTCAGATTTCATATGTCCTATTTCTTTAGCTCACACATTCAATAACCTGTGACGCAGCATATTTGTAAACCTAAATGTGCAAGACAAGTCTGACTAATGGCAGATGCCATTAGATGCCCTGTTTTAGTATATTATGAGTCAATGTATTTTATTTTAAGGACATGTTGACCGCTGGCTTGGGCACATTTACAAAGTGAATTAAATTGGAATTTTCTGTGTGTTCTAACAGTTATATATGTTGCTAGGGATGAATATATCAGAGTTATCAGAATGCAGGCAAACCTGTCTGTCCGTGAAGATAAATGCTCCTGAACACACAGTAATGTAAAGCCACTGGGTGAGAAATTGGACATTTTTGTGCCCATTTTCTGGGCACAAGTGCCTTTCAATGTCCAAAATGAGAGGCTGAATAAATTGGGTTGATATTCTCTTGGGTTTAGAAGGATGAGAGATGACCTCATTGAAACATACAAAATCCTGAAGGGGCTTAAGAGGATTGACACTGAGAGATTGTTTCTGCTGATCGGGGAATCTAAAACAAGGGGGGCGCAGTCTCAGGATAAGGGGCCAATCATTTAATGATGAGGAGAAATGTCTTCACTCAAAGGGCTGTGAATCTTTGGATTTCTCCAATCCAGAGTGTTGTGGATGCTCCATCGTTGAGTACATTTAAGGCTGGCATAGATTAGGTTTTTGGTCTCTTGGGAAGTAAGAGACATGGGAGTGGGCAGGAAAATGGAGTTGAAGCTCAAGATTGACCATGATCATATTAAATGGCGGAGCAGGTGCGATGGGCTTTGTGGTCTACTCCTGCTTAAATTTCTTATGTTTTCATGTTCTTATCTTCTTAAAATGGATTCTTCAGCATGCGTGCATGCATTTTGGGGTGCAATGTATCAGGCACAATATTGTTGAGGGCATTTTCCATACATCCCTGGAAGGTAGCAGTGCATGCAGATAAGATGGTTAATGTAGTAATTATGGTTTTATTTAATGTGTGATGTACCTTTAAGGACATTACTTGTTAGGGAAGATCACGTGACCTGTAGTAACCAAAAGGAGGGTAGTGCAGGTTACCTCAGCAGTCAGTGGAGAAAATAGAGTTGGAGTTGAAAGCACATTTGTCATTGCTGTTGAGTATATTGTAAATAAAGTTAATCTTTCCACCCAAGAAGTGCTTGCAGATCAACTCTATTCCCAATAGTTCAACTCAGCCACCCTATAACAAACTGGCATTGAGGATAAAACAAGATTGAACAGAAAAAATCAAGTTAAAAAGAAATCAGCACTGCACCTCGACCAGTGATTGTAAATAGCAAGCTTTGTTAGAATTGAATAAGTTACCCCCCTCTCAAAAAGTCACAATTTTGGAGAATTGATCCTTTTGAACCATCATAGGTGATTGGTCTCATTACATAGAATGCCTCACATTCTTTTTTCAAACAAATGAGATTACAGGGGAAGAGGAGAGGTGAGCGATCCTCTTGAGTACTTGTGGGAGCAAAACCTACAGCTTGTTTCAAAATTTGATGACACCCAGTGCCCCAGATTCAAAGAATTTTGATGAATTGTTGGACATCATGAAGGGTCACTTTCAACCCAAGCCCTCAGTCACGATGCAAATGTCTAGCTTTAATTCATGAAATAGAGCCCTGGGTGAGACATTTGCATGCTACGTGGCAAATTTGAAGCAGCTAACGGAACATTGTGAGTTCAATGCAACTCTGAATGACACGCTCAGAGACCGTTTTTGTGTGGTGTGAAGAAGGACACTATTCAGAAAAAAATATTGTGCGAAGTGAATCTGGATTTCAAGAAGGTGCTAGAGAATAACACTGGCCATGGAAAGTGCTGGAAGAGATTCACAACAAATACACCAAATGGCACCATCCTCCACATCGAGTGGGAAACCTCAGCCGAAAAGGGTGCTAAAATGAGAGACTCTGGTAAGAAGCGGGTAACAGCCCCCACTAGCTGAAGAATAAAGAAAAATAAATTAGCAGCAAAATCAAAAAATAATTTTAATAGAGATGGAAACAATCAGTCTTTTAGTGATTAGCAGTTTAAAAAAATCGAATGATGCCATTGTCACAGAAATGGACATATAATGAGGCAGTGCAAGGAAAGGCTCAAGCAGACTTGTAAACAAATGGAGGAGGTGATGGTGTAGTGGTATTGTTGCTGGGCTATTAATTCAAAGACCCAGGGGAATGATCTGGGGACCCAGGTCCAAATCCTGCCATAATGGATGGTGGAATTTGAGTTCAATTTAAAAAAAAACCTGGAGCTAATGGTCATGACCATGAAACCATTGTCGATTGTTGTAAAATCCCATTTGGTTCACTAATGTCCTTTAGAAAATCTACTGTGCTTACCTGGTCTGGCCTCCAGACCCACAGCAATGAGGTTGGCTCCTAAATATACTCTGAAAATGGGCAATTAGGGATGGCTAATAAATGCTGGCCTAGATAGTGATGCCCACATCCCATGAATGAATGAAAAAAAACCTACAATGTAGAAGAGCCTGAACCAACAAATTCAAACATTTACTCATTGTTTATTCTGAAAGTTGGAAGACAGAAACAATATTTGTCACAGTGAAAGTAAATGGCAAACCTGTTAGAATGGAAGTGGACATGAGAGCTTCCACTACAGTAACTGGGGAACATATTTTCAGATATTTGAATAATGGTGAACATCAATTAAGTTTAGAATGAACATTGGCCAAGCCAAAAACATATACAGGTGAAGACATTCAAGTAAAAGGCATAAGCAGAGTGACTGTCAATTATGGAAGCCAATCGGCAAAGCTACCATTGTTGGTATTGAGAGACAGAGGACCAAGCCTTCTAGGACAAAATTGGCTAAGGCAAATCAATCTTGATTGGCCACTGAGATTCCAAAAGGAAGCTGGAAGCATTCCAGTTTTGAAAATGGAATGTGTAAGGACTCAACAATCTGAAGAAATGCAGGCTGTCTTAAGCCAAAACCTGGAAGAACTCAAGGAGACCCCGATCAAGATGAAGTGAGCAACCTTTGAAGCGAAAAAGAAAACCTGTTGAAAGACCTTCACACACTACAAGATTCCCTCAGGTCAAGGTTTGTACCTCTGGAAAAATATGAAGAGAAACAGAAAGAATTCAGCAAGTACAAACTGAAGAATGAGTTGGCAGAGAAGATACAACAATGGTCAATTTTCCAGGAGGCAGCAAACAAACCCAAAAAAAGTGATGGAAGAGCTGAAAAATCAGCTAAACGAAGCCAAAGAAGCTTTGAAAGTAAAAATCGCAGAATTTTCCAAGAAGCAGACAGTTAATGACATTTTGGGAGACTCAGCCACTGAGCTCAGACAAGCTGAACTTGCATCTGAGAGAAGTCTGGCCAATAGTGAAGTCAAAAAGAAGGCCAAGATTAAAGTCTACACTAGAAAGAGAAGACACATAGAAAGAAGATATAAAAATACCAATCAGGCCTTAATTCTGGCAGCATTTGAATATACTTTCTTAAATAGGCCTGGAAATCAAATCAGAAATGCTGACGCCCTTAGTTGTCTGCCATTACAAGAAAATAATGAGCACTTCCCATTTCCTCAGAAGCTTCTTTTACTGTTTTTTTTAGATTCCTCACTGGTATGTGCTCGACAGATCAGAGACTGGACAAGCTGGGACCCAGTCCTATCTCAAGTACGAGAACAAAGGCTTCATGGCTGGTCACAGGAGCCTGTACCTAATGAAATGAAACCGTACTTCAACAGAAGACATGAAATAATGAGCCAGGATGGCATCTTATTGTGGGGAGCACGAATGCTTGTTCCTCCAAAGGGAAGGGGGCCACTTTTAATTGAATTTCCTGAATGAATACCATATCACGCAGCTATCTATGGTGGCCTGGGATGGATGGTGAAATAGAGAGTTTAATAAAGCACTGTGTGCAATGTCAGCAATTGCAAAAGTTGCCAGTGACAGCTCCATTACACCCATGGGAGTGACCAGATAGACCCTGGGTGCAGTTACACATTGACAAAGTTGGACCTTTCCTGGGAAAAATGTTTCTGCTCATTGTCGGTGCCCATTTAAAATGGTTGGATGTATATGAGGTGAAGTCACCAACATCGGGCACTACAGTTGAGAAACTATGTTATAGTTTTGCCATTCAAGGACTACCAGAAGTAGTAATTTCTGGCTTGAAACTGGATAGCTGCATCAAATTCATAACTTTTCTCAGCACAGGGCTGATCTCAGGACATCTCCATTGCACAGTCACCTCAGCTCAACTAAACATCTTCTTTAAATATCATTTTCCCCCTTCATCCTTGATTCCATTTTCCTAAACACCTCTTCGAAATCAACTTTTCAAAAATATAATAATCTTTCATGTCTTCCTATTGCCTTCACTTCTGGGTCAAATAGTATTTAATTCCCTTCCCTTGTTTACTTATGAAACCTTTGTAAGTTGTAAAACTCCCTTAAACTCCCTTTGAAATTTCACAGCTAAAAAGTCAAGATAGCAAATTTTAAAATCCAAGTTATTTTCTTGTAATTCCAACTTCACCATGGTCTCTCATTACAAGTGCGTGCATCCAGCCTTTTCATCTTTCATCTCGCAGTTCCCAAAGACAATCAGTCTTTATTAACCTTCCACCCAGTTTAATTACCCATGGACACACATACACAGAACCCTCGTTACAGAGTACCATCATATTCCCAAAATTATTGAGAAAGGATAACATCTGTCATCACACCTCTCTCAAGGAAAAAAAAAGAAACATCATATTTTGAAAACATGTTTTCATTTTCTCAACCCACTTCTATCACTTGCTGTAGTTGTCTATGCAAAAAAACAATTACACCACGGTGAACCTGCTTCAATCACGAATATATATACAATTCTTTTGTAAGAATAAAGTTCATCCCAATCGATTCTCTATTTTTCAACATCCAAGTTCTTATAATTTAAGCTCTTGACAATGCATCTGCACTTAAATTTTCTCACCCAGCCACATGTATAATTTTTAAAGTGAACGGTTCCAATAATAAACTCCACTGAAAAATTCTGGCCTTTTTAGAACCACAGAAGCATAGAAAAGTTACAGCACAGAAAAGGGGCCATTCAGCCCATCATGTCTGCACTGGCTGAAAAAGAAAAAATAAGAAAAACTTAGCTGTCCATTTTAATCCCACTTTCCAGCACCTGATCCATAGCCTTGCAGGTTACTACACTTTAGGTGCAGATCCAGGTGCCTTTTCAATGAGTTGAAGGTTTCTGCCTCCACCACGAAACCAGGCAGTGAATTCCAAACACCCACCATCCTCGTGTCCCCTCTAATCCTTCTACCAATCACCTTAAATCTGTGCCCCTGGTAATTGACCTCTCTGCTAGGGGAAACAGGATATCCTTTTCTATTCTGTCTAAGTCCCTCATAATCTTGTACACCTCAATCAGGTCACCCCTCAGCCTCCTCAGTTCCAAGGAAAACAACCCCAGCCTATCCAACCTTTCCTCATAGCTGCATTTTTCAAGACCTGGCAACAGTTTTGTAAATCTCCTCTGTACTCTCTCCAGAGCAATTATGTACTTTCTGTAATGTGGCAGCCAGAACTGTACACACAATTCCAGCTGTGGCCTAGCCAGTGTTTTATACAGTTCCATCATTACATCCCTACTTTAGTATTCCATACCTTGCCCAATAAAGGAAAGTACTCCATATGCTTCCTTTACCACCTTTTCCACCTGTCCTGACACATTCAGGGACCTGTGGACATGCACACCAAATTCTCTCACTTCCTCAACCCCTCCCAATATCTTCCCACTTATCGTGTATTCCCTAGCTTTCTTTGTACTCTCCAAATGCATTACCGCACACTTCTCTGGATTGAATTCCATCTGCCATTTTTCTGCCCACTCAACCAAACCATTGACATAATTATGAAGACAACAGCTGTCCTTTTCACTATCAACTACATGGCCAATTTTTGTGTCATCTGCAAATTTCCCAATCATGCCACCCATATATAAATCCAAATAATTAATATATGCCAGAAGCAGCAAGGGACCCAACACTGAGCCCTGTGGAACGCCATTGGAAATTGTTTCTCATTCACAAAAACATCCATCAACTATTATCCTTTGTTTGTCACTGAGCCAATTTTGATCCAGCGCACCACATTCCCTTGTATCCCAGGGACTTTTACTTTGCTGACCAGTTTGCTATTTGGGACATTGTTAAATGCCTTACTAAAATCCATGTAGACAACGTCCAATGCACTACCCTCATCAATCCTGTTACTTAATAAAAAAATTTGATTAAGTTAGTAAGACACGGCCTTCCCCTAACAAAACCATGCTGACAATCCCTGATTAACCCATTCCTTTCTAAGTGCCAGTTTATCCAGTGTGCACTATATAGCTGGGCACTTAGAGAAACTCAAGGTAACCGGGAAGAGTCAGCATAGTTTTGTGAAAGGGAAATCATATTTAACCAATTTATTGGAGTTCTTTGTGGGAGTAATGGGCTGTGAATAAAGGGGAGCCAGTAGACGTGCTGTACTTGGATTTCCAGAAGGCATTCGATAAGGTGCCATATCAAAGGTGATTGTGAAACATAAAAGCTCATGGCGTAGGGGGTAGCATATTAGCATGAATAGAAAATTGGCTGGCTGGCAGAAAACAGAGAGTATGCATAAATGGACCTTATTCTGATTGGCAGCATGTGACAAGTGGAATCCCGCAGGGGTCTGTGCTTGGGTCTCAACTCTTTACAACTTATATCAATGATTTAGATGAGGGGAGTGAAGGCATGATAGCTAAATTTGCAGATGATGCAAAGATAGGTAGTTTTGAAGAGAAGGTTGTAGGCGGATATAAATGGGTTTAGTGAGAGGGTAAATAAAGTATAATGTAGGAAAATGTGAAGTTGTTCACTTTGGCAGGAAAAATTAAAAAACAGAGTATTACTTAAATGGAAAACGGCTGCAGAATTCCGAGGTGCAGAGGGATCTAGGTGCTTGAGTGTATGAGTCACAAAACGTTAATCATTTAAGAAGGCTAATGGAAAGCTATCCTTTATTACAAGAGGAATTGAACATAAAAGGATGTTATGCTTCAGTTATACAGGGCATTGGTGGGACCACATTTTGAATATTGTTTGCAGTTTTTGTCTTATTTAAGGAAGGATGTTAGTGCGTTGGAGGTGGTTCAAAGAAGGTTTACTAGATTGATACCTGGAATAAGCTGGTTGTCTTATGAGGAAAAGTTGGACAGGCTGGGTTTGTTTCCACAGGAGTTTAGAAGAGCGAGGGGTGGTTTGATTGAAGTATATAAGATCCTGAACGGTATTGACAAGGTGGATGTGGAAAGGATGTTTCCTCTTGTGGGTGAGTCCAGGCAGAGATGAGGATATTTTTTTTTCTCTCAGTGGGTTGCGCAGTTTTGAAACTCTCTGCCTCAGAAGGCAGGCTCATTGAATATTTTTAAGGTGAGGTAGATAGATTCTTGTTAGGCAATGGGATCAAAGGTTATAGGAGATAGATAGGAATGTGGAGCTTGAAACACAAGCAGATCGATCATGATCTTATTGAATGGCGGAGCAGGCTTGAGGGGCTGAATGGCCTACTTTCACTCCTATTTTGCATGTTCATATGTTCGTAACACATTAGGATTAACAGAAGAAGAGCTAAAGGATCCCAGAAAGATATGAACTTTACAAATGGCATGTTGGCTTTCATTGTAAGAGGATTTGAGTACAGGAGCTAGGATGTCTTACTGCAGCTGTATTTGGTAAGACCACACCTGGAGTATTGTGTGCAGTTTTGGTCTCCTTATCTAAAGACGGATATACCTGCTATAGAGGGAGTGCAGCAAAGGTTCACCAGTCTGATTCCTGGGATGGCAGGGTTGTCATATGACGTGAGATTGGGTCGACTAGGCCTTTATGCACTGGAGTTTAGAAGAATGAGAGTAGATCTCATTGAAACTTATAAAAGTCTGACAGGGCTGGACAGACGGGATGCAGGGATGATGTTTTCTCTTGCTAAGAAGTCTAGAACAAGGCATCACAATCTCAGGATACAGGGTAAGTAATTTAGGACTGAGGTGAGGAGAATTTTCTTCATTCAAATGGTGTGAAACCTGTGGAATCCTCTACCACAGTAGGATGCGGAGACCAAGTCACAGAATTAATTTAAGAAGGAAATAGATAGTTTTCTAGACTCTAAAGGCATCAAGGGGTATGGGGAGAGTGTGGGAGTATGGTGTTGAGATAGAGAATCAGCCATGATCATATTGAATGTTGGAGCAGGCTCGAAGGGCCAAATGACCTATTCCTGCTCTAATTCTCAATGCTTCTGTGTTTCTATGACTGCATTGGAAGACCAGTTCAGAATCACGTTAAACTTCCTTACGCATTGACTAGAGTTCATGTCATTTTGACAGCAGCCTACGGAATCCATAGACCACTGTATCAGCTGATGCAGAAAAAAGGGTATGTACTGTGATTTTCAAATTCAGAGCTATCAGACAGGATTGTTCAGCTGGTGATCACATCCACTCCCATGAAAGCACTCCAGAGATCTGCTAGACAAGCCCACAACACATAGCATCAAAGAGCTACTCAAGGTAGATGTAGGAAGCAATATTCACAGGTCAACAAAGCTTGCAGGTCCTAAGTATGTTCCCAATTGTTGACATAGTCACTAGACCACCCAAACCTAGCAAGACATGTTGAAGGTGTGGTCATCCATTTGCACCAAGGAAATGCCCAGCTTTTTAGTAACTCTGCAAGGCATGTCGCAGAAGGGGCCTTGGCAGCCTCAGTGCACTACAGCAAAGGCTGATGCAGCTACAAAGAGCCGTGCACTGATCCAAACAGACTGTACACAACGGGTACCTTCAAGCAATAAGAATAAGCATCAGGTGTTCCATCAGAAACATATACATGAGGTTACTGACAAACCAGAACATGATGATGATGGACATGACGAGACGAAGAGTGGTGAACACATGTTTCACCCTGTCAATCTCATGGAAAATGTAGATGCCACCACACCACCAAAAGTGTTTGCCAAGATGAAAAAATCTGCCATAAGAAAGTTGGTCACTATTTGTTATTGGCCAAGATTGACACGGGGCAAGTGTCAACATACTACTTCTGCAAATTCTAAAAGATATGTATCCACAGACGTGGAAGGCCATGGAGAAACCTACTACAGTGAAATTTCCAGCTTATGGTGGTTCGCTAATTTCATGTGCAGGACCCATAGTCCTGGAGTGCAAGTGCATGTCACAGATGTTCTGCATCATGGAAACTAAAGGCCCAGTGATTGCAGCTCTACTGGTATGTTGTGGCCTCACACTAGTCACAATCCATGGAACTAGTCAGACATCACAAGGCAGATCAAACTCAGAAACTACTCCTATCATCTCAGGTCATGACCTAACATAGACATATCCAAAATGTCTCCACAAAATTGGCAGTTTCAAGGAAGCTGCATCATTACACGTGCAGGAAAATGCAAGTCGATCAATTGATCCACCACGTCAGTGCAACATCCACAAACAATACAAACTGAAGGTAGAATCAGGCAAAATAGAGAAATCCAGAATCATTAGAAGAGTACAAGATCAACAGATTGGTGCAGCTCAATCACATGTGTCATAAAGTAGAACGGATAATTGCTAGTACACATCAATCCATGACATTTAAGTACAACTTTGAAATGTTGGCCTTACAAAATACCCATATTTGAAGAGTTAAATACAAGATTTGTAGGTGAAAAACTCTTTCCCAAGCTTGATGCTGAGCATGGCTACTGGTCAGCACATCTTGTTGAGAAGTCCCAAGAGCTTACTACATTTCATCCACCATTTGGGTGATACTACTTTCAACAACTTCCTTTCAGGTGATTGGTTAGGCAGGATCTCTTGCAAGCTCACACGGACTGCGTTACATGCACTGTGCCAGGACCCTGTTGTGTAACCAATGACATAGCTGTTGTGGGAAGAACAAAGCAAGAACATGACCATAATCTGCACTTATTGATGCAAGCAGCATGTAATGAAGGATTGGTGTTCAAAAGTCTGAAATGTGACGTCAATGTGCAGCAGATCCATTGCTTTGGTTCTATTTATTCCAGGGCTGGCACATGGCCTAATCCATGTAAAATAGAGGATATTAAGGCCATCTCAGCCCCTCAAGATAAGGATGGTCTTTGAAGAATTCTAGGTCTCCTTAATTTCTTGTCTCCATGCAGTCCCAATTTCGCTCAAAAGTTTTCATTGTTAAGGGAATTGTTGAGAAAGGATGTGGCTTTCCTGTGGCACAAAGACCACCAATACCCCTTCGAAGCACTGACACAGTCATTATCAGAAGCATCAACATTGGAATGTTGTGATCCTAGGGAGACAAATACTCCAGATGCCTCACAGAAAGGTCTGGGAGCATACATACTGCAAAAAGACAAACCGATCGCATTTGCTTCAAAATCTCTCTCCGTAACACAATCCAACTACTCCACCATTGAGTGGAAAACATTAGCTTTAGTGCTTGAAATTGTGTGTTTTCATACTTACCTATGCAGCAAAAGATTTGTGGTAGAGACCGCACAAGCCACTGGAGATGATTTAGTGAAAACCATTGACCAGTGCACCACCAAGATTGCAATGTGTCTTGATAAAGATTCAAGGTAATGACTGTGAGATTAGGTACAAGCCAGGTAACTTGATGATCACATCAGATACACTTAGCAGATTGCCAAACCCAGTGAAAACAGAGGCTATATCCTTAGATCTACAAGTTGACTTCATTGACATCAAACTTGAAGATGTTCTCCAAATTGATCTGGTACATATTGCGCAACGCAAATGCCAGCAGCTACTAGAAGAGACAGTGAAAGATCCTGCACTATAGAAACTGTGGAACACCATCATTGATGGATGGACTGTTTCAATTTAGCATGTTCATGGAGATGTGAGACCATTTTGGCCTTACCAGGATCAGCTAGGCATCACCTAAGGAGTCTTTTTTAAAGGCAGGCAGGTGACCAAACTAGGATCTTTGCAATCTGATACTACTCAACGAACTTCATCACTCACACATGTGCATAGATCAGATGAGAAAACTCACAGAGAGACAGTCATTTGGTCAGGTATGATCAATGACATCGAAGTCATTGTCAAGAAGTGCGAGGCATGTCAAAAGCATTTGCCTAGTCAGCACAAAGAACCATTGGCTCCACATGAAGTTCTTAACTATCCTTAGTCCAAAATTATATCCAACCTCTTTTATATCCATGGCACTGACTTCATTATCATCATCTACTACTTTGCCAAGCACACCATTATTTGACACTTGCAAAAAATGTCAAGCACAATTGTCATGCACACTCTAAGTGCTGTTCTCACTTTATTTGGTGTGCCTAGAGGGATCATTATGGATAACTCTCCACAATTTATTGATAACAATTTCGGGATATGTGTGAGGAGTGGAATATTGATCTCACTATTTCTTCTCATTACCTTAGATCCAACAGTCTAGCTGAATGAATAACTCACATGGTGAAATACCTAATTCTCAAATGTAGACAGACAAAGCAAGGTTTAGACCTTACAGTGTTACATTCACGTGCAACAATTTTAAGTGCAACTATTCCATCACCTGCAGGGCTCATGCTTGGAAGACCAGTACATACCAATTTACCCATTGTTAGCCACTAAACTTTCTCAAAAACTAGTGGCAGAGTTTTCTGCCTGTCGGACGGGCCATGCGGGAACAGGCGCGGGCAGGCATGGACCCGATCACCGCCCGCAGTCAGGTCCGTGCCGCCATTTTACGTGGGCGGACCAATTAAGGCACGCCCAGTGTGAAACACAGCTCCCGAGGGCAGCGGGAGTGGCTGGTGGCGGCGGGGCTGCTAAATCCGCAGGGTCCATTGGTGACCTGGCGGCCTGTTTAAAAGAGCTCTAGCAGTTGTGCAAAGGCTGTCAAACATGGCCAGCAGAAGGGCTCCCCAGAGTGCTGCTGTTGAGCAGGTCAGGCAGGAGGGTAGGGCAGGGGTAGGTACCCCTCATTTTTCTGATGATTGCCTTGCTGCCCTCCTCGAGGAGGTGGCAGCACAGCAAGAGATCCTCGTATCCCAGGATGGGAGGAGGAGGCCCCCCCACATAACCAAACATGCCTGAGAAGAGGTGGTGGAGATCATGAGCTCCCACGATGTGATGATCCAGTGTCGCAAGTGCTTCAATGACCTGTAGTGCTCAGGAATGGTAAGTACCATGTTGGCATTGGTCATTTAACCTAGCAGGTAGGCTTTCCCCGCAGTGCCCCAACATCTACCCTGCCCTCAAGTCCGAGTGCAGTGACTGCATTGAATCATTGACAACATGTGTCCTTCGCTGGGTCAGCAGGTATTGCCCATGCTGAGTGCACCCGCAACATGTGGTACACTGAGACCCACATTACTGTTTTGGGGGCAACCTGGAGGAGCTGCACCTAGGCGCAGAGCTGGAACTCCAGGACATGTCAAAGTCAGGGTGATGACATGCTGGGAGGGGAGCTTCAAGGTGGCGTGGCACCGATCGATCTGCTGCCCTCCGTGCTCCATGTGCTTGCGCCTCCTTGCTATGGAAGGTTAAACCGTGTGGTGCCAAAAGTGATGTAGGTAACATTTGGCCAAGGGGGAGGGTGGGACAGGCCGAGCACCTTTGTGTGAGTGTTTGGCAGCAGTGGGGTGAGGAGGCACTGGAGCCCTGCAATGTCCCACTCTGGTTGGGGTTGGCCGTCCACGAAGAGAATCCAGGTACAAGTAGCACTAATCAATGCTCTTCTCTCCTTTTTAGGATAAGAATGCACAAAATGCTGCCTATCAGCCGAGGACTGGGGTAGGGCTGGCCCAGTTGGCGATTCTCAGCCATTTTGAGCAGGAGGCCCTAGATCCACCGGTGTCAGTGAGGCTGGGGTGCCACGGACAGGTATGTTTGCCCAGCAGAGTGGTCACCCTTGTTCTCCCCACAGCCTTGGCAGTGATGTTCAGTGATTGAAGTTTGCAACATGGATTGACCATTGCTTATGGAAGGATGAGCGCATAATGATCTGGGGGACAGGGATACATATTGACATTGTCTCCACATTAACTGATCCAATGTCATTGTTCTTCCTTTCAGCATCAGCAGAGCAGGGCTGGAAGGAGGAGCAGCCCTGAAGTCTCGGACTCACCAGTGTCACACCATCTCTGCCAGGCAGGCACCAGTGCAGATACTAGCATCTCAGTGGGAATTGGAACATAGGCTAGAGTCCTAGGCCACAGTGGTGAGGGCACTTCACAATCACTGGAGGAGCTGGCAGAGACAGAGAGTGCCCATGGTGCCAGCAGCCAGAGGACTGCAGGGAACCAGGCACATGCTCAGTCAGTGGCTGATGATGTGCCTCTGGAGTCGCCCGCGATGCAGCAAATGCTGTGGCTTCAACTGTGGCCGGGTGTATGGGAGCATCTGAGGGAGATACATGAGGTTATGCTTGGCTTGGTGTCCGTGGTGGAGGAGTCTATGCGGATGATCGCTGAAGCAATGAGCCACATGTCCTAGCGCCATATGTCCTCCATGGAGAGAGTGGCGACTCTCGTGGAGAGGCTTCTCCAGGAGACCAATCAGGGGTCTCTGGGGATGCGCTCGGACCTGCAAGCCCTTACATCAGCATTTACCTCAGCTGATGAGTGCCAGTGTGGGAGCTGGTCTGGGCATCAAGTTTCCCAGCTCGGTGCCCATCCATCTGCAGGGAGGTCCAAAGCGACCTCACGTTGGTGCAGCAGCTGCCTGTCATCTCTACGGGCACCTCTCAGGGTGCTCCGGATGAGGGCAGCAGCTCCTTCGCCCCTCTGCCAGTGACCATTACATCCGATGAGGCTGCGACAACTGGGGAGATGCCAGCTGTGGAACTGGCAGCTCCATCCCAGGTGGGGCCAGCACAGGCTCCACGGGCCAAAGGGCAACTGCCAAGGTCATCGAGGCCAAAAGGAGAGCAGAGTCAGCAGGGTGTCTCAGATGCCACTCACAGCAAGGGGTCAGCACTAAGATGTAGCACCTGAAAACATAAACATAAGGCACATTAAGCACACCACGGGTTTAACACTGATGCTTTTGTGTTGCCCGATATGGGGTCTTTATCAGTTGGTGTGATGTTTAACACCTCTGTCATTTTGTTTTCTTAAGTTCCTTTTGTTGTAATATTAAATTCAGACATGTCACAATGGTTGAGGGTGCCTCTTTTCTTCTGCAGTTGGATGGTTCCCAATAATGTTTTGACTGATTTGTGGGACATTCAGCTTAAGGCCCTTAGTTAATTTCCTGTCCAGGCAGATTTTGCACTCACGTATTGAGTATGGAGCCTGCAGTTGGAGGCCCATATGTGGTGTGCTAGCTGAAGGTTCATTGGATTAAAGCCTCCTGGGTGTCCCTGCCTCCCTGGAGTATGCCCAGGTCTGCGTCTACCCCCACAGTATTTCCCTGTGCGTGCTCATCCTCGGACTCACCGCTGGACTCATTGTGTGCATCCACAGCCACTGCGTTTGCATCTTCGTCATCCACAGCGTTCCCCCCCTTCCAAGCACGAGATAGTGGAGAGCGCAGCATGCAACCACTATCAGTGACACACAATCTGGGAGGTACTGGAGTGCGGCCCCTGAGCGTCCCCGGCATTTGAAGCGCATCTTGAGAAGACTGATGGTTCTCACCACTACAGCCATTGTGGCTCCTATTGTAGCGCTGCTCAGCTTCTGTTCTTGGATGGTGGAGAGGCGTCATGAGTCACCTTCTGAGGGGATAGCCCTTGTCACCCAGCAACCATCCACCCAGCTGGGCTGGAGCACTGATGAACGCTGGCACCTGGGAGTGTCTGAAGATGTAGGTGTCATGGGAGCTGCTTGGATACCTTGCACAGATTTGTAGAATCAGCATCCTGTGATCACACACTATCTGCACCTTCATGGAGTGGAAGCCCTTCCTGTTGACAAAGGCACCGGGTTCACTTGCTGGCGCCTTCATGGCCACATGTGCAGTCTATTGCACCCTGGACATGGGGGAAGCCAGCAATGGCCGCGAAGCCTCTGGCTCATTGTGTCTGGCTTGTTTGGACCCAACAGTAGTGGATGAAGATGAATGCATACCTGAACAGAGTGTCTGTAACCTGCTTGATACAAGTATGAACAGCTGATTCGGAGACACCGCAAAGCTCACCCACCGACCCCTGGAAGGAGCAAGAGGCATAGAAGTTGAGGGTAGCTATGACCTTTAGAGCCACTGGCATGGGGTGTCCACCCACACAGTTCACAGAGATCTCAGGCCCAATCATCTGGCAGATATAATTGACTGTCTCCTTTGAGAGACGGACCCTCCTTCGGCACTGCACCTCAGACATCTTGAGGTAGCTGCTTCGCGGCCTGTATACCCTGGTAGCAAGATAGTGGTACCTTCTGTGGCCCCTTCCGCCTTGGACTACCTTTTGGCCCTGCATCCCTTGTGCCTGTGCCTGTCCTCCCAAAGGTGGCTCCCCTAGAGGTTGAATGTGCACTGCTGACCTCCTCCCACTACTAGCCCTCCTTTCCTCCTCAGGGGAGGTGCCTCCAGTGGAGAGTTCAGCTCCCATTCCCAGGCTAAGGGAAGGCTTCCTGAAACCCACAGGCCCAAAAAAAGATTCCTCACTACAAAGTGCTGACCTGAAGGTTGTGAGTCCAGGCCAAGCAGCTGGTGTGGGTTTGGAAGTATTGCAGATTACACAGGCAAGTATCAGTAACTTTGAAAAATCAATTTTTGACAGAGCACACTCGCAACCCCACTGAGTCCTCTTATCTCGCTTGTGGATGAGGTTTATACAAATGTGTCCCACCCACCTGCCCACTGCGCCCATGTGCCAACCCAAAGATCACAAGGGCACCAACAAATCGTTGTCAATTGATGCCTCAAGGGCCTTAAGTGGCCCGTTAATTAATGGCGGGCGTGCATTAAATATCATCGCGCGCCTGCCCAATGAAATATCGTGATGGCGCGCAGTGACTTTGGGACACTCACCCAACATCACTGTGCACCATTTTACGTGTCGGCGTGCGGGCCCCACCCCCGCACGCCAACGGGAAAGTTCTGCAACTTTAAAGGCAATAAGAGAAGATGACCAACATGCATGATAAAAATGCAGGTACAGGTTTGCCAAGTTTAGAGTTGGGCCATTAAGGCCAATTCAATGGAAAGTATTTGGCAACCAGTCAAAGTGACAAGGATTTGTTTGGAATCAAGATCCTATGATGTCATTACACACAAAGTGAGGCGTTTGGTGAGGTGTAACTGAGAACAAATCAGATCCATTCCAGCTCCTTAACCACAAAACACTCCTATTGCATCTAGATACCAAATGCAAAAAGGAACAACATCCAAGATTGACAATCCCATAGATTACTGTGGACCATTTAACAAAAACTTCCAGACAAGGTTATCATTACAAGATCTGAGCACACCAGCAGGTTACCTTTATGATTCACAGACTCATAGATACTTCATTTCTATGCACTTATGTAATGGTAACTAAATATGAACATATATTGTAAATAGATATAGATCTTTGGAAGTTGGGAAAGTAGGGGGATGTTGTAATATGCCTTTAAAGGATATCAGCATGACATCGCTAAAAGGGGAACATGCCATGTGATCCAGTCTTAGTTTCACTTTTGCTTTGAGCAGAGCACACACATACAGCTCTGATGCCTTCAATCTTTATACCTATGTAAACTGTTCTCATGTGCCTAGTCTTAAAAAATGAACACACAACATGTTTATGCAATCTCTTATGAGTGACTGGTGCTGTGTATTGTACAGTAAATAAGTCCAAGGTACTATATCATTATAATTACAAGACAAGCACTGCATGTAAAGTCACCCTATACTGGAACTAAAAACTTCAACGTCCAGCTGTTGGGTGACCAGATGCAGAGAATCATCCAGATAAATACCTGGTATCCAGGCAGTAGTCATGATGCCTTTATGCTGCTGTGTCATCTACATTTAAGCCACCATAGCAAACCCAAGGGTGGCTACTGAGTGATAAGGGCTATCGGCTGATGACATGGATGATGACTCTGATGTGTAACCCATGCACACATACGCAGTGTACACAGAGTGAAAGTCGTATTGTTGTGTGAAATGTGATGGAGCAGCTCATTGGCATGCCAAAATAATGTTCCCACTGCCTGGACCAGTCTAGAGGACACAGCAGAGTGGGTCTCAAGACTTGTGCTGCTCTGCTGCATTCTGCACAGCCTTGCCATGATGTGGGGACAGCCCTTGGCATCAGCAATGAGCAGCTGAAGAACAAGAGCATGTAGTGGAAGAAGAAGGGAGGACACATCCAACACAGCTGCTTTCCCCAGCTGGACTGGCTGTGATTAAGTCATCCACATGCAATACAAGAAAATGCAATCCCAATTTCCCATTCTCCAATAGTCCCACATCTTCCCTTCGCCTCATACTGACCATGACAGCACCCACTTGGTCAAAATGCAATAATAAAACTAAATATTCCAGACAAAATATATGAATAAAATTATGCCATATTGCATACAAAAGACACTGATCACCCTCATGTATCCCATTAGTACCTGATTCAATGTACCTTAGCCTGTCCTAAAGCTTTACGCAGTGCTATCCCAATGGCTACACCAAACCTAACGGAAGTTGAAGAGATTGTATCTGTGCAATCATCACCCCCTGCCCTGCCTCCAGGTCAATTGTGCCTTGTTTTGCCATGTGTAGGTTCCACCCCTACGCTATCCTCTAAATTTTGCATGTTGGCCCCGATCTTCACTCTCGTGTTGGTTGCACGGTGACTAGAGAATTCCCTGCTCCATGGACCCCAAACATTAGAAATGGCTGCCCAGACATCAGATTGTCAGTCCAGGAGGTTGGGCTAGATTAGAAGTCAGGGTGGGCGATCCTGTAAGAATTGAGAAGGCTGCTGGGTGTGGAAGCTGGCTGAGGGCTCGGGGGAAAGGCCTGCGTTGGGAATCTGGCATGGTGTCCAAAATTTAAAAATAAAGAATAAAATTTGAAACATCTCCCTAGTCCTCACTGTTCAGCCTCCTACATCCTCCCACACTTTCCCCATGCCCCATCCATGCCACCTCATACCCCCATCTACCCTCCCATGGTCCCATAGCCCCATGCCAAAGTATGCCCCCAAACAACCCCTATGGCCCCTCATGCCCCTATGCCAACCTCCACACACACTCCCAGCCTTTACAGTCCCTATGCCAAATTACTTCCAATTCATGCCAACCTATGCCCCCTACCCTTTGCCCTTACACCTACTATGCCAACTTACCTAGAATCCATGATGGGCAGATCTCAGGGCCATTCAGAGATGATATCAAATAAAATTATATAAAGTAAAAAAAATTCTAAGTGTCTATTGCAGGTTTCACTATATTGAAAAACACACTCTCATTCATCAAAATCTATTTCCATTCCTTCAACTAAATAAAACCTTGTAACAACAAACATTTCATTTAAGTGCACAATCTCTTATAACAACAAGCATTGGAATTCATAGTCCCACATCAAAGAATCTATAACCACTTATAACTGTCAATCAAACTATGAAATAGCAGGCACCCTACTGTGATAAAGGATGGCTGTGAAATCACTAATCCAGTACTGGAAATCCTCAAGCTTACGTCAACAGACAGAGTGAAATAGGAAGCTATAATTTTAAAAAAAACTCCAGACTCCTGTCTGTCTGTGGATATAGGGCTACTCTCTGCCATTATGCCTCCTCCAACAAGAACTGCAGTGCAGGATTGGAAAGCCTTTGAAGCCCATTGTAGCCCATGTTGTGGCATTGTTCAATGTTTCATAGGTCAGATTTACTTTCAGCTTGATTATAATTATCTGCTCTAGCCTAAGTGCACCTCTCCTTTAAGAGGTGCTGGGCTAGCTTTAAGCAATGCAGGCTTACAATATTGACCTGCTGCTGATCCATCCAGCTAATCAGCAGCGCAATTCATGCTAGCTTGCTGCTGAAATCATTGAAATGAGCACCCTGCATGAAATTGACATGCTGCCTGCATCACAATCAGTAGGTGCAAGTTAATCATGTATTGGGATCCCCACACTTGTTTTTTGCTGCTATCAAATGTAACGTCCTCTGAAAGAAACTGCTTAAGTGAATTGCAAAGACACAGCAGAGACTGAGGGTGGGATTTTCTGCACCCCCCTGCTGCCAGGATTTTCTAGTCCCTCCACAAGTCAGTGGACTTCTGGTTGGGGCACCGCCTCACCTGAGCAGGTCCCACTCACGATGCCACCAGAAAATCATGGCCTTAAGAAATTTGCTGATATAACTTGTCTTAGAAGATTTTTTAAAATTAATTTACGGGACCTGGGCATCACTGGCTAGGCCAGCACCTATTGCCCATTTCTAATTCCCTGGAGAAGATGGTGGTGAGCTGCCTTCTTGAACTGCTGCAGTCCCTGTGGTGTAGGTACATCCACAGTGCTGTTAGGGAGGGAGTTCCAAGATTTTGACCCAGCAACAGTGAAGGAATAGCAATATATTTTCAAGTCAGGATGGTGAGTGACTTGGAGGGTAACTTCCACGTTGTGGTGCCCTTGTTCTTCTAGATGATAGCAGTCGTGGGTTTGAAAGGTGCTGCCTAATGAACCTTGGTAAATACCTGCAGTGCATCTTGCAGATGGTACACACCGCTGCTACTGTGAGTCGGTGATGGAGGGAGTGAATGTTTGTGGATGTGATGTCAATCAAGCGGGCTGCTTTGTCCTGGACAATGTCAAGCTTCTTGAGTGTTGTTGGAGCTGCACTCATCCAGGCAAGTGGAGAGTATTCAATCACACTCCTGACTTGTGCCTTGTAGATGGTGGACAGGCTTTGGGGAATCAGGATGTGAGTTATTCACCGTTGAATTCCCAGCCTCTGACCTGCTCTTGTTGCCACAGTTTTTATATGGCTAGTCCAGTTCAGTTTCTGGTCAATGGTAACCCCCAGGATGTTGATAGTGGGGGGACTCAGCAATGGTAATGCCATTGAATGTCAAAGTACCATGGTTAGATTCTCTCTTGTTGGAGGTGGTCATTGCCTGGCACTTGTGTGGCACAATTGTTACTTGCCACTTGTCAGCCCAAGCCTGGATATGGCCCAGCTCTTGCTGCATTTGGACATGGACAGCTTCAGTATCTCAGGAGTCGTGAATGGTGCTGAACATTGTGTAATCATCAGCAAACAACCCCACTTCTAACCTAATGATGGAAGGAAGGTCATTGATGACGCAGCTGAAGATGGTTGGGCCTAGGACAGTACCCTAGGCATGTAGACTGCTCTGAAATCTGTAAAGACTTCCTTTCCAGTTTTGAATCCAATATTTTTATTTCACATCATGACAGATACTTATCAAATTATTTTGTCACCTTTATAATTCATTCGAGCCATAATAGTAATTACTTAGCATTAGCTGATATCAGTTCAGTGAAGAGTGTTCCAAATTTCCATTTAAAATGTTTGTAAATGATAAAATTGTACTCCTCAAAAAACCTGGCAAATTATTCCCATACTTTTGAAACATTACACCCATATTGTAAAATATGTTTGAAACTAAAATACATAATTCAACTTTTCCAACATTTATTCTGAAGGTCTCTCAAAGTTCAATTTTTAACATTTGATCATAGGCACTCTCATTCCTTTAAGTTTGTTTTGTTTTTTTAAGAGCATTTGAGATGATTGTAATAAACTCCTCCTCACATTACTAACTTGGCATTATTCAATACTTGGATGTCTTTATCCTTGCCAGCTGCCTTCATGAATTTGTTCTTCAGTGCCGAGAGCAAGATTTTGTTTGCCAATAGTGATCAGAAAGGTTAAAATTAAAAGTTAACTGCCTCTGTTAATTATAGGACCAGGAAGTCACCAATATCTTATTAGCGTTTCAGCCATCTGAGCTGATTTCTGGATTGAGACTTCCTTCTTATGAGGTAAGATGCTATTGAGCAGTGCTACATCTATTTTGCCTCCAGTTTGGTGTTCCAATAATTCACTGTCATTGGCAAGAGCTCATTATAAATAGGACTACAAGAATATAAACTGTTTCACATATGCTTATTTGAACTAGGCATAGTAGAGCCTCTCTGCTGCACTGCTGTTACTGATCGCTGTTTTGTACCAATACCTTTTTACTCCCACTAGTGTATACAAGTTCAGAAATGAGGATCTGGACCAAATTTTCATGAGTTTGGATGGGGTACACGCCTTAACTAAAACAGCGTCAGAACCTCAATTCCAGGAGTCCCACCCCTCTAACCCAGAGCTCACCATTTTCACCGGGGTGAGGAGGACAGGAGTGGATTGAAATTTGCATATCCATGGTTCATGGATGCAGTTGCACATGTGAAAATGCAGTTGCCTTCAAATAGATCCAATTTACATTAGTGGGAAGCCCAAAATATGATTTGTGGGTTTTAGATATTTGAGTAGAAGGTCTGAAGCTGCTGTAGTTATTTGGAGAGGTAGGGTATCCCTCAGGAAAGTTCCAGGTATCCCTTTGGGAGAAGTAAATTGCCCTTTGGGATTGTTAAAATTAGACAGGAATGTGCTTAAAAATGGATAAACTCAGTGGAACTATCAAGCTGTCAAGGCATTTAAATACCGAAGCTCTTTAAAATTTGAAATAAAACAGCCTGCAGTTGAAAAGAATATCAGTGCTTTCCATTTCACTAGCTGCCTGTTGACATAAATCTGAGGGTTACCATTATAGAGTTAGTGCTGCATGACTGATTTCACAACCTAACCTTATCACAGTTGGGGGGTGGGGGTGCGGGGGTGGTATATTCACAACTTGATTGACAGCTCCTAGTGGTTATAAAGCCTTTGAAGTGGGGCTAAAAGTACAAGTGTTTGTTTTCATACCAGATTAAGTACTTGAAGGAATTTAAATGTATTGAATGGGTTGTTCTGAATGAGAGGATTTTTTTAATACTGAAGTTATCAGTAGACACTTGGAATTTTATTTTGTTTCAATCTCATCATGGCTCCTGAAGTCTACCCATGGTGGATACCGGATGAGTTGGCATGGAGCATGTAAGGGCAAAAGGTGGTAGGTGGGGGGCATGGGTTGGCATGAGTTGGCACCAAGTTCTCATGGAGGCTATAAAGGCCCTTAGATTTGAGTGAGGGCATAGATTGGCATGAGTTTATACAAAGTTGAAATAGGGGCTATAAAGCTCCATGGGGGTGGGTAGAGGGGCATGGTTGGCATAGAGGTTGAGGGGGCATGGGGGGTGCATGGGGGCATCAGGGACATGGGTTTGCAAGGATGGGGCTTGGGGAGTATGTGGGGTGTGAAGGGGGGGAAGGTGTGAGGGCTGTTCTTAATTTTATTGCTTTTTTTAACAGCTGGGACAAAGTGCAGGAGCAACAAGGAGGGACTTTTAAACAGCCTGCCTCCACACCCAGCAGTCCCTGTGGCTGACTCTATCCAGTGGGAGTGGCACACCTGACTCCCATTAACACCTGATAACCAACCCCCAACCCCCCACCCCACAACAACCCCCAACCATCCCAGAACAAAAATCCAAAGATTTGGGGCATTTTCTCCTGAGGTGGGTTAGAGGAGTTTTCCTGAGTCTGCGCCTGACCTCTATCTAGCAGCACATATTGTTTCTTTTCACACTGGATAGATTCCAGTTCTACCCCAGCTTCATTCAATGTCAGTAATTTCAGCTGGGCATTATGATGTTAGATTATAAAACACAGGCATGGGGATCACGATGCGCAGTTAAACCATGTCCATTGCTATTAATGCAGGCATCGTGTAAACTTCTTTCTTAAATGACTCCAGCTTGCGACGAGCACTATATGAGCTGAATTTTCCCCCTGTCGGGGGGGGGATGTTGTTGGGCGGGCACATACAGGCGCGCTTCCGATTGGCGCCCCCAATCGGAGGCGCACCGCCATTTTACATTGGCAGGCCAATTATGGCTCGCCCAGCATGATGCCCGCTATGCGCTCCCCATGCAGGTGGGAGGGGGGATTCCCAAAATCGAGAGTGCGCTCTTTTGCGCATGTGCATGAAAGAGCGCACTCATCTCCCTGAGGCTAAGTGCTGCCTCATGGAAATCGGCTGTACATGTAAAAAAGATGAAAATAGAAAAATAAAATTTCCCTTACATGTCCCCTCATGTGACAATAAAATGCTACTAAAATCAAGCCCATGCCTCTCCAAGGGGAGGTGCATTCTGCCTGGAGCAGTTGCTGACAGTGGCTCAGGAAGAATGTGTGACTTACAGGTTGTGGCTATAGAACAACAGGGGAGAGAAGCTGACTAGAGTTCTTAGTGCGAGAGTTGGAGAGCAGGAGAGCTGTCCCAATTGTTTTGTTAAATATTAGGCCTCTAGCCCTTACCCCTCACATCCCATCACGCACCCACCCACTCCCATACCATCTTAATGCCAACTCGTGCTCCCCACCCAACCACATGGCCCCCCCATACCCTCAATGGCAACTCATGCCTCCCATCCACCCCCTATGGCCTCCTTACCATCTTAATGCCAGCTCATGCCCCCCCCCCCCACCAACCCCCATGGCCCATGACTCTGTAAAAACCTGCCTCTCAGTCTTCAATTCATTAAGATAGAGGAGGCATGGCTTCGCTGTAGTTACATTACTACTTGGCCTTTAGATTCTGTTCATTGCTGGATTCAAACAGGAGCCAGGTGTAAAGGGTCCAGTGTAAAATGGGACATAGGCAGTATAAATCACAGTCAGCCGCGGGCACACTTGCTCCACTGCTCGTCAGAAGATCTGGACCATTGTTTCTTGTTGAGGTTGAAGTAGAAGAATTGGTTCTGAAGACCCGTGGTACATAGAGCCTCCTACTGAGAGCACTTCACTTTCGTGTCCTCCTTCCTCTGCAAGTGGTGTGTCCTGCTCTGTGTTGCCTCTGCTCAGTCCCCCTTTAATGTTGTAGGCGAAGGGGTATACAAAATTCTACACCCATGTCCGAGAGCAAATGTTCAGTACAAAGTCCTTTAGCAGCTGCCACACCACTCCCCGCAGACTTCAGCAAGTTTAGCTACCAGTACAAACCAAAAAAGATTTTTACAAACTCAACAGCCAGTTGAAATCAATCAGCAACTAACTTGAATGGAGTTAATGATCCTTTTAAGTAACACTAATAGTGGGGCCCTTCCTGCTGCTGAACACATGTTCAGCTGTATATGACTAAGAGAGGGCATTAGCTAGTGCATTGAGTTCCATAATGGCAGCGCTGCCATCAAATCTGCTTTACACATTGATTGATGAGACAATCTGCCTCTTCCATTGCTAGTACACACTTCCTGCGCCTGCTAAAGTCCTACATAAGAAGACATCTGGTGCAGCTTACATCAGAAGTGTACCTGGGTACTGCAGACACCATTTTGGAACCAAGGTGGCACCTGTAGCACCACAAGTACCCGTGCTACATAAGCAAATTTGAGGCCTTAAATTGTATCATTTTTTGTCCTGGTGTGTTCTGCTTACACTACATGTGCATGTTGAAAGATTTATCTTAAAATTAAGTCTTTTTTAAAGCAAACGTAAGACTCTCATTCTTGGCAGTGGAGGGGAGTGTGCAGCTAGGTTTTAATATATTGTTAATATAGTTCATCAGAAATGTATGAAATGTTTGAGTTACAGTCTATAACAGGCTCTTTAAGAAGGTAGAATTTTTTCCTTTGATATATCCCTTTTATATTTTCCTTTCATGTGATAAATCTTTCTCTTAAGTTCAGAGGGACAGCAGCATTACAGGAACCAAGAGCAGTTTATCAATAGAAACATTTGACACGTCCTTCAAGAAATCCATTTACTTTTCATATAAAGTATATCTGCAATACAGGGCACACTGTTTGAAATACAATATTACTTAATATATTATCAATGCATGTTTTTTAGGTCCAAGATAAATGTCACATGGTTACAGTTAGTTGAAGCTCTATTTTGTGCTGATAAAAAGACTTGAGCCAAGAAGATAAGGAGAAAAAGGACTGACTCACCTGTTTTATAAATTTCATGGTTGTAGGAGAAACCTTTAACCTGGTGGGAAGAAAGTTTTGCCCTTCAGCAGTAGAATGTTGTTGCTCTACATCTTATTATGATTGGTCTTCCATTACAAATTAGCACCAGTCTTAATTAGTAGCTGTTCAAAAGGCTTACTCCTGCTTTCTTTCATCCAGAGCTGTCTCTAAGCTGCTTCCTACTCACGATCCAAAACTCTCTGATGACAATAATTGGACCCGACTAAGTAGATTGCAACTCACTGATGCTCATTTCTTCAATTACCTTCAGACACAATACCAAGCCAATATTCTTTGAAAAGTTTCACATTTCCACAGTCATATTGAAAGAGAAACCACATCTTGGCAGTTCACCATATTCATTTACATTATTAAGCTGTTTGATGGATAAGTTTAATAGGCAGCAAGGATGGTTGGTGTCAGATATGTCAATAATTAAAGAGAAATAAAGAGAGACATAATGGATGTTTTTTGAAGCCAGGAGGGCTACATATGTGGAAGGGGTTTTTGACCACCTGTCCCTGAACTCAAAGGTGGGGATTTTCCGGCTTCTTCGTGGTGGGTCCCGCCGCGGGAGATTCAATGACCCAGCCAAAAGTCCATTGATTTCTGGCAAGACCAGATGATCCCGGCGGCGGTCAGGACCAGAGAATCCCGTCCAAGGTTTCTGAGCTTGCAGTTGGACTTGGGGGACTCCATGTGGAAGGCTTAAGGATTCCCAAGATGTACACTACAGGGAATAGAGCAGGTCAATGAGGTAGAGAAGTGGATGATCATGCGCTGAGGCAGAACGGTCAAGGAGAAAGGAGATATTGAAGGGGATCCCTTGAGAACTGACAAACAGGTTATTTAGCACTAAACATTTGACAAAGGCAACAACTCAAAGAGGTGAACAATAAGCAATACCATAGCACCATGAAGATGTTTGGCAAAAGCGGGCAGGTGTAAAGTGCACAAATGCAGTAATACCAGTGTTATATAGAGTTGACTTTCCAGGCAACTTTTCTTGGTGAAAACATTGAACTTTATTCACAAGACTGTAGGGGGTGGTGGTGTGTGTCAGCTTCACCTCTGACTTCTGAGTGGTCCGAATCACTCCCACTCCCTGGGTTCCAGACCTTGGACTTATTTGGGAGTTGTGAAAAAGTACAGCAGACAACTGGTTTTGGTGCAAGAAAAAAGAACTGAGTTTATTGAAGTCACAAATGAACTTATAACATTAGGATTACACTGAGATGATACAGACCTACAAAGTATACTTAGTTAAGAATGGGGAACACACGGCATAACGAGGGAAAACCACGCTACTAATCCCCTTACCCTTGTCCCACCCCCAAAACCTAACTAAATTGAACTAGGAGAGGTCAGGGATCATGCTCACCAACCAGGGTTCCTTGACAGTTCGCAATCTAGCCAGGTAAGCCGGTTGCAGTTTTGGGGTATGCTCTTTGTGTCCTCTGGGGCCTGCCATCCTCACGTGGACCTGGTCTATGGAATCTGCGAAGGTTCTTCAGTTGGGTGGAGGGCACGGTTGTGGGTGGTCGATCTTCATGGAGGGCTGCAGTTGCGGCCTTTTTGTCTTTGGTTGAGCCTACCACCCCGTGCCCCTCACCGTAATGTTGCCTGAGGGCCTGCAAACCTCCAGATCTCCTTCCTCCGCTTGGCTCAGTTACCTCTTCCTGCTTAAACTCTGCTTGAGCCATTCCAAAACTGCTCACCCTCCTCAACTGGTGACCAAGTTATACTGTTTTTCAAATTTCTTATCTGAATAGTTCTTTGTCTGATTTTGGTGGGCTTCTTCGGGTGATTGTTGTCTCGTTGTTTTTAATGGGCTCGCATGATATTTATCATTGTCTTCCTGTCCCCGTAACTAGTCTTGAACTGAAAGCCATTGTATATGTGGAATATTGATAGGTTTGTATAATTGCATTGATTGCTGCCTTCCTGCCTTAGTAGTTAGTAACGATTATTCATGCAAGATTTTGATGGGCTTTAGTTTCGTGTAAGATGAAGTCTTTCTCTGGGTTGATTGTTTTAAAGGGAAGAATGTGTATTCTGTCTCCTCTTGTTGTCTGGTTTCAGGCATCAATCCACACTGCACTCAACAAGCCCAGACATGTCCAATCCCAGGCTTTCATGGGCCTAGCCTCCTGTCTGCAAGGCTCTATACTTAACTCAGCAGTTGGGTCCTCCGCCATAAAAGTCCAAAAGTCATATCTTTGTTGATGATATGAAAAATGTGGGAATTTTGAGAACCCTTCAGACATCAGCAGCAGCTACATGTGTGCATCTAACTCTATAACTAAAGAACTCACTCCTCGAGGTTCTCCGTGCTGCTAACTCATTGATTTACACAGATCATGTGATCTTGCAATACAGGATAATTCTTAAAGCTATAGCCCTACGTTTATCAAAACCATAAATACCACAACCAGTCTATGTTATTGTCAGGGAAATAGGTAGATGCATTTTGAGCTATAACCAAGGTGTGATCCCTCCTCAATGCAGGAGTAGGAGAAAAGTTTTTGGAGAGCTAAGACCAATGCTAAACAATAGAAGGTTTTCAAGCTGGAGATCATTGAAGGTGAGGTTCAGACAGCACGAAAGGAAGCCCTTCAGATCAGTTTGCCTAGAACAGTTCTTTGAAAGAGCTATTCAATTAGTCCCACTCCCCAACTCTTCCCCCCATAGTTCTGAATCTTGTTCATTTTTCCATGCATACCCATTTCCCTTCTGAAAATTACTGTTGAATCTGATTTCACCACCCTTTCAGGCAGTGCATTTCAGTTCATAACAACTTGCTGAGTAAAAATATTTCTCCTCATTGCCCCCCTGGTTCTTTTGCCGATTATCTTACATTTGCATCATCCCAGCAGTTTTTTTGTTTTTTCAATACATTTATTAAATGTCTTCCTAACCTTCTGTGCTCTGAGGAGAACAATCTCAGCTTCTTGAGGCTTCCCATATAACTAAAGTTCCTCATCCCCTGGAATAATTCTGGTAAGTCTCCGCAGCACACTCTCTAAGGCCTGGACATTCTTCAACTGGGGGTGATTAGATATATTCCCACAAGTAAAGGGCTGCAATGAAACTGAATATCCTCAGATGAGCAGAGAAACTAAAATTAAAATGAGAACTAATAAGAGATATGCAGCAGTTCCATGATTATTAATAGAAAAGAAAATCAAAGAGAGGATAAAGAATATAAAAGAAGCTAAAAAAAAGGTTAGGAAAGATGTAGGGATGTGAGGAATGATTGTCAGGGAATATAACAAAAGACATTAAAAGGTTATGAGCAAGAACTTCAGCTGCATAGTCGCCTACAGCCTTGTGCCATTTTGCTGATGTGCCAGCTGTTTCCTCAGTGACCTACATGGCACCCCATCAGGAACCCATGGCAGCCCCTCCTCCCCCTGACTCCCCTACTCCCCCTCGCCCCTCGCTCCCCTCATCCCCTCACCCCTCACTTCCCTCCTCCCCCTCACTCCCCTCCTCCCCCTCACCCCTCGCTCCCCTCCTCCCCCTCCTCCCCGGGTGACACCAATGTTCACTGGAACGTTGTGAATTAACACTATCCTGAGGTTACGCAGCACAAACCTTCTGATGCATTTGTGAAATTTGAACTACACATGCAGGCAATGAGTTTGTATGTCACTCATCAAACATCAGGGGTTCTGCTGCATGATGGGCCCTCCATCAGCTTCATTTAAAGGACCACTCAACAAGTTGCAGGTGAGGTGATTTTGACTCACTTTAGCTTAGACTGAGGTTGGGAAAGCCCTGAGTGATTTTTTGGAGGTGTTTTTTAATTGGTGTTACAGTCAGGAAAGGCAGATGGAAAACTGACCCAGGTTGGGGACTATGGTTGTGGTGTCTCTTATTCTGCAACATAACCAGGGCCATGACCCATCCTTTCCATCTTCTTATCCACCTCAGACGCCCCATTACAGCATCATCCACACCACCGTTCAACAATAAAAGCAATCAACAAAAGCCTTCAATTAGCATCCTTTTCCAACAACACATCCAATTATACAAACATAAATGAGCTATTCACCTTTGTGCAATTCCTTAGTGTGTGTCGTGTTGGTACCTTTCCCTATGCTTTTGTAGTCCTACACAGTGGCTGCAGCATGGCTGATGGAAGGTGTTGTGTATTGTACTGAGAAAAGATTAAAATGTGGACTTACAGCAGGCACCTATTATTGAAATAACTTTATTTACACCTCAAAACAGACAGGGCAGCAGAGAGAGCGCTACACTACACAAAGCTGCTATGACTTTCAGTTGGGGAGTGGAGGATGCAGAGAGGGGAAGCCCTGCAGCCAGAGAGAAGGTGGAAGGCTGTCTACTGAAGGCTCTACCGAACAATAGTTTTTAAACATCAGTTATCCCTCCTCCATCTAAGGTGACTCAGATTCAACAAGGAGGTGGCCACTGAGCTGTACCACCTCCTGCATCTCAACTTGGAGCCTCAAAGCAGGGTGAAGATGACCCTCTTAGTGGCTGCTAAGGTCACTGTTGCCTCCAACATTTATGCTTCCAACTCCTTCCAGGCCTTAACTGGAAATGTGGTAAACATTTATAAGTATCCAGCATCCAGGAGGTGATGGAGGCCATGTTTGCCAAATGAGAAGATTCATCATCTTCTCACTCAGGAGGGCCAAGCAGACAAAGAGGGTACATGGCTGTTCCTGGGTAGCAGGATTGTCCATAGTTCAGGGTACCATTGACTGCACCCAGAAGGTTCTGTGGACCCCTTATGTCAACGGGCAGAGGTACAGGAACTGTAATTGGGCTTCCATTCAAAAAATATACAGTTAGTGTGTGACTCCTAGAAACATAGAAACATAGAAAATAGGAGCAGGAGTAGGCCATTCGACGCTTCGAGCCTGCTCCGCCATTCAATATGATCATGGCTGATCCCCTATTTCAACGCCATATTCCTGCTTTCTCCCCATACCCCTTTACGCCTTTAGAGTCCAGAAGTCTATTTATTTCCTTCTTAAATATATTCAGTGACTTGGCCTCCGTGGCCTTCTGTAGTAGAGAATTCCGCAGGTTCACCTCTGAGTGAAGAATTTCCTCCTCGCCTCAGTCCTAAATGGCCTACCCCATATCTTGAGACTGTGAACCCTTAGTTCTAGACCCCAGCCAATGGAAACATCATCCCTGTGTAGTGCTTGTAGGCAATACCTTTCCTACTGCCTTTAGAGGTCACGTAATTGTACAGATGAATGAGCCCTAAGCTCGGGTAATCTTAGGGGTGGACTTTCTTGTCATGGACCTGGTTCAAGCATGGAGCTTCTAGAATAAAATTATCTCTTTCAAGTAAGAAACCTGTCCAGTACACGAAGATTATTACAATTGATGATGAGGATAAATAGCTCTGACGCTGCACCTCACCCTCTTGAATGTGAGTACATTATTTCTTAAGGAAAAGAAGAAAACTATACTCACCAGTCATACCACTTTTTGGCAGAATTGACCCTATGACTCATCCATGGAAGATGGGAGCCAGTAAATAGAGCACCTAAGCTTTTATTTTGTGGCAAATGAAATAACAGTGGAGGAGAAGCAGAAAGCAATTTTTCTAAGTGTCTGCCGGAGCAAGACATATAACATCATCCATAGTCTAACAGCCCTGAACACACCCAATTCTAAATCTTTTAATGAATTGATAGACCTCGTGAAGACATATTTTCAGCCGAAGCCATTGGTAATTATGAGAGATTTAGGTTCAACTCCAGAGTAAGGTCCCCAGATGAATCAATTGCAACTTATATCATGAAGTTGAAACAGTTGACTGAGCATGGCGACTTCGGAGATACATTCAATGACATGTTGCGGAATCGGTTTGTTTATGTCGTTCACGACAACGTCGTTCAGTGCTGTTTACTTGCAGAAGTTAATTCTGATTTGAAGCATGCCATGGAAATAGTACTAGTAATGGAGAATGCCGAGAGGGACTCGCAGGCTTTAGTGTGTGCAAAATGGCACCGTCCTTCAGCTGGGGCGGGAACCTACTGTTGGGTATAGCATGAAAATTAGAGAGACAGACGCAAAGTTGGAAATGGTCTCTTTTGCTTGAAAAATGAAAAGGCATACTTTAAGCATCTCACCAGTGATTCAGAAATTAATTTGTTACTAATGTGGGGCTATCCATGTACCAGAAACCTACAGATTTAAGGAGACAGAATGGACCTACTGTCACAAAAAAGGGCATATAATAAAGCAATGCAGGGCTAAATTGAGACAGCCAATCAAACAGCAGACCAAGATGATTGAAGTGTACAATGTAACTGAACCAGAAACTGCTGATACTGAGATAAAAACAAAAAACTGCGGATGCTGGAATTCCAAAACAAAAACAGAAATACCTGGAAAAACTCAGCAGGTCTTGCAGCATCGGCGGAGAAGAGCAAAGTTGAAGTTTCGAGTCCTCATGACCCTTCAACAGAACTAACTAGAAACAGGAAAGGGGTGAAATATAAGCTGGTTTAAGGGGGTGGGGGTGGGGTTGTTGGGACAAGCAAGCAGTGATAGGAGGAGATAACCAAAAGATGTCATAGACAAAAGAACAAAGAGGTGTTGAAGGTGGTGATATTATCTAAAAGAATGTGCTAATTATGAGTGGAGAGCAGGACAAACAAGGTAGCTCTAGTGGGGGTGGAGTGAAATAAGTGATGGGTGGAATACATTTAAAAATAATGGAAATAGGTGGGAAAAGAAAAATCTATATAAATTATTGGAAAAATCAAAAGGGAGGGGGAAGAAATGGAAAGGGGGTGGGGATGGGGGAGGGAGCTCAAGATCTAAAGTTGTTGAACTCAATATTCAGTCCGGAAGGCTGTAAAGTGCCTAGTCAGAAGTTGAGGTGCTGTTCCTCCAGTTTGCGTTGAGCTTCACTGGAACAATGCAGCAAGCAAAGGACAGACAAGTGGGCAAGAGAGCAGGGTGGAGTGTTAAAATGGCAAGCGACAGGGAGGTCTGGGTAATGCTTGTGGACAGACCGAAGGTATTCTGCAAAGCGGTCACCCAGTCTGCGTTTGGTCTCTCCAATGTAGAGGAAAGCACATTGGGACCAACGAATGCAGTAGACTAAGTTGGGGGAAATGCAAGTGAAATGCTGCTTCACTTGAAAGGAGTGTTTGGGCCCTTGGACGGTGAGGAGAGAGGAAGTGAAGGGGCAGGTGTTGCATATTTTGCGTTTGCATGGGGAGATGCCGTCGGTGGGGGTTGAGGAGTAGGGGGTGATGTAGGAGTGGACCAGGGTGTCACAGAGGGAACGATCCCTACGGAATCTGCATCTGTTCTGATGAAGCTACCTTCAAAAACAGTTCCTCTGACATGTCCTCCTTCTTCCTTAACCGAGGTTTTCCACCCACGGTAGTTGTCAAGGCCCTCAACCGTGTCCGGCCCATCTCCCACGCATCAGCCCTCACGCCTTCTCCTCCCTCCCAGAAACATGATAGGGTCCCCCTTGTCCTCACTTATCACCCCACCAGCTTCCGCATTCAAAGGATCATCCTCCACCATTTCCGCCAACTCCAGCATGATGCCACCACCAAACACATCTTCCCTCCACCCCCCCTATCGGCATTCCATAGGGATCGTTCCCTCCGTGACACCCTGGTCCACTCCTCCATCACCCCCTACTCCTCAACCCCCACCTACAGCACCTCCCCATGCAAACGCAAAATATGCAACACCTGCCCCTTCACTTCCTCTCTCCTCACCGTCCAAAGGCCCAAACACTCCTTTCAAGTGAAGCAGCATTTCACTTGCATTTCCCCCAACTTAGTCTACTGCATTCGTTGCTCCCAATGCGGTTTCCTCTATATCGGAGAGACCAAACACAGACTGGGTGACCACTTTGCAGAGCACCTTTGATCTGTCCACAAGCATTACCCAGACCTCCCTGTCACTTGCCATTTTAACACCCCACCCTGCTCTCTTGCCCACATGTCTGTCCTTGGCTTGCTGCATTGTTTCAGTGAAGCTCAATGCAAACTGGAGGAACAGCACCTCATCTTCCGACTAGGCACTTTCCGGACTGAATACTGAGTTCAACAACTTTAGATTTTGAACTCGCTCCTCCATCCCCCTTTCTGTTTCTTTCCCCTCCCTTTTGTTTTTTCCAATAATTTATATAGATTTTTCTTTTCCCACCTATTTCCATTATTTTTAAATGTATTCCACCCATCGCTTATTTCACCCCACCCCCACTAGAGCTACCTTGCTTGTCCTGCTCTCCACTCTTAATTAGCACATTCTTTTAGATAATATCACAACCTTCAACACCTCTTTGTTCTTTTGTCTATGAGATCTTTTGATTATCTCCTCCTATCACTGCTTGCTTATCCCAACAAACCTCCTCCTCACCCTTAAACCAGCTAATATTTCATCCCTCTCCTGTTTCTACTTAGTTCTGTTGAAGGGTCATGAGGACTCAAAACGTCAACTTTGCTCTTCTCCGCCGATGCTGTCAGACCTGCTGAGTTTTTGCAGGTATTTCTGTTTTTGTGCTGCTGATGCTGATATCTATTATCTATAAAATATCAAAGAATTAAAAACTGAATCAATAACCATGACCCTTCAAGTGAATGGGAAGCCTCCAGTCATGGAGGGAGACATGGGAGCATCGACCGCAGTGGTGGGAGAACACACATTTAAATACCTAAGTGAAGGTACCCAGCCACTGAATCTGGAGCAATCAACGGCTCAGCTGAAGACTTACACTGGAGAGTCAATACAGGTAAAAAGTAGTGCCACAGTACCTGTGCCTATAGGCAACACAAAGCCCAGCTTCCAATGATCATTGCAACAGGTAAAGGACCTAGTCTTATGTGCCACAACTGGTTGAAAGAAATTAAGCTCAACTGGTCAGAAATATTTCAAATGAGGACAGGAGGAATTCCTGAGTTGTTAAGCAAGTTCGACAGTGTATTTCATGATGAATTGGGAAAGATAAAAGGCCTACAAGCATAAATATATGTAGATTCGGAGGCGACACCCCTGTTCTTTAAGGCCAGGCCTGTGCCTTATGGCTTAAAGGAGAAGGTGGATGTGGAACTGTCACTTAGAGAAGCTAGGCATCATCCAGCCAGTCCAGAATTTTCAGAATGGGCAGAGCCATATTCCTTGTGATGAAACCAGATCAAACAATTTACATTTACAGAGACTATAAATTAACCATGAACAAGAGAAATATCCTAACCCGAGGATAAGCAATCTGTACACTAAGCTAGCTGGAGGAAAATCTTACACCAAACTAGACATAAGCCTTGGATACCAACAGCTAGAGCTGGACAACATGTCTAATGGTATGTAACCATCAACATACACAAGGGCCTGTACCAGTATACAGACCTACCCTCTGGAGTATCATCTGCCTATGAAATCTTCCAAAGGACCATGGAAAGTCTATTACAAGGACTTGCTCAAGTAATAGTGTACCTGGATGACGTCCTGAACACAGAATCAATGGATGCCGAACATTTGGTCAACATAGAATAAGTGTTAAGATAATTTTTGGAAGCTGGTGTATGATTGAAGAAAGAGAAGTGTATTTTTCAAGCGACTGAAGTCACTTACTTGGGTCATAGAGTGGATGCCCAGGGGTTGCATCCAGTAGAGGAGAAAGTCAGGGCAATCAAGGAGGCACCCCCTCCCACTAGTGTCACTGAAATCAAGTCTTTTTTGGGAATGATAAATTATTACAGTTGCTTTGTGCCAAACTTGTCAACAGTGTTAGCCCTTTTACACTTATTATTGAAAAAGAACCATTGTTGGTCATTGAAGGCACAACAAGAAGAAGTCTTTATAAAAGTCAAGAAGCTATTATACTCATCATGTCTACTAGTGCATTGTGACCCATATAAAGAATTAATTTAACCTGTGGATGCATCTCCCTACAGTGTGGGAGCGGTGTTGTCACACAGGATGGAAGATGGTTCTGAGAGGCCAATAGGCTTTGTCTCCAGAACCCTCTCTGCAGCTGAGAAGGGTTATTCACAACTTGAAAAAGAAGGTTTATCAGTAATATTTGGAGTCAAGGAATTCCATCAGTATCTGCATTGTCAATAGTTAACCATAGTGTCAGATCACAAGCCAATAATGGGTTTATTTAGTGAAGATAAAGCAATTCCGCCAATAACCTCAGCCAGAATTCAATGGTGGGCTTTGATTTTGTCAACATGAGTACACCTTAATGCACCGTTCGGGTGTGCATATTGCAAATGCAGATGCACTCAGTCAGCTTCTTACCAAATAGCATTGGACATGTTGCAGTGCCACAAAAAGTTCTACTTGTGTTGAAGTACTTGGACCCTTCACTGGTCTGTGTGAAGCAAATAAGGAATTGGACAAACCAGGATCCAATTTGTCAAAAGTCCAAGACCAAGTATTGCAAAGATGGTTGCATGCACCAGTCTCTGAAGAGACAAGACCATTCCATGTCTGTAAAACTGGGTTAAGTTGTCAAGATGGAATCTTATTGTGCAGATCAAAAATCATCGCCCCTTTGCACATCCAGGCATTTCGAAATTGAAGTTGTTTGTGTGAATCAATGTCAGGTGGCCAGCACTATAGACGGTGATGTAGAGAAAATGGTTAAACACTGTCTGCATTTTCAGCAACCACAGAAGTTGCCCATTTAAGTTCCACTGCACACGTGGGAGTGGCCTGGTCGACCCTACCTTAGACTACATATAGATTATGTCGGTCCATTTTTAGGTGCCACGTTTTCATTGATTATCGATGCGCATATCAATGGATGTATATGAAGCTAGATCACAAACATCGTATGCAATAATTGAAAAGCTGCACCAATGTTTTAGTGTACATGGCCTACCAGAAGTCATTGTTTCAGCTAATGGTACTGTCTTCACTCGTACAGAATTCCAGAGATTCAGGAGTTTAAATGGAATTATACATATTATAACAGCACCATATCATTCCTCATATAATGGGTTAGCAGAAAGAGCAGTGCAAACTTTCAAATCAGGAATGAAGAGGTTATCTAAAGAAACGTTAGAAATGCAAATTTCACGTTTTCTTCTCAATTATTGTATAACTCCTCATGCTACTCTGGGTTCAACACCATCTGAATTACTGATAAAATACCACCTTCATACAAAATTAATTGTTATGGCACAGCAAGTGGTAAGTGCTAAGCTGCTCAAACCCCAAAGGGAAACTTGAAACAACTGCCACAACTGTTTTGCAACTTATATATTTCGAGATGCGGGCTTTGAACTCAGTAAAAAGGCCACCGAGGCTTAGGGTTTTTTTTAAATGAAACTAAATTAAACATTTATTAAACAAAGAAATAATGTAAAGCACATACTTAGGTCTAAAAATTACTACTATGATTACTCCTAGCTCCTCTAATTAATCTAACTCCCAGTTATACCTCTGTTAAGGCAACAGTAAAAAGGCATAGGGCAGAATTTTGTCCTTGTTGGGCGGGCTCGGTGGGGGCAGTCAGGAAGCTGACTGCCACCCACAATTGGGGTCAGACGGCGATTTTGTGTTGGCAAGGCCTGCCCAGTGTGAAATGAGAGCAGTGCAGGCGAGGGAGGAGGACGAGCACGAACCTTGCGCATGCATGCGAGAGTGCCCTTGAGAATCTGAATTGCCTCAGGGAGATGAACAGTTTTAAAAATTAGAAATAAAGATTTTAAAGATGTCATCAAACATGTCCCCTCATGTGATTCTGTCACATGAGTAGGGAAATGTTGTAAAATAAATTTTAAAAAATTTATTTTATTTTGAGTTGATAATGGAAACCTCATCCCGTTTGTGGATGAAGTTTGCAACAAAATGTAAAGGCTGCCTGGCCTTTTTGCCTGCCTGCCAACTGTAAGGTTGGGCAGGCAGTGAAACATTTGTGTCATTGACCTTGTTAATGGCCTTAATAAGCCTTTTAATTGGCGGTGGGTGCGCTGAGAACTCCAACGCAGACCCGCTGACCGAAAGATCGCGTGACTGCACGTTGATGTCAGGATGCTCGCCCAATGTCAACGTGCATCATTTTATGTTCGAGATGATTATGCAAGCTAAATAATCTATATCTCATCGGCTCATTAGTTTTGTATCATCCTAAAGTTTAAACACAAGATATCATGCTTTTGCTATTTGTAGATATTAAACTAATATGTCAATTCCTAGCTAGATTAACAGCAACGTTTAATGTAATGTGACTACATTCTTTACGGACAAGGCCCACGGAGGTAAAAAATATGCCTGTAGATTTTAAAAGACCCAGGCAAAGTAGTATGATGCCCTGAACAGTCAAATTCAAAGTGAGTTTTCTTAACTTCAGCTGTTGCAGACAGCAGTTTGGGCACAGAGGCTGGAGGCTGGAGGCTTTTCACACTTGTTAGATCTTAGAATGTCTTCTCTTGCACACACCCTTTGCATGCAAATGACCATTGTTTCACTATGTCTTTCAACTTTACTGCTCCAATAATAAAAATCTATCATGGTACTAATTTTAACCATAATCTTTGGGAAAAATAAACACACTGTTTCTTAACTTCTCCCGGCTAAGTGAAACATTTCACCCTTCCTTTTCAATTCAAGCTAGTCTGGTTTATTTAAAAATGCAAATGTTCCCTTTATACCTCACATTCTAAAACTACCCCCCTGTTTACCTATTTAACATTTCAAACATAGCTTACCTTTTGATACATCAAAGCCTTCAGACCAACTGCCTTTAATTCAATTAAATCACACACACACACACACACACACACACATATACACACACACACACACACACACACACCATACCTTGTTGGGTTTAATTATCTCTGAAACTGGACCTTTGTCATTTGAAGTGGAAGTGGAAAACTGGATTTACTGAAAACATGTAGACCATCTAAGGAGCAGAGAGACGTTCCAACAACCAGTTATTTGACCTGTACTGTAATTGATAAATTGATAAATGTCGAACATTTAATCCCTGAGGTGATAGATCAACCTAGAATAGACGTATCTGGTGTCTCTGTTGAATTACCTAATTCTGAACTGCCATTGTCTAAGGATGTCCCTGATGCTGCAGTTCCTGATCATGTTGATCCAATGGGAGAATCTCAAGTCGTGGAGCTACATCACTTTAACCGAATTAGAAAACCACCTCAGAGACTTAATCTTTCATCGCATGACCTGTGTATATATGTATATAATGTGGATTAACATATGCTTGTAAATAAGAAATGTAAAAAAAACTAAAGGAGGAAGAGTGTAGTGGTTGTGGGTACAATCTTTCCTACTGCCTTTAGGGGTCGTGTGTTTGAACGGATGAATCAGCTATAAGAGTGGGTAATCTTAGGGGATAAGATTTCTAGTCATGGACCTGGTTCAAGCATGTAGCTTGTACACAAGCTCTGTAAATAAAGTTATCTATTTCAAGTAAGAAATCTGTCCCAAGATTATTACATCCTGCATCCAGTCTGTCCAGCCATGTCAGAATTTAAAGTTTCAATGAGATCCCCTATCATTCTTCTAAACTCCGTTGAATACAGGCCTAGTTGAACCAATCTCTCTTCAATCCTGTCATCCCAGGAATCAGTCTGGTGAACCTTCATTGCACTCCCTCTATGGCAAGTATATAATTTCTTAGGTAAGGAGACCAAAACTGCAAACAATACTTCAAGTATGGTCTCACCAAGGCCCTGTACTCTGTCAAGGCGATCATCTCAGTGAATGCCCATTAACCTGATAGTAGCTATGATAAACTTTTACTGTACTTGTCATCCCTACCTACCATCTTCGGTCCTCTTGGAAGAACCAGATGCTGGTTGCTGAAGGCAAAGGCTACCCCTCTGAACATCAATTCCTTCCACAATTCCATCATGTGGGCAGAGAGGGCCATCAGTGACAGTCATGGAGCTACTTGGACATCATTGAGTAGGCAGGCAATCTCCTGAAACAGTGATGCTGTTGCCTTAACCCACAGGGGAACAAAGGATTACAGCCTTGAAAGGGTTTCAAGGTTTTTGGTATCTGCTGTACCCACCACAATCTCATCATTATGAGGATGCAGTTGTTACTGACAGGAATCCTGAGGCCACCTCAAGGGGAGAATGGTGAAGAGGAGGAGAAATGGAGGAATAAGAGGAGGCAGGAAGGAGGCTTCCTGGACACCTTGAACGTGGACAGGTTGTCAGAGAGCCCATTATGAGGCTCCGCTTCCTTTGAAACAAACATTCCCATTCTCAGCATGGATCTACCTGTCCCATCTTCACATCCATCTCCAACTCCTCATCATCACCTCCCATAGGCCACTACTCATTAATAAAATGTGATCAACAAAAACCTTCACACAACATCTTTATCCAACAACACTTCCAATGATACAAACAAAAATGAGCTGATGTGCAATTCCACAGTGTGTCTTATTGGTGCCTTTGCCTGTCTTATTGCCGCTGTGCAATGGCTGCAGCATGACTGATGGAAGGTGTTGTGTATTGCACTGACGAGATTAACATGTGGACTCAGCAGGCAGCCATTATTGAAATAATTTTATTTACACCTCCCCAACAGAGAGGGCAGCAGAGAGAGCTCTACACTTCAGAAAACTGCTGACTTTCAGTTGGCTTTAAAGAACGCACCTTTGAATAGCCAGCTACTAACTTAGCGCTCAAGGCCTTGAGGGCCTGGCTTTGAACTGCACCATCTCAGCATGGGCAACAGTCTAGGCTGGCTGGTTGAGAAGCAACAGTACGGGCATTGGTTGGGTGGCTGTGGTGGGATAACATCCTGAGCACACTCCAGCAGGTGGCACCTCTGCAACCTTGTTGGAGACAAGACTGCTGGACTGAAGTGAACGCCTGCAATCTCCTTTGAGCACTGAGATCTGCAGGAGTGCTGACAGCAACCTGAGCCTGCATGGCATCAAACATGGATCTCATGATTTCTGTCTGAGATTCCATGGCAGCACTGAGACATTGCCTGGCTTCCACCTGCACTTTAGCAGAAGCTGAGGCAACTACCGCCAGACAGTCCATCAGAGCTGGATCTGCTGGTGTTGTCAGGCAATGGTAGTGCCAAAGATGGAGGGTTGCACCCTCCCAGCACATTAGCTTGATGCTGTATTGACACTGTTGGATCTGAGCTTCATGTCTTTGATTCTCTTTCTCCTGCACTTTCTCTGGCCTTGGTTAACCTTGACCTACCATGCTCATCCCCACTCCACTCAGGAAATGATGGGCTCCAAGCCACGTCAGAGCACAACTCTTCCAAACTCCTAGGCAGTGGCAGGAGGTTGTCAGACAGGCTTGCCAATGCACCCAGCATCTCAGTGTGCATCGTCATCAGCATTTGCCTAAATGCTACCCCATCAGTATCCACATCTGAGTCCCTGCAACAGAACTCATCTGCAATGTCACTCTCCTAGAAGCTGGCAGATGAGCTAGCCTTTCCCATTGGCATGGCTACAGCTCACTCATGCCCAGCGACTCACCATTTGCAAATCATGACTCTACATTATAAGATACACAGTGTGCCAGCTGTTGACTGCAAGTGTCAGGTCACATGATGGAGCCTCTACACTACTTCCCCCTGGCTTCGTTGAATCAGTTCTTTGAAACCTGAAAGTGTAAAAGCAGAAGGTGAGCATTAAGGTGAGTGGGAGTGGTGCGGGAGGTATGGCAAGAGGAGTATGGTCTATGGTCAGGCTGCCTGCAGCTTTCAATCATGTAAGGTCTCAGGATGAGAGTGAGGAGGAAGTTGAGAAAGGACATGAAGTGGTCACTTACCACCATCCTAGATGGCCACAGATGCTATGGTCTCTTTTGGAGCTGGCCTCTTGATTCTAAGCACCAACTCTTTGAGGGAGCTAAGGGGAAGCACTCATGTCAGCTTCTTGCTGGATCTCTGGTTCTTCTTGGTTTTGCAGGACACCTTCTCCTGCAGGAGAGAGGACAGCACTGCATTTGGATGCTGTGCCTGCCATAGCTAAATAGTCAAAGGAATGTAGGGGCAGTGGGTGTGAGGTTGGCAGCATAGGTCATTGTGTGTGGGTGAATATTAGGCATGAATACTGAAAGCTATTGGGTGCTGCTGAGTGAAAGATGGAAATCAGCAACTTGATGGTGTAGCGGGCATAAAATGTCATATGAGGATGCATTCACTGACTTTGACCACCCGCGTCAGGTCATTAAACATCTTGTGACTCTGTTTCCAGGTCTTCGGGGGCTGACTCTGGGCATTCACCTCCGTGGTCAAGTGCTCCCACTTTGTTCGGAGGCTGCTGTTTGAGGGTTTCCTGCCTTTCTGTGGGGAGACATATCTTCCCTCTGAACTCCACCTATGTCAGGAGTCAGAAAATCTGGGAACCTTCTCCCTTGCATTTTTGCATTATCTTTGTGGTTCTTCAGTCTCCAAAAATCAATTACTGGCAACTTTGTTTTCAGTGGTGCAGCTTCCCATTGTAAGGGACAGACTGCCTTTAAGAGCTGGAGGCTAGCTACACCATGTGCCAGCCTCTCACACTGTTAGGCTCCCAACAATGTGGTCAGGCAACCAGCAAACAATGTGGCAGACATTCAGCCCTGCACTACAATCAAAATTTATTTGCTGCCCACCTTGAGGGAAGCTGGCACAGGCGGATTTTGAATCCCTACCCCAAGGCCAAAAACTTGGGCAGATGAATTTATAGTCTTTTATGGCCACAAAATGAACACCTGATGAAGGAATGGTGGAGAAACCAAATGAGTGCTTTGCCTCAGTTTTTACAGAAAAGTGTAATTGTTTGAGTGAAAGGGTGCTAGAGGAGAAGGTTGAAAGCTTAAGTTTATAGATGGGGGCATAGTGATATTGTCACTGGACTAGTAATTCAGAGGCCTGAGATAATGCTCTCGGTACATGGGTTCAAATGGCAGCTGGTAGAATTCAAATTCAATTAATTAGTAATTCTGGAATGGAAAGCTAGTTGTTTTTTATTTATTCATGGGATGGGGGTGTTGCTGGCTAGGCCAGCATTTATTGCCCACCCCTAATTGCCCTTGAGAGCTGAGTGGCTTGCAAGGCCATTTAAGGTTCAACCACATTGCTGTGGGTCTGGAGTCACATGTAGGCCAAGCCAGGTAAGGATGGCAGATTTCCTTTCCCTAGTCTCAATAATGGTGACCATGAAATTATAACCGATTGTCATAAAAAACCATCTGGTTCACTCATGCTCATTAGGGAAGGAAACTTGCCACCCTTAACTGGTCTGACCTTCAATGTGGTTGACTCTTAACTTCCCTCTGAAATGGCCTAGCAAGCCACTCAGTTGAAGGGCAATTATGTATGGGCAAAAATTGTTGATCTGACCAGCAAGGCCCACATCCCATGAAAGGGCCTAACACATCCACTGCATTCCCCATCCAGCAGATCTCTCAACCCCTGTAAAGGGTTTGTAAGGCACCATATTCATTTCTGAAAATTGTGTTTGCTGCTAATACATTCCAGGTATTTTAGTCATTTCACGTTCAATTAAATATTCCAGAATTTTCCCTAACACAGATGTTAAACTAACTTTAATTATTTGAGCGAGCTCTGTTTCCATTTTAGAAATATGATAATGTATTGACCACTCTCCAGTTTTCTGGCACACGTCCACTCTCAATAGAAACTTGAAATATTGGCCCAAATCCTGCTGAAGGAGTAAATCTCATAGTGTGCAACATTCATTAGGCTTTAGTCCTGGATGCATGAGTTTAAAATGTTTTGCGCTGCAATTTGCTGGAAGTGCGAATTGATAATGACATGGTGAAGGCAATGAGGCATCTGGGAACTTAGAGAATGGCAGCAGCGACAGTGTGTCTCCTTGAAATTTAAGGAGCAGAATTTTCTCAAATTTGCACAAACTGCGGTAGCAGGTGGGCAAAATGGCATCCTATCCTCCAACGGTGATGGTCCTAAACCCGCCACATTATTTATGCATTCCCGGGAAATATGCTGTTTACATAGCAGGTGGGTCCTCTCATATGCTGCACACTCCCTGGAGACATTACTGATGCTTGCACTGGTGCTGGTCATTGCTGCCATAATTTAATGGGAAGGCGCCACAGAGCTCTCTCATTCTCTCTGTTTGCTCTCAGCATCTTTAACGTGGGGCTGGCCTCCATCTCTTCAGCATCCATGACCAGTGATGCTGTGCACCAGCTCCTGAAGGGCTCAGGTGCTGAAGGTGGACACAGCATCAGATGATTCGAAAGTTTCTTGACTGCACCTCGGTGATATGACCATGATCACAAGGCATAAGTGAGCTGCCCTCGGCCAGACAGGAGTCAGACATTCTCAGAGGTTATGTGAAGATTTATGGAGTGTCCTCACTGCATGTCATCATTATCCTCCTGCAATCGAGCAACTATTAGGGCATCCCCAATACAGGAGCATTCTCACAGAGGGTATTTGCACTGCCATAAGCCAGACCAGTGTCAAATGTTCACAAATGCATTGTAGGGATCTATAGGGTCACCTCACTACATATCATCATCATCTTCTACAAATCTAGCAGCTATGAGGGCCTCCTGAGCACACCTGCCTCTCCTAGCCAGTGCGAGGGCACATCCCCATCATTGTCGCATCCAAATGCCTCCTCAGCCTCATCCCCGTCAGCGTCCTCCTCATCAGAGGAGATGTGCAGCTCCTCCATCTCCTCCTCAGCCAGCTTGTCTCCCTGTTGTAGCACCAGGTTGTAAAGGGTGCAGCAGACGACGACAATACGTGACACTCTCTATGGACTGTATTGCAGGGCTTCGCCAGACCGGTCCAGGCACTGGACATCTTCAGCTTCCCGATGGTGGGCAGTATGAACCTCATTATAGTGTCGCTTTGCTGCAGTTTGAGGCCGCTGCACGGGTGTCATCAGCCACGGCCTCTGAGGGTAGCCCTTGTTCCCGAGAAGCCAACGCTGCAGCTGCTGTCGACTTTGGAAAACTCCAGGAATTTGCGAGTGACTGAGGATGTAGGCATCGTGCACACTCCCTAGAAACTGTACACACACCTGCAGGATATGTTTCTGGTGGTTGTATACCAACTGCAGATGCAGTGAGTGGAATCCCTTGTGGTTGATGAAGTCCACCGTAAGCAGTGACTGAGATCTGAGTGCCACATGGGTGCAATCGATTGCACCCTGCACCTGTGGGAATCCTAAGATCTGGGTAAATCCAATGGCCCTTGCATCCTGGCTGTCCTGGTCCCAGGCGAAATGCACAAAGTTGTGTGCCCTTGCAAAGATGGCATCCATGACCTCATGGATTTATTTGTGGGTGGAGGCTTGTGAGATCCCACAGAGGTCACCTATGGAGCCTTGAAAGAAGCCAGTGGCATAGAAATTGAGCGCTGCGATCACTTTCACAGCCACTGGCACTGGATGCCCTCCATTTCCCCTTGACACCAAATCCTGCAGTAAGTGGCAGGTATAAGCAATTAGGTCCCTAAACATGCACATTCGTCAATGACACTCGTTCTTGGTCATCTGCAGGAATGACAGGCGGCATCTATAGGCCCTGGGCGTCGCTAGGCGCTGACCAGCCACGGCTCTTTGTCACTTCTGGGCAGTATGTATGGGAGCCCCAGCAGCCCCTTCTTTCTGAGGTTGCTGCTCCTGCCTTTGCCTGGCCAGGATACTCAGTCGCCCTGTCCTCCGTCTTTTTCACTCTCTGTAGGCCGTCAGGCTTACAGCTCGGTCACCAAGATCCATGCTCCTGATGTGTGCATGAAAGAGAGAGATATGGTTAGCATGGCTGTACTTAGCACCTTTCCTGACCCTGTGTGATGGCATCTTAACACGTTTGGGAGAGTGCTACATTTCACCCGGGCCTCCCAGCCCCCGGAAGCCAGCAAAGCAACAGGTGACTCCGGTGAGCTGGGAGAATGCTGCTGTTCACTTGCCTCAGTTCCCCCAAAGTGCAGGCAGCCAAGTGTATGTCACCTGCGCGCTGTTGTGAAACGCGTCACCGTGCTTTCCCGCCAATGTGGACGGATAATCCAGCATGGGTCCAAGTGCCTTGCGAGCTGGCCTTTTAATGATATGCTGCTCATATTACAATGAGCTCCCTGACAACCTTTGGCAGGAAACGCAGCCCACCATCGGTGCCCACTGCCAGCGCGCACAGAAAATTCCACCCAAGGATTCAGTAAGATACAAAGGAAGGACTGAGAAACTCATGATTGTATCAATTCACTGCGAGATGATCCTCTAGAATTGCAAATATGGCAGGACCAATAGGAGATGGCATTCAATGCCAAAAAATGCTATGTCATGTGCATTACCAACAAAAAGGATCCACCAACAGGTAGCTTTAAATTATGTAATCAAATTCTCCAACACAACCATACCTAGGGGTTCATCTTAAAAACAGTCTTCAATAGACACTCCACATTCAGTAGATAACATCCAAAGCAAGCAGGATTCTTGAATTTCTGAGGAGGAATCTTTGGCATTGCAACAAAAATATCAGAGTTATAACTTACCAAACATTTCACCCAATCCTGGAGTATCCAAAATAAAAACAGAAAATGCTGGAAAAACTCAGCAGGTCTGGCAGCATCTGTGGAGAGTGAAACAGAGTTAATGTTTTGAGCCTCTAATTACTCTTCTTCAAAGCTAAAGAGAAGAAGAGTCATACAACTTGAAACATTAACTCTGTTTCTCTCTCCACAGGTGCTGCCAGACCTGCTGAGTTTTTCCAGCATTTTCTGTTTTTATTTCAGATTTCCAGCATCCAAAGCATCTTACTTTTATCTTGAAGTACCCAGATTGTGTGTGGGATCCGCAAATGGTAAGAAATATAAATAAGATTGAAGCAATCCAAAGAGGTGCTGCATGATTCTGCATGAATCAGTATGTAAAATATACCAGTGTCACACCCTGGATCAAAGATTCGGAATAGAAGTCATTGCAGCAAAGGAGGGAAAATAACAGACTCACCATGTTCTGTAAAATATGAAATGGACTGGTGGGAATTGACAGAAATAAGTACTTGGTGTCGCTCCCCCCCGAGGCAATGACAAAACACGAGGTAGTCATCCACACAAACTACAAAGACCATTTATTTCCAAGACTGTGTATCTACAATCTTTCCTCCCAAGGATAATCCCACATGGAATAAGCTGCCAAATAGTCACAGCCCTGTCACTTGAAATCTTCATGACCCATCTTTAGATTACTTCCATTTAACAGCTTTCATCATCATCTCAGCAGGTCATGCCTGAATTAGCTGACACTACCCATATTAATGTTGGTGGAATGCAGATGTTAGCCCGTGGTGCTGACACAACTAAAACAGAAACAGAAGTGGGTGAAATTCAAGTCAAATGAAGTACAGGTAGAGAAATAAAGAAAGAGGAAGACAGGCTAGATTAAGAGAGAGAGAAGGAGACAGAACAGAAAAGTAAGAAGAAAAAGTTAAAGTTTGAAATAGGGCTGGATGCCCTCAGCCTATTTAAAATGTTGAACTCATAGCCTGACAATGCCACTGATCCAGAACCATGTTTTTTACTGGAAATTGCGGGTAGCCCCCACATGGTGTTAAATCCCCCATATCGCCCACCCCACCCACCCCACCTCTCCTAATGAAACCTGCGGGGGGGCAGCAGAATGGTCAGAAGAGGCCAAGATTAACTATCTTTAAAAAAAATCACGAGGGCTTTTAAATTTGTGAAGATTCTTCAGGCTGAGCCAGTTCCGGTCTTCTCTCTCTCTCTCACCACTTGGACCTCTGGCGGAGAAATCCATTCCCAGCACTTGCCTCATGCCAGGAACTATTCCCTCATGTTACCAGTGACACTGGTTCCCTGTTCAATTTCCTGCTGCCACCTGTCATTCTCACCTGTTTAGTATGAAAGACAGTGCTGCATTATGCAGATGGCCAGGCCACGCTAACCTCTTTGTTTTGGTTTCCACACCACCTCAACCTACCTCTTTAGCTTCATTTCTTTGCTTTACTTATACTTAACATTAGCTCTTTTTCAGTTTTTGTCTTAGCTGACATGTCCCCTTAACTCAATCTTTTCCCTGTTTTACTCCTGTATTCTTCCTATTACCATTATTTTTGAATGCACTTGATATCCCTGCTTTCTTCCTTCCTAGATTAAAGGGCTCTTTATTTCTCATTTTATCCATTTTGCCAATCCCCTTCCTGTTCATGTACATCCCATTCTTGTAGAAAAGCTTCATTCCTCCTTAAAACTGGTGCCATTATCCCACCAATTGGAAACTTTTCCTGACACAACCCCCATTAACCGTCCTGTCCTGCATGTTCTACCATTTGGCTAGAGGTTAATCTGGAGATCACTACCTTTAAAGTCCTGCTCTTTAGAACTGTTCGCTAACCTCCTAACTATTTTTGAAGGATTTGATGCCCTTGCAGGTAGTAGGGCCATTTGAGACCTCAGCGGGTGGCTGTTCCTGCCCTTTTGCAAATGCCCTAGGCCCAAGTAGGGATCCCACGCTTAGGGTTACTAGCCATGGCCAATGGTACAACTAGTGAATTTTCAGTGGTGAAGGCGAAAGAGCTAGAACCTCGAAGGTCGACAGCAGGTAGAGGAAGAAACTTTAAGAAGGGGACATGTGTTTCCTTTAAGTGCACATGAGGAAGGCAACAGGAAACCATCTCATGTACTCTTTTCCTCAGTCATATTGTGCATTGAAATCAAAAGTGGGAGCTTCTTATGAGCAAGTAAAGAGGGAAGTGCAATACCATGAGGCCTGGAGGAATGTCTGAAGGCAGATCACCACTACTACAATAATATCATCAGCTTCCATTTGGACACCACAGTGTCTGTACTCTCTTTGATCTGTGGTAATCTTTACCAGTCTTTCCAAAATGTTTCTTGACCTAATAATCTAGGCAGGATGGCAAAGGATGGTGTCCACCCCTCTAGCTATTAAGTCTCCTACTTAATTCTTCAAGGTAACACTAATCTCTCCCAATCTCAGGCCTTCTAATCTTTCCTGCTTCCAAGGTAATCCATTTGATGGGCCTGTAGAGAGGACTGGAAGTTTACCAAGGTAACATTGTTTGTCAAGCCTATGACTGAAACAAGGCAGATTCAGATGCAATGGTTTGGTGTATCCCACATCAAACTTACTCATGTCCATCAACTTCAGTATACAGTTTAAGAAAATGGTTAATCCTTTCCAATATTTATTCCTTCTCCTATTGCCAGTGTTTAATTTGTAGCATTCTGATTTTGAGTTAAAAGGTTGTGGATTCGCATCCCACAACAGAGGCTGAGCACAAGATTTAGGATGTCCCTACAGTGCAGTACTGAGGGAGAGCTGCACCATTGTAGGTGTCACCTTGCAGATGAGATATTAAATTGGGGACTGCCAGCTCTCTCAAGTGGATGTAAAAGATCCTACTTTTGAAGAAGGGTAAGGGAATTCTTCCTGGTGCCTGGACAATATTTACCCTTCATTATCACAAAGACAGATTATCTGGTCATTATCACATTGCTGATTGAGGGAGCTTGCAGTTACCTACAAATTGACTTTCATGTTTCCCACATCACATAAGAACATATAAAATAGGGGCAGGTGTAGGCCATTCAGTCTTTTGAGCCCACTCTGCCATTCAATGAGATCATGGCTGATCTTCAACTTCAACACAATTTTCCTGCACTATCCCTATAACCTTTTTGATGTTTTTAATAAATAGAAATCTATTGATCTCATTCTTGAACGTACTCAAGGACTGAGCCTCCACAGTCCTTTGGGGCAATATTCACCACCCTCATCTCAGTCCTAAATGGCCTGCCCCTTATTCTGAGACTGCATACCATGGTTCTAGATCCCCTAGCCGGGGGATTATAAACATTCCTCCGACATAAGACCATAAGACATAGAAGCAGAAGTAGGCCATTCAGCCCATTCAGTCTGCTCCACCATTCAATGAGATCATGGCTCATCTGATAATCCTCAACTCCACTTTCCTGCCTTTTCCCCATAACCCTTGATTCCCTTACTGATTAAAAATCTGTCTATCTCAGCCTTGAAAATACTTAATGACCCAGCCTCTACAGCCCTCTGTGGTAAAGAATTCCACAGATTGACTACCCCCTGAGAGAAGAAATTGTTCCTCATCTCTGTTTTAAGTGGATGTCCCCGTACTCTGAGATTATGTCCTCTGGTTCTAGACTCTTCCACAAGGGGAAACAACCTCTTAGCATCTACCCTGTCAATCCCCCTAAGAACCTTATATGTTTCAATAAGGTCGCCTCTCATCCTTCTAAATTCCAATGAATAAAGGCCCAGCTGACTCAACCTCTCCTCATAAGAAAATCCCTCCATCCCCGGGATCAACCTAGTGAACCTTCTCTGGACTGCCTCCCTTATCACAACAGTGCCTAGACTTCCAAAGTAATGTACTTCCAGTAAAGTGCTTTGGAACATCCTAAGGTATGAGGCTTTGTACAAATACTAGACTTTTTTTTCTTTTAATGCATGCAACTAATATCTCCTTCAGTGTCTCAGAGTCAAATTTTATTTGATAATGCTGCTGTGGTGTGTCTTTGAATGTGTTACTACACTAGAGATGCCAAATAAATGCAAGTTGTAGATAGTAGTGAAGGAAAAAGCAATTAGTATTCTTACTCTTCGTCCCTTCCCAATGATCCCTGCTAAAATGTGCATGCTTATCAGTTGATGGGCAAGATCAGGCCAGACTGCAATGCCCTTTTCAATTGAATGGACCATTAGCATTTAGTGCCGAGCCTTCCATGTGAGTACAGCTATGCAGATAAAGTTCTGAGGGATGAGGAGGAAGGAGCAAGAGACAAAAGAAAAATGAAGAAGTATGTTTGCCACAGTTAAACTCTCCAAGTTGTCTGAACCTTTGTCTTAAATTCCTGTTGCTGAAATTCTAAGCAACATTCACAATAAGCACTGGAGATCCCAAAAGTCTTCGATATATTATAATAGCAGTACCCTGGAGTTCTTCAGCCATGGCTGACAAATCTATCAATGAATCATTTTTAGGGGTCTCTTAGTGAATTGAACGATGCACTGCAGTGTGCAGCCCCACCAGGCTTGTTAATTCAAATGAAAAAGGGCATAACTAATGTAGGCTACGAGGCTGTACCCTCCTTTATCACAAATGGTCTTTGTGTAAAATCAGATGGACGGAAAGCTATCAATGAATGTGTAATGGTAACAGAACAAAAAAATCAATGAATGACTCTATATTCTGAGCAAAGGACTGAGTTTGCAATTGTATGCGTGGAATAAATAATTAATATCAGAAATTATAGCAAAGCACTGTGAGTTGGAGGTGTGTGATTATTGATCGGAAAACAAGGTAAGATGCGGTAACAACCAGGAAGGAACAACCAAGGAAGAACTCCATACATTATGTATGTGAAGCAAGAGACAGTTTAAAAGGAGACATTTACAGTGCATCATAAACGTTAAGTGACACCATGAATCATTGTGGGCTCATTAGCATCTTGACTGCTGACATTGCTTCATTTATATTCACCAAGATTGAGCCATCACATGTTGACTGTCATCAGACTTTAATGTAAAGAATGAGAAATGTAGGAAAAGGCTGAGGCACAGAGTGGGTGGGAGTGTGGGGAAGGGTATCAATATTGAAAAGGGTAATTGAAAGGGCAAAATGAATCAGCAGGAAACAGCTGATAGATTTGGTTCAAAAGCTTCTTCGAGAAAGGGATGACTAGTTCAGGGTTCTGCAGGTTTGAAATCCTGGGACTAATTTAGTTTAAATAGGAGGCTCTGTTGAGTATTAATTTCAGCACAATGTGGGTTCAGAGAGGGAGAATAGCATATAACAATTTTTAAGCCCTCTCATCTTGCACACATATGATATATAGAGTTATTCAGGATGTTATGTCCTTATTAATGTTGCATTTTACCCTTTTTTCCAGTGTGTAGTTATAACATCTCTAATAACTCCAAAACCAAAAGGCCACTGATGGTGGAATACTGAAATAAAATCAGAAAATGCCAGAAATAATCAACAGGTCAGGCAGCTTCTGTGGAGAGAGAAACAGTATTAATGTTTCAGATCGATGACCTTGTGCCTTTAATCTCTGATAACTATCAGATACAGATTAAACTTGTGAATAACAATGTGGATATTTTTCAGAAGAAAAGGTCCATTATTTTTCCCTTTTTTCCAAATTAGCACCCACCATGTTTTTAGTACATTTCTCAACCCTTTCCTTCTCTGGAAACCTATCTAATTGCTTCCTGAGTATACTTATGTTGCTTTCTTCACCATATAACTTAGTATTCTACTCTATTATCCTTTAGGTGAAAAAGCTTTACCTAACTTACTCCTAACTTTGTTCTTTTTTGCGTTTGCTAAATCAATTCTTCATCATAGCCAACAATCTGATTTAATTTTAACAATTCTTGTCTTAATCGTCAAAACGCCAACCAAACCACCTTAAAGTTGACCTTTTCCCAAAGAATGATTTCTTATCTTGTCATCATACTTTAAAGTCCAGGTACCCAATGGTCCCATAGTTTCTTGACAGCAGTTAGAAAAGCAATTTAGCCTCCTGTCATATACCAGGTACAATGCGCCAAATGGGACCTGATCAGCACTTTGAACGGTAACAATAGCCCAATTTTAACTCACTTAAAACCCACTCATTTACACTGAAATAAAAATTAGCCAAATATTAATACTTTCTGCACTACACTCTTTCCCTCTACTGATATTGCCTAGTGTCATTTCCATATGCCTTTTCCATTGACTACAATCAAGCAGTGTGCTGATGGTTTCATAAAAATATTCACTGAAACCGATTAACCTCATTCTGCCACTTCTGTATAACACGCACTGCCTCATTTGATTTCTTGCTCACTGACTAATTATTTATCTACATCCACATTGAACTGCATGTGCCATCTATTGACCCAATTACCCAAAAGATCCAAACCCTTGTGAATAAGTTACCAACATATTGTTTGTTAATCCACAAAAGAAGTGATTCAGCTGTTGAATTTGGTTTCCAAATAGCTGATGACTGAAGTACTTAGCAAAACCTCCATCACATTGGATTTACCATTCCCTGTTGAAGGCCACCTAAGAATATTTTGATGCAAATAAGTGGAAGTGGAGCTTTCCCTCCATGAGATAAGAAATTGCAAAATCCTAACACTGAAATGAGAACCGTGTGAAGCATTCATCCCTGCCTATGTTGTGTCCTCTGTCTTTGCTACTGCTCTGTCGAAATTCATTAGTGCTATAATTGCGTCTGTCTGTTTAAATACAAGAGAACAGCATTAGCAAATGTTCTCCTTTCCCTTCCATTCAAAATTAATCTGTACTGCGACAGGAGCAGATCAGGGGATGGTGGAGGGGGTTTTGGAACCTTCCATTCGGATCCCCCCATCAATAGGGGAATGTTGAACTGCAGGTACCTTGACAAAGTCTCATAATACTCAACATTATTCTAAGGCATACTCATAAACAGCACTGCTTTGAGCATGATTGGGTGTGCAGATTATCTTAATGTTTAAGTGAAAGCAAATTTTTCAGCTCCACAGACTTGTTGTCTTGCGAATATACAAAATCAATGGATATGAAAAGATCAGCTGGTCCATCAAGACTGCCCCGCCTCATAATGGACAGAACATGTTGGCTAAACAATTTGTCTGTATACACCCCTTTGTACCTGATCCCTGTGCTCTCACTGCCTACACTTTGCCCCAAAGCCCTGTAGCCATGTAGAGTGACATTTTGTGGAGGTAACAGGGATCTCGGCCACAGAGCCCTGCACCACCTCTTTTAGGGAAGGTCTGCTGCAACCTATTCCATTCAGGCGCTTGACAGGGCAATGGCGGGCCTTGCCATGGGAGGAAGGATCCTGGTGGCAGAAGCCTCGCCTACTGAGAGCTGCTAACCAAGTAGAGGCCGGCAGCTCTGTTGAACAGCAGCATCACTAGGAAGGCGGTGGCTTCTGTCGGTATGACACCCACTCGAGGCCTAGTATCATTGCTGGATCCCAGGCCAGAGGTGAGTAATGGCAGGAAGGGATGGGGGATGGGCATGGGTGGGTTCCACAGGCAAAAAATTGAGGGGAGAGGGGGTCGGCAGCAATGGCAGGGGATGGCTCTCAGCAGGTTCCCCCTTTCCGATGCTGGTCCCTTGATCAGACACTAAGTGCTTTTGAATGAATGGCACCCCTGAGAGCCTGCAAGCAACCCCTCACATGGTGAGCCCCCTGCCCACTGGTGGGTAAATACCAGTAGCAGCAGGATGAGGCCTTTAAATATGCATTAACTGCCCACTTTAGGGCCTTCCCACCACAGACTTAATTTTTGTGGAGGCAGGAAGGTGGCATTCGCCACCATCTTGTCTGATTAAATGCTGTCTTGCCACCAAGCTTGTGATGGGGAGAACACAAGATTCTCCTGTAATCTCCTGGGAGAAGGTAATAACAACAGAGAGAACCCCAAGGCCAATAAGCAAAAATAGCCTGGAAAATTCTTCTCTGACTGTGACCTCTATGTTGTTCCTTCAGGCAATTAAAACTAGTCCAGCAAATCACAGGAACCAAATGCTATCTATAAAGACATTTATCGTAGATATTTTTCCATCTCTGCCCCAGTCTGGAAGCAGTCCAGCTCCCTCCTGAAGGCAATACAGAGAGCCAGCATTCACCATACCAGTTGGCAACACATTCCAGTAGCTCACAACTCTCTGGGAAAAGAATTGCCACCCAACATTCAGCCCTATTCTCGCACAGTTCCAACTGGTGTTCCTGACCCGCCCCAAAAATAACACAAAAGACCTGTTTACACAATTGTATTTAAATGGTGGCTCCAAAGGAAGCTAAACATTTGAGTAGAAAGAACATCATACTTATAGATATATGCCTGTACAATAGCATTACTCATTCAGTCAAACAACATTGCTTGGTGCTGGAATGAGCAACATAGACAAGGAAAGTCTGGCTCATCACAGGGAAGATCCCTGCGCTCCTGAATAATCATGCTTTTTGAGATAATATAATGTCTGCATTAATGCAGCACCTTATTGTTGTAACCCTTTGCAATAAATCAAAGTAGATGAGACAACCAAGAAAGACATCTGAGTGATTTTGTCAATGGGAGGCAAATGGAAATGGTGTGACATCTTTGAAAAGAAGAGTAAACTGCTCCCCCTTTCAGGAGGAAGGTCCATTATTGAACATACGCATGTGGTTCATGAGAAGGAAGATGAATCAGTCAAATGATCATTTCTTGAACAGGAAATGCTGGAAGAAGTTTGATTTGAAGGTGAAACAGCAGGCAGACAAGGTGGGCATACGGGATAATTTCTTTATTTTCCAAGGCATAGAGTATAAGAGTTCGGAGATTATGCTGGAATTGTATAAAGCACTAGTCAGGCCACAGCTGCAGTACTGTGTGCGGTTCTGGTCACCGCACTATAGGGAGGGTTAGAGTGTATTACAGAAGTTACAGAGGAGATTTACAAGGATGTTGTCTGGACTGGAGAATTTTAGTTATGAGGATAGATTGGATAGGCTACATTTGTTTTCTTTAGAACAGAGAAGGCTGAGGGGACATGTAATTGAAGTGTATAAAATTATGAGGAGTCCAGCTGGAGTGAATAGGAGGGCTCTATTCCACTTGATTGAGGGGTCCAAAAACAGGGGACATAGATTTAGGAGAAGAGGTTGGAGGTTTAGATGAGATTCAAGGGGAAATGTTTTCACCCAGAGGGTGGGGGGATCAGGAACTCACTTCCTGAAATGGTGGTAAAAGCAGAAACCCTTATAACATTTGTAACCATGTTGTAAATTTCTATGATTATATGATTCTAATGTGGTGTGATTGGAATCACTAAATATTGAAATTAATATAAATGTGTGGGGCTGGAGAACTGACATTTTAGTTCATTAGAATAACTGGATTTGTCCTGTTTAGCTGATCTCAATTAGGGCAGTTGTAAAGGGACCCTTCTATTGGCCTTGAACATCTTTATGCTAAAAAGATGAAAAGCCACTACTCCTGCTCACTATCCAGCCTGTCTTGCTGAAAAGTATGCCTTTGTATATGCCAGACTTGGCTGTGATATTCTTCAAAGTTCAATAGCCTGTTTGGACTGAGATAGAGAAGGTGAACCAACACATTGAGAAAAGAAGAGAAGAAAAGAAAACAATTTCACTTACTAACAAGATCCACAGTTTTGTGGTGTTTTGCAAAAGCAGTAAGATTGCATGCCCAGTGGACTCTGATGGTTGCAGGTGGCATGTGCAAACCTCATAAACTCCATTACAATCAGTAGAGAGGCTACCTATTGAAAAGAGAAATTGCTCATCAAGCTCTGTCAGTTACTTTGTGGTAATAATGTTTGACTCAATCAACAGAGCAGTTATATGTACAGAAGTCTGTGAAATACTTGTTGAATATATGCAGTGTAGAGTATAATTATCCACTCTTTAGAGCAAATGTATATTTCCTCAAAAACTTAATCAAGTGCTACAACTGTGTTCAATATAAATGTCTGAATTGATTAGTACAAGCACAGCTTTCAAAGGAATCAATAAGGTATCAGACATCTGTCAGGTCACAATCCACCACAACTACATTTATGTCACTCAGTTCTTCCAGTAGCAGAGGCTATTAGAAATCCTGTTATCTTCTTCCTTGACTATGAATTTTAATTTACAGGACAAAATATCATTCTGATGATTCTGCACAGTTGAGTCATTGCATAAATGTCTGCACATCTAAAAGTGTTGATTTTTTTTTAATGTATAAATCTCCCAGGCCATTGTGACTCTCAGAATATATTGCTGCATTTGTTTATTTTCCTTCTAAATTATTATTAACCAAATCAATTTAACTCCATTGCATTGTAATCTGCTACAAAGCAGAGTTTTGAAATACATCATCACTGTGCCTCAGAATTGCCCAATTATCCACTTGGGGTATTTTCTTATTAATTCCCAATATTAAAATGCACATTAAAGCAATTATAACTAAATGATGTGTTGTGCTCAGTACCTGGCCAGTGCTAATAAACTCTCAGGCAATCATGCCATCAATTATAGTGGGAAATGTTAATACAGAAAGCCCTTAGGCCCTGATTGCAGTGTTTCCTGATCAGTCAATCATTAATCTTCATTTATAGGGCACATTAAAACTGCATCTTTCTCAAGATAAGGAGACCAGATCAGGAAATGTAAAGCGTGTTTCTTCTGTCAAACTTAATCAGGCTGAGGCCATGAATGCCTGGAACAGAGGGATATGTCCAATAGGAAGAACAATTTGAAGTGGAACTGCTCTGATCATTTTCTCCTTCTCCAATGGCTTTCCACAATCACTTGCTGACCTGATTAGAAACAGCAGCAGCAGCGGATAAGAGAGAAAAAGAGAGAGAAAATGTGGGAGAAGACCAGAGACCTGCCTGGAGACAGAAGCAGTGATGGACTGGTGGCATGCTTGAGTTTGGAAAAGTGAGAAAACAAAATCAAACTGAAATCAAAGAAAGGCTGTGAGTATTGGTTGGTGAGTATTGTGGCTATGTGTCCCTAACTCCAAAGTTAAAGAGTTAGTCTAAGGTGCTGGGAAATTAACAAAAAAAAATCATACAAGGGTTAAGCAAAATATTTAAGTGAACTTCCTTATATTTAATTGAGTCAGGGGAAGGGAAGTAAGTAGCTGTTGTTCTTTCTTTTTAGGTAGTAAGTTTTATTATCTAATTGATGATGGAATGACAGGGCAGCTCCAACCTCTCAAGTGAATTAAAATAAAAGCAAAGAACTGCGGATGCTGAAAATCTGAAACAAAACCAGAAAATTCTGGAAAAACTCAGCAGGTCTGAAAGCAACTGTGGAGAGAGAAACAGAGTTGACGTTTTGAGTCTGTATGACAGTCAAGAAACTTGAAACCATCTATGACAAAGCAGCCCGCTTAATTGGCACCCCGTCCACAAACTTTCACTCCCTCCACCGCCAACAAACAGTAGCAGCAGTGCATGCCATCTACAAGATGCACTGCAGAAACTCACCAAGGCTCCTTAGGCAGCACCTTCCAAACACACGACTGCTACATTCTAGAAGCACAAGGTCAGCAGACACATGGGAACATCATCACTTGCACGTCCCCATCAAGCCTCTCACTCTCCTGACTGGAAATATATCACCATATATCATCACAGTCACTGGGTCAAAACCCTGGAACTCCCTCCCTGACAGTACTGTGGGTACACCAACTCCACAGGGACTGCAGAGGTTCAAGAAGGCAGTTCTCCACCACTTTCTCAAAGGCAGTTAGGGATGGGCAAAAAAGCTGGCCTAGCCAGCAAAGTCCACTTCCCATAAATGAATAAAAAAATTTAAAAAATCTGGAGACAACAACTATCCTTTTCGTTATCAACTTCACAGTTAATTTTTATGTCATCTTCAAATTTCCCAATTGTGCCTCCCACAATTAAGTCCAAATCATTAATATATATATAACAAACAACAAGGGGCCCAAGACTGAGCCCTGTGGAATGCCACTGGAAACCACTTTCCATTCACAAAAACATTCATCAACCATTAACCTTTGTTTCCTGTCGCTGGACAAATTTTGGACCCAGCTCGCAACATTCCCCTGTATTCCATGGGATCTCACTTCATTGACCAGTGTGCCAGGTGGGATCTTGCCAAATGATTCACTAACATCCATGTAGACAAATATCCAACCAGCCGTGTTTGCAAAACTCTAAATACAGTGTCCAACATCAGATGTGATTCCCCACTTGGACAACATTTGCTAAATAATCCTGAGTGTGCTAAGAATTATGCATGACAACCAATTTAAGATTGTCAATTGAACTCACAATGTGATGCATTTGCCTGTACTGGAAGCTACATATACTCATATAGAGGGCCTTGTTCATTGCAGACAGAAAGAACATGTACACACATTGTGCCTGTTTCGGCTAAACAAAATAAGTGACAGCCATTCACTGGCTCATTCCTCAGGGCAATGCCTTCATCAATCTGGATCAAGCTGCCTGGTTTAAATTGCAAACAATGCTTGGCAGTCAACTTTCAGTCACTATGACTTGGTGCATTCTCCAATGCAACGCTACTACCAACCAGAGTCCACTTGCCAACTAATCAGCACTCTCTTCAAATACAGTATGAATTGTTGTTTTCCCTTTATTTTGGCATTCATGCAAACTGTCTGGACGACTGCAAGATGAAAAGCTTTGACTTTTTTTTTTCAGCAATACTCAAGTTTTTGTCCTACTAGTGACTAAATTTAGAATTGTGTCCCCTCTCATTGAGTTTGTGACCGGGTGTTGGCTGAAAAGGTCTCTTGAATGCAGCTCAAGAATTTTGTGCCCTCTGTTCCCTTCACACTGTTCATATCCCAATTGACATTAGGGTAGTTGAAGTCCCCAACTATTACTGCCCTACTATCCATGGTTAACTAAAAAAAATTAAAGACAGTATCAAACTTAAAGAAAAAGCATATAATTATGCAAAGATGGGTGGGAGGTCAGAGGTTTGGAAAGAACATAAAGAACAGCAAAGAATGATAAATGATTAAGAAGCAAAAAAAAATAAGAGTACATGAGCAAGCTAGCTGGTAATATAAGGATGGATAGTAAAAGTTTCTATAGTTCTTTATATAAGAAAAGAGTTAACAAAGTGAGCATTGGTTCTATAGAAAATGCGCCTGGGGAATTGATAATGGGAAGTAGGGAGATGGCGGATGAACTAAACAGGTATTTTGCTTCAGTCTTCACTATAGAGGATACAAGTAACATCCTAGAAATAGCTGTAAATCAGGAAATGGAAGGGAGGGAGGAACTCGGGAAAATTACAATCACCAGTGAGGTTTTATTGAGCAAACTTTTGGGGCTGCGGGCTGACAAATCTCCAGGTCTGGATGGATTTCACACTAAGGTCTTGAAAGAAGTAGCTAGTGAGATAATTCATACATTGGTTTTAGTTTTTCAAAATTCCACAGATTTGGGGAAGGATCCATTAGATTGGAAAATAGCAAATCACTCCTTTCTTCAAAAAGGGAGGGAGGCAGAAAGCAAAAAAAAAACAGACTAATTAGAATAATATATATCACAGGGAAAATGTTAGAAACTATTATTAAAGATGTTATAGCAGGGCTCTTACAAAAATTCAAAGCAAATTTTTCCTCATCTCTGGCTGCGCTGAGGCATGAGCAGCAACCTCAGGAAGAAGGGGCACCCACACATGCTGCCAAAGAGCCATCACTGGTCAATGCCTAGCGATGCCCAGGGTCTATAGATGTCGTGTGTTATACCTGCAGCTGACCAAGAACCAGTATTGTCGAAGACTGCACATGTCTAGGGAACTGGTCAGTCACAGCTGCCAGCTCCTGCAGGATTTGGCGCCACAGGGACATAGAGGGCATCCACTGCCAGTGGCTGTGAAAGTGACTGCAGTGCTCAATTTCTACACCAGTGGCTCCTTTCAGGTCTCCACAGGTGACCTCTGTGCGATCTCACAAATGCATGCATGAGGTCACGGATGCCATCTTCACAAAAGCACACATCTTTATGTATTTCACCCAGGACAAGGACAGCCAGGATGTGGGAGCGATTGAATCCGCCCAGATTTCAGGTTTCCCACAGGTTCAGGGTGCGATTGACTGAATTCAAGTGGAGCTCAGATCTCCATCACAACACACGGTGTGAGGCCAGACCATCACTTTGGCCTGAAGGCTGCACAAAGCACAGGGAAGAGGCCCTGGACTGAAACACCTGCCTTTGTCTTGTGCAGAAAGGTTTCAGATCTGAATGACAAGAACACTGCTCATCAGAACAAGGAGCCATAGGCAGGGAGACATTCATGGTTTTTTTTTGATAATAGTGAAGAGTATGTATAAGGAATTAACACCCATGCCCAGGTTGTGCAACTAATTCTTTTTCACTTTCCTAATCCTGTCTTATTGTTTCTTGAACATCCATAGTGGAGATGGAAGCAGCCTGCAGATTGCTACTCTCTGTCTGTGATGGCCTTGGTGAGAGTTCTCTGGAGGGCTGAGACTTGGAGGCTCCAGCCTGCTTTCGTGGTCCTGCTGTGTGGTAGTGGCAACCTCCCTGGCCTGTGGAGCTGGAGCTGCTGGGGTCACAGGAGGAGGGGATTCAGCTGGATCCGACACTCCTAGGGTTACCTGGATGGATGGTCCTGGGGGTGGGGGGGTACACCTGCTGATCCTCCTTTCTATGGGTGTCCCAGGGCCCCAGGCTGACTCCTTGATGTAAGGGGTAGCTGGAGTGACACCGAGCTTCCTCGCACCCCTCTCACGTACATACTGTTGGAGGCCAACTATGGCATCAGCGATGGAGTTGAGCCCGCGCAGCAGTGCAGGAGCGACGTCCTGTACCAAGGTCTCCATGGTGGTCACCATGCCACCAGCGTTGACCACAGTCCATTGGCTCCTTCCTCGTGACTTGCAATCTGAGGAGTGCAGCGGACATCCCTTCCTGACGTTCCCGAGCTTACCTTTGCAGCTCCAGCAACTGTGACATGACTGAGTCCAGAAGCTCATCATCTGACTCTGACTCAGCAAATTTCTGGTCTCCGGCAGTCCTCTGAGTGCCAGACACCAGGGAAGTCCTGCTGCCACCAGCTGTGGATCAGACAGTGCGATGCGCTCACCAGATTGTGATCCCGAGGCTATTCTAAAGCTGGTTCCCACCAAGGTGTTTGTCTCTGGCCTGGTGGAGAGTGTGAGTGAGCGTTGTGATGGGACTTCAAGGAGGGTGCCTTCAAATTCCTCTTCAGAGGTTTCTTCGGGGCTTGATTGGAGGCCCTGGACCATGGACTCTGGTTTCTGTTTCCCAGATGTGCCTGCGAAAACAAGGGGAGATAATTAGTTCATGGCAGTGGCCTGTGAAAGAGGTCACATCACTCATAGCATGGTTGCCTCTTGTATGTTGCACTGCTAGATTCTCACTTGGTTGAGTGCCAGCAACCTCACTGTCAGCAGAGGAACAGTCCAGATTGTTGCTGGCCAGCTAGGTGGCTCTGTTTTCAGAATCTGTGAGGACCTTGATGTCAAGCATTCCACCACCAGTCTGCGACCTCTCCCTGTTGTTGTGTGCCAGCTTGTCCTGCATGAATAGAGATGGAGAGAGTGTAAGCAGGATGCTGCCAGGCCAGATGAGAAGAATGCCTGACCTGTGTGGGCGGTGAGTGGTCCCATGGATGGATAAGGGCATGATCCGCAGGACAGTTGAAGGTGCATGTGAGAGAGTGAATGGCACTGTCCGTTAAACTAGTGGTAAGTGAGATCCCTGTGGATGTGTGATGGGTTTGTGAGTGTGTGAGTTGAGAGTGATGAGAAGAGTGATTTACCCTGGTGGAATAGAGGAGACTATTCATCTTCTTTCAGCACTGGGTGGCTGTCCCCTTGTGCAGGGTGCTGGGACTGACCCCTGCTAATGCCTCCAATGCTGGATTTGTGAGGTTGTTTGCTTCTCTTCAACTGGTGGTAGGATAGCAGCTATCACAGAGACCTTGGTACAGGAAATTGGTCTTGCACAGCTGCAGGAGCTGCATTCCAATACTGAGGCACTTGCAGGCATCCATTAGTGTCTTGAGCTCACTCCAGCTGCCCCTTCATCTCAAGGTGTCAGCCATGAGCCTTCAGGCACCCAAAGGGAGAAGGATCAGCAGGTGCACATCCTGGGGTCATCTATCCAGAGCACCAAGACATAGCGACAGGGTTGGAAAAGCCAAGAAGATTTAGTTGGACAACGTGGGCATATTTGTTAATCACTTGTGCTTAATGTTGGCCATTGTAAATACACTCCCAGGAACATCTCCATGCCTATGGGCATGTTATGTTGAGCAGTTTTCATGTCAATCAGATGTGAAATCTTGCTCCCTGCATCAAAAGAAGGCTAATGTCACAGCCCAGTGCCTCTCCACTGTGATGAGTATAACCTTTTGAGTTGCTGCTATTGTGGGTTGGTGGTGGAGGGAGTGAACGTTTGTGGATGTGGTACCAATCAAGCAGATTGCTTTGTCCTGGATGGTGTCAAGCTTCTTGAGTGTTGTTGGAGCTACACTCATCCAGGCAAGTGAAGAGTATTCCATCACATTCCTGACTTGTGCCTTGTAGATGGTGGACGGGCTGTGGGGAGTCAGGAGGTGAGTTACTCGCTGCAGAATTCCCAGCCTCTGACCTGCTCTTGTTGCCACAGTATTTATATGGCTAGTCCAGTTCAGTTTCTGGTCAATGGTAACCCCCAGAGTGTGATAGTGGGGGATTCAGTGATGGGAATTCCATTGAACATCAAGGGGCAATGGTTGGATGCTCTCTTGTTGGAGATGGTCATTGCTTGATACTTGTGTGGAACGAATGTTACTTGCTACTTGTCAGCCCAAGCCTGCTGGATATTGCCCAGGTCTTGCTGCATTTGGACATGGACTGCTTCAGTATCTGAGAAGTCACGAATAGTCTGAACATTAGTGAACATCCCCACTTCTGACCTTACGCTGGAAGGAAGGTCATTAATGAAGCAGCTGAAGATTGTCAGGCTTATGACACTATCCTGAGGAACTCCTGCAGTGCTGTCCTGAAGCTGATATTACTGACCTCCAACAACCACAACCATCTCCCTTTGTGCTAGGTATAACTCCAACCAGTGGAGAGTTTTCCCCCTGATTCCCATTGACTCCAGTTTTGCTAGGGCTCCTTGATGCCACACTCGGTCGAATGCAGCCTTGATGTCAAGGACAGTCACTCTCACCTCACCTCAGAAGTTTTGCTCTTTTTGTTCATGTTTGAACCAAGGCTGTAATGAGGTCAGGAGCTGAGTGGCCCTGACAGAACCTAAACTGGGCCTCAGTGAGCAGGTTATTGCTAAGCAAGTGCCGCTTGATAGCACTGTTGATGATCCCTTCCATTATTTTGCTGATGATCAAGAGTAGACTGATGGGGCGGTAATGGGCTGGGTTGGATGTATCCTGCCTGATTTTTGTGTACAGGACATACCTGGACAATTTTCCACATAGCCGGGTAGACGCCAGTGTTGTAGCTGTACTGGAACAGATTGGCTAGAGGCGCAGTAAATTCTGGAGCACAAGTCTTCAGTATTATTGCTGCAATATTGTCAGGGCCCATAGCCTTTGCAGTATCCAGTGCCTTCAGCCATTTCTTGATATCATGTGGAGTGAATCAAATTGGCTGAAAACTGGCATCTGTGATGCTGGGAACCTCCAGAGGAGGCTGAGATGAATCATCCATTCGGCATTTCAGGCTGAAGATTGTTGCAAATGCTTCAGCCTTATCTTTTGCACTGATGTGCTGGGCTCCACCATCATTGATGATGGGGATATTTGTGGAGCCTACTCCTCCAGTGAGTTGTTTATTTGTCCACTACCATTCACGACTGGATGCAGCAGGGCTGCAGAGCTTAAATCTGATCCATTTGGTGTGCGATTGCTTAGCTCTGTCTACCACTTGCTGCTTATGCTGTTTGGCATGCAAGTTCTGTTTTATAGCTTCACCAGACTGACATCTCATTTTTAGGTATGCCTGATGCTGCTCCTGGCATGCTCTCCTGCACTCTTCATTGAACCAGAGTTGATCCCCTGGCTTGGTGGTAATGATAGAGTGGGGGAATATGCCGGGCCATAAGGTTATGGTTTGTGTTTGAGTACAATTCTGTTGCTGCTGATGGCCCACAGTGCCTCATGGATGCCTAGTCCTGAGTTGCTAGATCTGTTTGAAATCTGTCCCATTTAGCACGGCGATTGGGCCACACAACACGATGAAGGGTATCCTCAATGTGAAGGTGGGACTTTGTCTCCACAATGACTGTGCAGTGGTCACTCCTACCAATATGGTCATGGACAGATGCACCTGTGGCAGGCAAGTTGGTGAGGATGAGGTCAGGTATGTTTTTCCTTCTTGTTGGTTCCCTCACCACCTGCTGCAGACCCAGTCTAGCAGCTATGTCATTTAGGACTTGGCCAGCAATGGTGTTACTGAGCCATTCTTGGTGATGGTCATTGAAGATACCCACCCAGAGTACATTCTGCGCCCTTGCCACCCTCGGTGCATCCTCGAAGTGATTTTCAACATTCATCAGCTGAGGGAGGGGGTAGGTGGTAAATCAGCAGGAGGTTTGCTTGCCCATATTTGTCACGATTCCATGAGACTGCCGGTGGGACAGGACATATCCACAGATGGTGAAGGTGGAGTCTGGGACATTATCCCAGATGTGATTCCATGAGGATGACTTTATCAGGCTGTTGCTTGACTTGTCTGTGAGACAGATCTCCTAATTTTGGGACTAGCCCCCAGATGTTACTAGGAAAACTTTGCAGAGTCGACAGGGCTGCGATTGACGTCGTTTCTGGTGCCTCGGTCGATGCCTGGTGGTCCTTCTGGTTCCATTCCTCTTTTGTGTCTTTGTAGCAGTTTGTTACAGCTGAGTGTAGTTGCTAGGGCATTTCAGAGTCAGCCACATTCCTGTGGGTCTGGAGTCACATGTAGGCTAGACCAGGTAAGGATGACAGATTTCCTTCCCTTAAGGGCAGTAGTGAACCTGATGGGTTTTTACAACAATCAACAATGATTTCATGGTCATCATCATTGGACTTTTAATTCCAGATTTTTATTGAATTCAAATTCCACCATCTGCTGTGGCGGGATTCAAACCCAGGTCCCCAGACCCCCAGGTCTCTGTATTACAAGTCCAGCAACAATACCACTACACCATCGCCTCCCCTCTTGGTCAGGTCATCCCCTGCGGCTGCCCCTCAAGGCCCCATAATGCATGCCAGAGAGTCCAGGCCATCACATGGATGCCCAGTGTTTACTGCGCATGTTGGCTCACCCAGCACCGCCCCACACCACATGGTCAAGTGGCGACAGCTTTAGCCACTTGACTACGTGCTGAATTCTCATCTCGGGCAGGCATTTTCCTAACCTGGAATCCAAGGCTTCATGGTTTGCTGGAAACATGAGGATGACTTTGCAGTGTCAAGTGAAGCATAATGTAAGGGGCTAGGACAGCATTCCTCTGTCAATGTTCGATGGCCAGCTTTCCCAACAGGATCCTCAGGCTTGTCCAGTCGCCCAATGGTTTGCAACACCGTAACACTCATTCAAGTTTGAATCATGTGCAGGGGGGTTCTCAGTAGAGAAGCAATCATTGGCACTGTGAGGAATTAGTGCTGCTTGTGTGGCCACAATTGCTTGTCTAGGCTGATTCCAAGCATGTCAACTGAGCTCAAGCTAAACGCTCAGATGCGGTGGAGTGCTAGGCTTTGATATGTTTTGCCATTAGCTCAGCCATTTTCATCTCCCCCTCCCATCGCCCCAGCCTCCAAGACAGTTGTGTTTGTGCTCAAACTTCAGTCGGTGCTGCCATGAACACCCCCCAGCACTGTTGCCCTTGCCATGAGGTTCCCTTTTCCCCGGCACTGTTGCTCCAGACCTGGCACCACAATCTAGCCACAAAGGAGCTGCTGTGGAGATATGCCAATGCCCCGCTGAATCCACAGATCTGCTGGGATCATCGCGAGTGCTGTGCAAAGTTGTATGCGCTCACCTCTGAGTTCCCCTCAAGTTGAGCAGGCGCACGCATTTTAAAGGCAGCTTCAAATCACACCATCGTGAAATCATACCGACATGGGATTTGCACTTGATGTGGGGGGATGATTCTGGCATGTTACCACAATAATCTGATGCAAATTTATTATTAAAATTAAGTCCCTAAAGTTCAATGGCAGGAAACATGGCCCACCATTGATGGGGGTCGGGGGGGGCGGCGGCGGAGGGCGGGGTGGGGGGTGGGTGGGGTGGTGAATTGCATCCTGGATTTACATCATCAGGAAACATGAATAGGGCCTTCTCGTGAGATCATCCGACCTCACCACCGAACATGCCCATCATGATTGGGCAGGGAAAATCCCGGCCTTTGTCTTTACCAAGGAAGAAGATGCTGTGCAGCTCATGATGAAACAGAAAGTAGTTCAGACATTTGAAGGGTTTAAAGTTGATAAAGAGATATTGGATAGGCTGCATGCAATTAAATTTTATAAGGCACCAGGACTGAATGAGATGCATCAAAGAATACTCAGGGAAGTGAGGGTGCAAATTCTGGCGGCACTGGCCATAATCTTTCAATTTCCCTTAGACTCAGGTGTGGTGGAGGACTTAGAATTAGAAGCTTTCCATATATAGTAATGCATTGGGCAGACATAGCATCTGCTTATTTCTCTTTCTGTAACTAGTTTTTCCTGGAATAGGTCATTAGCCTGTCACCAAAAGCTATAGCTTGAGTTGTGCCACTCCACATCAATCATGGACGACCAGGAGGCTCTCCAACTTTCACCATCTGCCACAGGCATATTAGAAAGATTTATAAGTTGATATTCAACCTGTTTGACCATGTTATGAACAAATATTCCTTGATCATTAAGTCCTGTAGTAGGACTCGAACACAGCACTTCTGACTCAGGGGCATGGATGTTACCCACTGTGGCAGAAGATCGTAACCACCCCAGCCCCCTCCCTGCACCCCCCACCTCCCCCCCCCATGGGTCCAGTCCAGGGACTAAGGAACTTCAGCTGTGTAGATATATTGGAGAAGTTGGAGACTTGATAAGTTTGCGTTGTATGTAACTGCATGCCATTGTAATGTAAAGGTGCTTGGCAGATCAAGGGTTAAGGTGGGACCACAGAATAGCACTAGCCATGGTATGATGTATAGAGTCACATGGTAATAGACATGGAGAATAGTCCAGAAAGAACCTGCGTGGAGGTAGCACCATGCATTTCAGTAACTGGGATCTGTACATAGTTAAAGGTTACTAATAACTGGTTCATGTTTAAACATATAAATCTCAAGATTTCACCATTGCGACACCAAATAAACCCATAACATAACAATTGGAGAATTGTTCTCTTTGAAGAGAATTGATTTGATATAGGTGTTCAAAATCGCGAAATGTCTGGACCAAATAAATAGGCAGAAACTGTTCCCACTGGTGGAAGGATCGAGAACTAGAGGGCATAGGTTTAAGGTAATTGGCAGAAGAAGCAACGGCGACATTAAGATAAACTTTTTCATGCAGCAAATGATTACCATCTGGAAGGCACTGCTTGAGAGTGTGATGGAGGCAGATTCAATCGAGTCATTCAAGAGGGAATTGGATTATTATCCGTAAGGAGAAATGTGCAGGGCTACATGGAGCAGGCGGGGGGAGTAGCACTAAGTGAATTGCTCCTTCAGGGAGCCAGCACAAATAGGAAAGGCCGAATGGCCTCCTTTTGTGCTGTAATCATCCTATGGTTCTATAATTCAAGGTGTGTTCTGAACTAGAGAAGCCAGAACAATCCTGGTGCGACAAGATGATTTCAAAATGTCTAACTGATGCCAAGATTTGAGTGCCTCACTTTTTGGTTTGGAGGCTGGAATTCTAATTATTTCCCCTTCCTCTTGTTCTGGATTGCTGGCCAATACATTCATTCTAGCACACAAGGTTAATGGAATACAGCAAACTGAACATTTTTTAAAAAATATCTTCATTGTCAGGACACGGGCATTGCTGACAAGCCTGGTTTTTAAGGTCCATCTTTAGTTGCCCTTGAAAAGGTGGTGAACTTCTTGATCTTCTGTGGTCCTTATAGGTACTCGCTGTTAACCGACTTTGGAGACCAACTGGGGAGGATGATCCATGCTGTATATTCTCTGAACAATGAGAGAAGCAAATGCTATATTACTATGTACAAAAGGGTTAGATTCCACAGTTATATCATTATATCATGTGTAGAACGTGTTATGTAGTGTAACACTGTAAAAGTTTATCTATAATTCCCTCTGCCGTTCGATCAGCTATATTAAATTAAATGGTTTCTTCTGCCAGATTATGCATAGAAATAAAATTTAATTACTCTATGTCCTTCGAAGTGATTGTATGCTTCAAGATAATCCAATTAGCCAAGTCATAATTGAAGTAAGGCTTTCAGGGGAAGTTTGATAATTTCCAAGGACCCAGTGGGATTATATTTTGTTGATATTCACCTAAAATACATTTAAGATGGTTTGATGTTGCAAAACATTTACAGGATCTTTTAATTTCTCTTTCTAGATTTTGTTTTAAAATGTCTACTCCATACTTCAGCTCTAGCTTCCAGCTACAATCATAAATTAGTAATATCCTAAAACACTGTGGGGTAATTTTGACATTTTTTTACAATAGTGTAAAGCAGTTCAGCAGCCAGTTTTTAATCTCTCTTGATCTGTGTGTCCATTGAGAGCTCTATCTCTCTCCCGCCTCACCCCTCCCCTCCACTGCCTCAGTGTTGTCAGACAGCCAGTCGAATATTTACTGCGATTTTGTTTTATCAATTTTCCACACCAGAAAATCCATGGACAGCATGTGTAAAATTCCCAATTTAGTATCAAATTAGGGACAGTGTGTGTGCTGCCTGCCAAGGTTTACAACTGGGTCGGGATTAGGGAATGTCTGGGCCCTTACAAGGGATGTTCAAATTGTACACGATTAAGTATGATCAAAAGCAAAGTTCGTTAAACTCAGAAAGAGCCAAGCCTCTAAAATGATTATCAAAATCAATAGTTGAAGTGGAAACATGATTACATTTCAGGTCTTTCATGAAACCATAGAAGCTTGAAATGGAGAGAAAAGTTGTTCATCATGTCGATGCTGGTTTTTGGAAAGAACAATCTAAATCTAATCCCACTACGCCTCTTTCCCTCCATTAGCTCTGCCTAACTTCTACTAGCAGAACATCCCAGCGTCCAACAAAAAATTAAGTCAACAGATTCCCCCCAACCTCCCTTCTCACTACTCCAGTGATAATTTTAAATCATGCTACCTTGTCACTTCCCCAGCCAAAGGAAACATTCTTCCTCATGTTCAGTTGTTCTGTATTTGATTATGTGAGTCTGGTCACTGATCTATGCTCACTGCACTTGATTGGTTAAGCCTGGTGTGGACTCAGAGAAACATTAACAAAGCTGTTGAAAGAACTGGAAGCTAGAGCTGAAGCATGGAGTAGACATTTTAAAACAGTGTATTCCTCAGCAGCAGCTACTCTTCCAGGTGGCTCTGCCCACCCACCCTCTCCCCCCTCCTTTTCCAATTGCTGTGCAGGAACTCTTTCTGAAATATCGAAACATGTGGTTAATGAAGGATAATGAAGGATCCAGCTTTTATGTGATTCCCGCTAAAAGCAAATATCTGATTGACCGTCATTGTACTCTTGCACAGTGCTAGTAGTGCATCCTCAGGAAATTGCAGATATACTCCCTGCTATTTTCCCTCTGTAATCATTGGAAGGGGGATTCTGCCTGCAATGTTCCAATACATTATCTCATGGACAGGGTCCAAAACCAAAATTAAGCAATTGAAAAAAATTGAAGCATGATACTTGGGCATGGTTATTGGAGGACTGCCATCTGCAGTATAAGGGTCTGGTATATACAGGGTTAGTATGGGACTGAGTACAGTACCATCCACACAGTGATATAAGAAGGCACATGACCCAGAGCTAGGGTCAGCGTGGTGTTGGCCAGAGACACGTTAAGACTTAGACATAGAGATAGCCCCTTACCTGTACCCTTTACTGTATATACGTATATAGTTACAAGTAGTTAATAAAAACTTGCTGCTAACATATAGAAGACTATGAAGACTTCTTTTACAGACACGGTCTGTAACCAACAGCACTACAACACCATCTTTGTCTGGAATCACACATTAACCTCAGTAAGCAGAGGAAGGGGAGACATTGTGGGGATAATTTAAATTCCTTTAATATTGGTGTCCTCTATTAATGTCACTTGTCCACTGAGCTCTAATGCATAACTTGGATTACTCATTTATATTTTCATATATTTACAGTTGCCTCTGGGTTTAAATTACTTAGCATCTCCTTCACACCGAGTTAATGCCCGCCCTCACCAAATTCCTATCGCCACTCTGTGTAGCAGATTCTCCCAACTCTGTGGTCCCAGCTCTGGCATTATCTCTTCTAAACACACCAGATACAACTGGTTAGTCAACTGCCAGTCACAGTAATGAACACATAGTAAGGTACCCCATGTGACTGATTGGCTGTTTACTGCCACTGAGCTGCAGTTTTAAAGTTAGGAAACTAGAGGTGAGACTTTCTGCCTCCGCATGCTGGCAGGATCATCCGGTCCCACCGAAAGTCAATGGGCTTTTGTCTGGGCCGCCAAATCTCACGCAGTAGATCTCACCATGATGGGCCCAGAAAATCCTGGCCTAGGTTAAATTTCTGTTCCATAACAGCACACCATCACTGACCAGTTAATTCCCACTTTCACCAACTCCTGTCACAACTCTGTCTAGCAGAATCTCTCATCTTTTTCCTCCAGTTCTCTATTCCTATTTTTTGTTTCATTTGTGCATGGCCCCATTCAGGGAAGGCTCGGTGGGTCAAGAGGTGGGGAGTGGTGGGGTGATGGTGGGGTTGGTTATGAAACATAAAAGTAAGAACAAGTAGAGACTTGCATGGACTGGCAATGGCCTGCTAGACTGAATGGTCTTTTCTCTTTGCTCTACATATCTGTGCATTACTATGCAGCTCCCTATCTACAGGCAGGGAATGTAGAGCTATTCCTGAAAAGAATGATGTGTTGCTGAAGCTTTTCACCTTGCACTCATCAGGACAAAGGCAAGAATGCTAAATTTTAAATGACCAGAAAAATTTATACTACAGGAAAAAGGCTGCTGATTGGCTGACAAGTTGAATCTGATTGGCCGAGGCAAAAACACGGGGGATCTATAGGCTCCCCAAGCTCCCAGGTAATTCAAAAAAGGTGCAAAGCTTGAACATATTCCTTTTGTTTGCAGAGAATGGATATGAATGTATGATTCTTCTAGCAAGTGTGAGTGAGCCACATTATGATCTTGACTGTTTATATTAAATTGGTCATTAGTGTAGCTACGCAATCCTTTGTCTGTGGTCTAAATTGCTTTGATTGTTTGAAATTTGGAATTCTTGCATTTGTCCTGTTGAGTGCATGATGAAAAGCTCCAGCAACATGTCTCTCTTTTCCTTAATGTTCAAGTTCTGTACCGTTTGAATAAAGAACGAAAAGGATAAAAAAGGGAAAGGTAAAATCGATGGGATAAAGCAACATTGTCGACAATTGCACCTTTGAGAGATTTGTCCCTTACTTAGAACCATTCAGAAAAAGGCACCAGAAAACAAAATACTTTAGTGAGTCAACAGCCCTCAAACTTCACACTTACGGCTAAAAGCTGTCAACAATGACAAGCGGAAGGATTTTTTGGCAACCCAGATGTAGTCCCTGAGGGCATATGAGTTACTTTTATACTCATAGACAATGATGAATGCTTCACAGTGCAACCTACAGCTGACCTCTACTGTGCAGAATTCATGAAATGAAATTGTCACCTGCCAGTGCAGCCCAGCTTTGCTGGGGTTAGAGGGCACTGAAGGATAACGCAAGGCGGATAAGTTCAGATGGATAAAGCATCGTGTTAGTTTCAATGAAGTTTGTTCTGTTACTCTTTAAAAAGTCAAACCTCAGGAAAATAATCAGATAGAAAACTTCACGGATTGTGATTGGAATATCAAATTCTAGCATTCCCTCTAGGTGACCACAAAAAAAAGACAAGAAAAAGATCATGTGCTTCAGCTAATCATAGCTCAGCTTGTGCATGCAAATTACTGCTCACTAGCAACACAAGTGGAAAAGAATTAAAAATGATAGAGCTGAAGTCCCTTGTTCACATTCAGTGGTTATCAGATGAGGCGTGTGGAAACGACACTAAAATTCAAATGAAGAAAATGCAGTTTGCTTAAGCTAAGCCCCAGCTTTAGTTTATAAAGCTTGTTGGGATACTGAGGTGCTAAAGCATTGGTTTGTTGATTGGTACATTTGGATAAAAACATCCTTTCATTGAATTTTCTGCAAGGGGTACATTTTCTTTTGTTGAACACTACTGTGCTTAAATTGTTCAGAACAAAAGAATTGATCGGTATTGAAAGTGGCTGGAAGAAAACTGGTGTTTTGAAGGACTAGATTTTAAAATTATGGTTTGCAGCCTACATTAAAGGCCTGGTGAGTAAAATGCTTTTGTGGTTTATAAAATGACTTGGACCCTAGAAGGTGGATTGAGATGGTGACTTTAGATAATTAATTATAATTTTATTTTTTCATGGAACGTGGGCAAGGCCAACATTTGGTGCCCATCCCTAATTGCCCTTGAACTGAGTGGCTTGCTAGGCCTTTTCAGAAGAGTCAAGCACATTGCTGTGGGTCTGGGGTCACATGTAGGACAGGCCAGGTAAAGATGGCAGATTTCATTCCCTGAAGGGCTTCAGTGAACCAGATGTTTTTTTTACAACAATCAATGATAGTTTCGTGGTCACCATTACTCTGACTCACTTTATATTCCAGATTTATTAACTGAATTTAAAATTCCACCAGTTGCTGTGGTGGGGTTTGAACATATAAGCTGAGGTTGCTGAGTTAGAGGTCCAGTGACATTACCACTACATCACCTTCTCCCCCCAAACTTGTATTTGATAAGAAGAGGTTGGTATTATGGCTATAGTTGGGTTCACCTGTGGTAAAGTGGAACACTATGTACATTTAAGCGAATATAATTAGTTGACCATGTCACCATAGTGATCAATCGCTACACAGTACGGGCTTCTTTGGTAAATGTAAGTCTAGAGCTGGAGGTGATTGAAGAAACACACATGGTGTTAGTGCTCTGTCCTTAGTTACAATAAACCACCAGTTTTTGTTCAAATAATCGGTCTCTCTGCCTATATTGTTTCAAGCACCAACTAATGTCTTAATATCAAGGGGGCAGCTAGTGTTCACCCAACAAAGTGAACCTGATAACCAAAAACATAAAACTGTCACCGAGGAAAAACCGGATCAATTGGCGGCAATCAAGAAAGCCATGGTAAGCCAGCTACATTACTTTGCCACTATTGAAAGCTGTTTGAAAGCGCAGTCTCCTTAGATATCGAATATGCCGCGGTTTGGGCATCTTGAACCATTCAGCCCCATTTCCGATGACTGGCCTCATTATGTTGAGTGTCTAGCCTTCTTCTTTATCTTGAATGACATCGCGGGGGAGGGCAAGAAGAGGGTGATTCACTTGTCCACATGTGGGAGCAAAAGATATGGGCTTATCCACAGCCTTATGTCACCTTACACCCCTGATACGCAGACGTTCAACGAGTTAGTAAACATTATTAAAAACCAACTGAAGCCAAAGCCCTCAGTCACAATGCAATATTTTAAATTCAATTTGAGAAATAGGCTTCCAGGAGAGACAATTGCCGGCTATGTAGCTGCTTTAAAAGAATTAACGGAATACTGTGAGTTTGGAACTTCAAAAAGCGATTGCTATCTGCGATTAATCTAGACTTCAGTAAGACACTAGAATTGGCAACAGCCATGAAGAGCACTGTTAGAGACTCGGAGGCAATAAAAGATACACAAAATGGCACCGTCATCTTGTAGGGCGGGAAGGGCCGATAACAAAAGGCATGAAAAGTCAGACTCTGCAGAAAGGTGGGGAACGCCCACTATGTACAGACCATTGAAGATCAACAGTACTACAGTGAAAACTCATGACATTAATGAGAGAAATGCATCCAGGCAGCCTGCAGGCAATTGACAATTTAGAAATACCAAATGCTTTTTCTGCTAGCTCAATGGTCACAAAATGCAGAACTGTCAAGATAGGCTGAGCATTTTAAAAACAAAGGTAGAAATCACAATATCTGTCTTATTGAAGAACCAAAGGAAGCAGAATCTGGCATCCATTCATTATACAGCCTGAAAGGGGGTAGAACTGAGCCAATTCAGGTAGTCATTAGAGTCAATGAACAATCCATCAAGATGGAGGTCAATGTCTGTCATAGTGGAATATATGTTCAGACACTAGAATAAAGGAGTCCATCCTTTAAGTTTGGAAGAATCGGACACTAAATTAACAACATGTATGGGCAAAGAAATAAGAGTGAAAGGGATATGTCAAGTCCTGGTGCAGTCTGGGGATCAGTCTGCAAACTTACCCCTTGTAGTAGTAGCTGGATTGGGCCCAAGTTTAATTGGTCGCAAATGGTTCAAAAAGATTAAATTGCAATGGGCTGAGATTTTTCAAATCAGAATGAGAAATTTACAAGAATTGTTTAAAAAGTACGCTTCCATTTTTAGTCACAAGCTAGGAAGGATTCATGGGCCACAAGCCAAAATCCACGTATACGCTAACGCAACCCCCACATTTATCAGAGCCAGATCAGTCCCTTATGTTCTACAGGACAAGGTTGAGACCGAGATAAACAGGCTGGAAAAGTTGGGTGTCTTACAACCAATGCAATTTTCCGAGTGGGCGGCACCCATAGCACCCGTACTTAAACCAGACCACCAAACTGTTCACTTATGCATTGACTATAAGTTAACAGTAAGCAGTGTGGCCAAATTTAATAGGCACATGATACCAAAGGTTGACAAATTATATTTAAAATTGGCAGGGGGCATCACATACGCAAAACTCAACTTGAGCCATGCCTACCAGCTGGTAGAGTTGGAAAAAGGCTCCAGGGAATTCATGACCATCAATACACATCGAGGATTGTATTGATATACTCGATTACCCTTTGGGATCTCATCAGCATGTGCTATTTTCCAACATACCATGGAAAACCTACATCAGCGGCCGCCCCATGTTATTGTTTTTCTGGATGATGTCTGAGGCTCTGGACGAACTAACGAAGAACACTTAGCTAATTTGGAGGAGGTACTGAAATGCTTTTCACAAGTGGAGCTGCACTTAAAGCAAGAAAAATGTTTCTTCCAAGCCAAAGAGGTAGTTTACTCGGGTCATAAGGTCGACGTGCAGGGTCTCTATTCTCAGGAAGAAAAGGTCAAGCCTGTTCGCGAGGCACCTGCACCGAGAAACACTACAGAACTAAAAACCTTCTTAGGCATGATAAACTATTATGGGCAATTTCTTAGTTCCAATAAACCACCAGTGTTTGTTCAGTTAATCAGTCTCTCTGCCTATATTGTTTCAAGCACTAACTAATGTGTTAACATCAAGAGCACAGCTAGCGTTCGCTGGACAAAGCGAACCTGATAACCAAAAACATTAAAACATGTTTCATTAGGAACTGTATTTTTTGCAAAGAAGTAGGCAGGAGTAAATTAATATTGACAAATTGTTCAACCATGTTTAATACTGAGCTGAGGATTTTTACACCACAACTGGGTCATTAAATGTCAGAGAAATGTTTGACAAAAAAGTAATGTTTATTTTTAAGATCAATTATGAAAACTGTATGAGAATTAAGACAAGGTTGAGGGTGATTGGAAAATGATTATTTCATTTTATGTCAGACCTGGCATTAGTGAGCTTAATAAAGAGACCTTGACGTGTCATTGCTGAAGTGACATAATGAAAAATACAGGGCTAGGTGAGGGCAGGGATGGGCTTTGTTCTATAACATAGGTGTTGTGGCCATTCTTGTTACTCAAGGTGCAAAACACACAAGATATACTCTACAAGTATCTATAAAATTTACATGGACAGTCAACATCTGCACTTTACCATTTTGTACATTGAAAGCCATCCTGAACATAGTTATTGTCCTTGATTCCAAAACAAAAACAAAAATACCTGGAAAAACTCAGCAGGTCTGGCAGCATCCGTGGAAAGGAGCACAGTTAATATTTTGAGTCCGCATGACACTTCAACAGAACTAAGGAAAAATAGAAAAGGGGTGGGAGTGAGAGCTGGTTTAAGGGGGGGAGTGGTTTGGGACAAGAAGAGCTGGATAGAGGGCCAGTGATAGGTGGAGATAACCAAAACCTTATACCAGACTAAACAAGTTCATTTGACCAATACGTACAAATTATCCACCTTACCTGCCCACCGGGGATCAGGTGTTAGACTTCTCGCTCTGGAGATATACAATACCCATCTGGTAGCACCTCTCCGTCCTGGATGTTCTCCTTGGACAAGAAAAGGTTGAGGGGAGATTTGATGACAATTTTCAACAACATGAGTAGATAGGGAGAAACATTATTCACATTGGCAGAAGGCTCCAGAGATGAATGGAAAAACAGCCCAAGGAGCCATGAAAGGAAACTTCCTCCCACAACAAGTGATTTGGATCTGGAATGCACTGCCAGAGAGTGCGGTGGAGGATGATCAGTCATGGCTTTGGAAGGGGAATTGGATAATTACCTGAAGAGAAAAAAATTGCAAGGCTATTGCGACAAGGCAGTAGAGTGGGACTAGGTGAGTTGCTCTTGCAGAGAGCTAGATATGATGGCCTCCTTCTGTGTTGTAACCATTCTGTGCTTCCATGACTCTACTGTAAGTGAGAAGAAAGCAAAAGACCCTAAGCATCTGAGCTTAAACCAAATCCTGTATATCCATAAACATGCATATATGCATGCATGACTAGGGTTTTTACAGATGTTCCTTTTGGCAGTAGCTGGTCCAAAGACACATCTTTGCTCGGCAAGGGATAATTCACCTGTATGAGAGTCCTGTGTCCTGATGAGAGGGGATCTCATTGAAACAGATAAAATTGTGACAGGGCTGAACAGACTGGATACAGAGATGACATTTCCTCTGTCTTGGGGGGCCTAGAACATGGGGTTACAATCTCAGGATATAGGGTAGGTCATTTAGGACTGAGGTGAGGAGAAATGTCTTCACTCAGAGGGTGGTGAACCTATGGAATTCTCTATCACAGAAGGTTGTGGAGGCCAAGTCACAGAATATATTTAGGAAGAAAATAGATATATTTCTAGACTCCAAAGGCATTAGGGGTATGGGGAGAGAGCTGGAGTATGGCATTGAGATAGAGGATCAGCCATGATCATATTGAATGGCGGAGCAGGCTCAAAGGGCCGAATGACCTACCCCTGCTCCTATTTTCTATGTTTCTATGTTTCTATAACTGTATTCCATTGTATAATATGTTTGATAGCTCAGTCAAGGTGACAGTTTGAGGAGTGATTCTTGTTTAAACTGAACTCATTTTGAGAATTAGAGGAGGTCTTGTGGAAATATGCAGAGTTTCAGCCAAATTGAAAGAAAAGGTTAATAGTTGGGTGTGATAACTGTTTCTTGAGACTTTGATAAGTTTTGACCAGCCATTCCTCTTGAATTGTACCAGGTGAATGTTCCAGTAATTTGTTTTATTGTCACTGAACACTATTACCATGATGGGTTACTTGCATGTGAGAACAACCTACCCCACAAGAAATGATTGGACCTCAATGCACTGTTCCCAGGTGGCCTTCATTCTACGGTAATTAAATGTGACTCAGCTCTTTAATTGGGAAAGAAAGTGTGGACAGAATTTAACCATAGCACGCAGCTAGCTGTGGTGGCCTGGGATGGATGGCGAAATAGAGAGTTTAGTAAAGCACTGTGTGGAATGTCAGCAACTGCAAAAGTTGCCAGTGACAGCTCAGGAGTGGCCAGGTAGACCCTGGGTGTGGTTAAACATTATCTACATTGGACCGTTCCTGAGAACAATGTTTCTATACATTGTTGATGCCCATTCAAAATGGCTGGACATATATGAGGTGAAGTCACCAACATCGGCTGCTTCAATTGAGAAACTACATCAGAGTTTTGCCATTCACGGACTACCAGAAGTAATCATTTCTGATAATGGCATGACATTTACGAGTGCTGAGTTTCAACAATTTATCAGCCTTAAGGGTATCACTCATGTGAAAACTGCATTGTACCGCCCTTCCTCAAATGGACTGGCTGAAAGGGCGGGTCAAAAATTCAAGACAGACATGAGAAAGATAATTGGCAATTCCTTGGCAACCAAGCTAGCACACTTTATTTTTCATTACAGGACTCCCTCTCACACAACAACAGGTGTCACACCTACGGAGATATTATTGAAACACCGTCTCAAAACGGGATTGAGCTTAATAATGCTGAATTTAGAAGGGATGATAGAAAGGGGTCAGGAAAGCCAGAAAACTAGACACAGCTGGTATAGTCATGTGAGAAAATTTACTGTAGGAGAAATGGTATACGCGAAGAACTTCAGAGAAGGACCAAAGTGGCTACCAGGTGAAATAAGTGCATTGGCTGGACCACTGTCTTACCACGTGGAAGTGGAAGGCTGGATCACTTGTAAACATGTGGACCATTTAAGGAAGAGAGAGATAAATCAGACCTGGTTCCACCAGTTCTGCGTTTTCTGTTGAGGTTACTCAACCCAGGACTGACATTTCTATGTTCCTGTAAAAGTTGAGGATATAGATCTACAAGCGCCCACTGAAGCACCTGGTGTTCTGGCAGCTCTGGAAAAGGATGCTTCTGACAGCCTACAACCACCCCGCACCCCCCCATCCCCACCCCCCCCCACCCCCCCCCCACCCCACCCCACCCCACCTTAAACTAGCTTATATTTCACCCCTCTCCTAATATTACTCAGTTCTGCTGAAGGGTCATGAGGACTCGAAACGTCAACTCTTTTCTTCTCCATCGATGCTGCCAGACCTGCTGAGTTTTCCAAGGTAATTCTGTTTTTGTTTTGGATTTCCAGCATCCGCAATTTTTTTGTTTTTATATCCTCCATCATGTTGTGTGACAATATTCCGGCAATATTATTGAAGACTTGTGCTCCAGAACTAGCTGCAACTCTAGACAAACTGTCCCAGTACAGCTAAAACACTAGCATCTACCTGGCAATGTGGAAAATTGCCCAGGTATGTCCTGTCCACAAAAAGCACAATAAATTCAACCCAGCCAATTAACGCCCCATCAGTCTACTCTCAATCATCAGCAAAGTGATGGAAGGTATTATTGATAGTGCTATCAAGTAGCACTTACACCGCAATAACCTGTTCACTGATGCTCAGTTTGGGTTCTGCCAGGGCCACTCAGTTTCTGACCTCATTACAGCCTTGGTTCAAACATGGACAAAAGAGCTGAACACAAGAGGTGAGGTTAGAGTAACTGCCCTTGATATCAAGGCCACAATTGACTGAGTGTGGTATCAAGGAACCCTAGCAGAATTGGACACATTGGGAATAAGGGGGAAAACTCTCCAGCGGTTGGAATCCTATCTGTCACAAACGAAGATAGTTGTTGTTGCTGGAGGTCAATCATCTCAGCCACAGGACATCACTGCCGGACTTCCTCAGGGTAGTGTCTTTGGCACAACTACCTTCAGCTGCTTTATCAATGACCTTCCTTCTACTATAAGGTCAGAAGTGGGGATGTTCCCTGATGATTGCACAATGTTTGGCACCATTCACAGCTCCTCAGATACTGAAGCAGTCCATGTCCAAATGTAGCAAGACCTGGACAATATCCAGGTTTGCGCTGATAAGTGTCAAGCAACATTAGTGCCACACAAGTGCCAGGCAATGACCATCTCCAACAAGAGAGAATATAACCATCTCCTCTTGAAAATCAATGGCATTATCATCACTGAATCCCCCACGATCAACATCCTGGGGGTTATCATTGACCAGAAACTGAACTGGACCAGCCATATAAATACTGTGGCTACATGAGCAGGTCAGAGGCTGGGAATCCTGTGGGGAGTAACTCATTTCCTGACACCTCAAAGTCTATCTACAAGGCACAAGATAGAAGTGATGGAATACTCTCCATTTGCCTGGATGTGTATAGCTCCAATAGCTCAAGCTGGAAACCATCCAGGAAAAAAAATAATCTGCTTGATTGGCTTCCCATCCACCACCTTCAACATTTACTTCCTCCACTATTGTCACACAGCGGCAGCAGTATTACAGGGTGCACTGGGGCAACTCATCAAGGCTTCTTGGACAGCACCTTCCAAATGCGTGACCTCAACCACCTAGAAGGACAAGGGCAGCAGATATGTGGAAATACCACCAACTGGGAGTTCCCCTCCAAGCCACTCACCATTTTGACCTCAAAATATATCACTGTTCCTTCACTATCGCTGTATCAAAATCCTGGAACTCCCTTCCTAACAGCACTGTGGGTATACCTACACCACAAGGACAGCAGCAGTTTGAGAAGGCAGCTCACCACCGCCTCCTCAAGGGCAATTAGGGATGGACAGTAAATGCTGGACTATCCAGCAACACCCACGTTCCATGAATGAATGAAACAAGAAGTCTTGTTTGTGGGTCAAATTAGTTCTCTCATTTTTTTTTGCAATGTCAAGACCGACTTGACATGTTGTCATGTTTTCCTGTCGTATGAAAGGAGCAACTAAATTTACTTTCAAACAATCTGCATATTCTGAAATCTATTTTGAAAACCATATGAGTGAAGTCCTGCCTATAACAGGTATTTGGAGATTAGTGGGCCTCAAGCTCCAACCTCTGTTACAAAGAACAAAGAACAAAGAACAAAGAAAAGTACAGCACAGAAACAGGCCCTTTGGCCCTCCAACCATGCGCCGATCATATTGCCTGTCAACTAAAACATTTTGCACTTCTGGGGTCCGTATCCCTCTATTCCCATCCTATTCATGTATTTATCAAGCTGCCTCTTAAACACCACTATCATACCTGCCTCCACCACCTCCTCCGGCAACGAATTCCAGATACTCACCACCCTCTGCATAAAAAACTTGCCCCGCACATCACCTTTATAGTTTTCTCCTCTCACCTTAAATCTATGTCCCCTAGTAATTGACTCTTCCACCCTGGGAAAAAACTTCTGACTATCTACTCTGTCTATGCCACTTATAATTTTGTAAACTTCTATCAAGTCACCCCTCAATCTCCGTCACTCTAATGAGAACAATCCGAGTTTCTCCAACCTTTCCTCATAACCTCCAGACCAGGCAGCATCCTGGTAAACCTCCTCTGCACCTTCTCCAATGCTTCCATATCCTTCTGGTAATGTGGTGACCAGAATTGCACACAATATTCCAAGTGTGGCCTAACCAAGGTTCTATACAGTTGCAGCATGACTTCCCAGCTTTTATACTCAATACCCCTGCCAACGAAGGCAAGCATGCCATATGCTTTCCTGACTACCTTATCCACCTGCGTTGCCACTTTCAGTGACCTGTGGACCTGTACACCCAGATCCCTCTGCCCATCGATGCACTTAGGGGTTCTGTCATTTACTGTGTAATTCCTGCCTGTATTAGATCTTCCAAAATACATTACCTTGCATTTGTCTGGATTAAACTCCATCTTCCATTTCTCCACCAAGTCTCCAACCGATCTATATCCCATTGTATCCTTTGACAATCCTCTTCACTATCTGCAACTCCTCCAACCTTGGTGTCATCTGCAAACTTACTAATTAGCCCAGTTACATTTTCCTCCAAATCATTTATGTATACCACAAACAGCAAAGGTACCAGCACTGATCCCTGCTGAATTCCACTAGTCACAGCTCTCCATTCAAAAAAGCACCCTTCCACTGCTACCCTTTGTCTTCTATGACCAAGCCAATTCTGTATCTATCCTGCCAGCTCACCTCTGATCCAGTGCGACTTTACCTTCTGTACCAGTCTGCCATGACGGACCTTGTCAAAGGCCTTACTGAAATCCATGTATATAACTTCCAAAGCCCTTCCATCATCGATCATCTTTGCCACTTCCTCAAAAAACCATAAATTCTGCCACTTTTGCACACTTGATTACTGGTTGAGTATCCTTTAACTGAAACCCTTGTGGTAATTGTATTTCGGTATTCAAGTATTTTCGGTTTTTGAATATGATATATCTAACGTACATATGGGAGACCTAGGCCTACTTGCATTACAGTAGCCTAAGCCTAGGCTAGATATAGTCTACAAATACTAGGTTGGTTCTCCATTTGCCAACAGCCACACACCCTAAGCCTTACCTATTAACACTTATTACACCTGTAATATAATATTACATTGCTTTATTAACATACAAATTAACTGCAAAGTCATTGGCTCATGTTTGGGCCTGTTCAAAAACAGCTGTTGCGTTTTTGGATGCGTTTCATTTTGGGATGGATGGATAAAGGATATTCAACTGTATCGACCCATCTCAGGGATTTATATTCATTTATCAACTTGTAATATACTTCATAATCCAATAACTGGCTTTTGGTTTAAAAAAAAGGCCTATGAATGAACTCTTAAAAAATCATTCCAGAAACAAGCAAGTACAAGGCAACCAACAACCCATGTTGGTTAGGAATTAGACATTGAATAAAAGAAAATGCCCAGATTATCTACAGGGATTTTAAGAGTTAATGAGATCAAGAAGGTGGATAGAGCTTTAGGTTTGGATGATTAAGGCTTTATTTTATGTTTGATGAGCATGATCAGCAAATTGATCAAAGTTGTTTTAGCCCAACCACTGAGAAGACATGTTTAGATGTGTAACGTGGTGTTACAGTGAAAATATGATGAAAGCACTACTGATGCCTCACAAGGGAAAAAGGTGACAGCTAAAAGCAAAATACTGTGGATGCCGGACACCTGAAACAAAAACAAAAATTGCTGGAAAAACTCAGCACGTCTGACAGCATCTGGGGAGAGAAAGACAGAGTTAACGTTTCGAATCCGTATGACACTTCATCAGAGCTAAAGAGAAGTAAAAATGCGGTGAATCATATACTGTTTAAGGGGGGTGTGGGACAGGTGAAGCTGGATAGAAGGCCGGTGATAGGTGGAAGTAAAGGAGAGATTGCAAGATAAACAAAAGGTCGAACTGGTGTTGACGGTGGTGGTACTGGCTAAAGGGGATGCTAATAGTGACATTAAGAGTAGAAAGAATGAGCAAGTGACAGATGGCCCTAGTGGGGGTGGGGTGGGGGAAGGGGATGGTGTGGGAAAAAAGATTGAAAGAGGCTAAAAGGTGGGGATAAAACAATGAATGGGAATAAATTTAATAAAAAATAATAATAATAAAAATAGACAGGGAAAAATATATACATAAATTTAAAAATAAATATTCGAATAAAGGGGATCAAAAAGGAGTTAGGATGGAGGAGAGAGTTCATGGTCTGAAGTTGTTGAGCGCAATGTTAAGTCCGGAAGGCTGTAAAGTGCCTAGTCAGAAGATGAGGTGCTGTTCCTCCAGTTTGCGATGAGCTTCACTGGAACATTGCTGCAGGCCACGGGCAGACATGTGGACATGAGACCAGGGTGGTGTGTTGAAATGACAAGCGACAGAAAGGTCTGGGTCATGCATGCAGACAGACTGAAGATGTTCCGCAAAGCGGTCACTCAGTCTGCGTTTGGTCTCTCCAGTGTAGAGGAAACTGCATTGGGAGCAGCGAATGCAGTAGACTTAATTGAGGGAAGTGCAAGTGAAGCACTGCTTCACTTGAAAGGAGTGTTTGGGCTCTTTGATGGTGAGGACAAGGGGAAGTAAAGGGGCAGGTGTTGTACCTTCTGCGATTGTATGGGAAGGTGCTGTGGGAGGGGGTGATGGAGGAGTGGACCAGGGTGTCCCGGAGGGAACAGTCCCTACGGAATGCCGATGGGAGGGTGAAGGGAAGATGTGTTTGGTGGAGGCATCATGCTGGAGTTGGCGGAAATTGCGGAGGATGATCCTTTGAATGTGGAGGCTGTTGGGGTGAAAAGTGAGGACAAGGGGGACCCTATCTTGGTTCTGGGAGGGAGAGGAAGGTGTGAGGGCAGAGGCACGGGAGATGAGTCGGACACGGTTGAGGGCCCTGTCAACCACCGTGGGTGGGAAACCTTGGTAAGGAAGAAGGAAGACATGTGAGAAGCACTGTTTTGGAAAGTGGCATCACTGGAACAGATGCAATGGAGGCGAAGGAACTGAGAGAATGGGATGGAGTCCTTACAGGAAGCAGGGTGTGAGGAGCTGTTGTCGAGGTAGCTGTGAGAGTCAGAGGACTTATAGTGAATATTGGTGGACAGTCTATCACCAGAAATTGAATCAAAGAGGTTAAGGAAGGGAAGGGAAGTGTCAGAGATGGACCATGTGAAAGTGATGGAGGGGTGGAAATTGGAAGCAAAATTAATAACTTTTTCCAGGTCCAGACGAGAGCATGAAGCCGCACCGAAACAGTCATCAATGTACCGGAGAAAGAGTTGTGGGAGGGGACCTAAGTAGGATTGGAACAAGAATGTTCCACATACCCCGTAAAGAGATAGGCATAGCTGGGGCCCATGTGGGCACCCATAACCACACCTTTTATTTGGAGGAAGTGAGAGGAGTTGAAGAAGAAATTGTTCAGTGAGAGAACAAGTTCAGCCAGACAGAGGAGAATAGTGGTGGATGGGAATTGTTCGGGCCTCTGTTCAAGGAAGAAGTGGAGAGACCTCAGACCATCCTGGTGGGGGATGGAAGTGTAGGGGAATTGGACGTCCATGGTGACGAGGAGGCGGTTGGGGCCAGGGGACTGGAAATTGTTGATATGATGTCGGGCATCAGAGGATTCGCAGATGTTGGTGGAAAGAGACTGGACAAGGGGAGAGATAATGGAGTCAAGATAGGGAAAAAATGAAAAAAAGGTGTGTGTATGTGTGTATGTGTGTTTGTGTGTGTGTGTGTGCGGAGAAGGTGAACGCTGTGAGGGGCTGCTTCTGCCAAAATGACTCCCTTCACCTCTTCAAAAAAAATTGCAAGGCATTATAAATGATGTGTGGTGAGTGTTCTCTGCTGAAAGTCTATCAGTCTATTGAGGCAGGAAGGCGACTATTTCAGCTTTCCACTCCTCTCATGAGGTGATCTGATGACCTAAGTTACAGCAGAGCCTTGCATGCATCCGGAGTGGTTCCATGAATTTCAATCAGAGAACTGGTGCTTCAGATCACCCCAGAAAGCTGAATTGTAGAAGCTCAAGATGGGAAAATCACTCACACACACTCCTAAGATAGAGCCTTGTCTTGTTTTTTGATAAAATGGGAAATGTATCTGTCTGTCTACTTAATGCCTAATTACTATTGCTGGTAACTGCACACATCTTCTCCTCCCTTGGAAATTGAAGAGATTTTGCAGGTTAACTATTAACCTGCTTTGAGCTGTATGAATACCCGTGGCCAACAAGTCCTGGAGTGGGATTTAAACCCAAAGGCTTTCTGGTTTAGAGGGAGGAGCATTACCAACTGTACCACTCAGGCTCCTAAGGTTGCTGTTCATTTTCAGAGGAATGCTGCCACATTTCTTTCTCCGACAATCCATCTCTATTTGTATAACTTGTCACACTGGTAACTGATCAGAATATTAAAATGTGTTTAGAGACATTTCTGGTATTGTGAAAGCTGTCAACAAGGTGTTTGCAATGGGGAGGGGAATGCCGTTGAGGTGAGCTCAGGCAAATAGTTGGGCAGCGAGTCAGGATATAACGGAACTGCATTTTCTTTCCGATTTCTCTTTTTTCTCTGAAGATTATCAACCAACCAACAAGACAGCCAATGGGGTGACAAACAGTAATGTTAGTGGTTGAGTATGACTAGTTCCACACTGTAAAAAGGCAAGGACAAAGATAAGGATGGAAAATGCTGGAAATACCCAGCAAGTCAGGTAGCATCAGTGGAGAGAAAAGGAAATGCTAATGCTTCAGGTTGATGACCCTTTGTTAGAATTGGTGACCTGAAAAGACAGTTTTTTCTCTCTTCACAGCTATTGACACAAAACTTGGAAATGTAGCAAGCAGTGAGCAGGATAACAGACTTCTGGAGAACATAGACGGCCTGATAAATGGGCAAACATATGGCAGGTAAAATTTAACACAGAGAATTGTGCAGTGATACATTTTGGTAGGAATAAGGTGAAGAGCCTAAATAAACAAAATGTTACTATTCTAAAGGGGGTGCAAGAACAGAGAGCACTGATATGTAAATTTTTGAAGGTATTGGGACAGGTTATAAAGGGGGTGCAATAATTCTCAAAGTGGTACAGGAGCAGAGGGATCTAGGAGTATACTTACACAAATCATTGAAGCTGGCGGGGCAGGTTAAGAAGGTGATTAATGTAGCATAAAGGGTTAATTCTAATGTTAGCTTCTGAGCATGTGCATAAGGAACTATGTCACCGTGATGTCACTCATTGAGAAGAGATGAGTGTGAAGCATCTCAGAGGGTAGCTCCAGCTACATCTTGGTCTTATTTAGCCTTCATAAATAGCTAGTGTGTAAATAAATGTTTTTGAACAAAAGACCATTGCCCCCAGGAAGATCTCTTCTAGGGTAAGAAGCTAACGAATCCCAAGATAAGCACACAATAATTGAGTTAATAAACATCTGGGATACTGGACTTTATTATTTGGAAGCACAGAGTACAAAAGCAGTGAATTTATGATGAACCTTTGTGAAACACTGGTTTGTCCTCAGCTGGAGTACTGTGTCCAATTCTGGGCAGCGCACTTTAAGAAGGATGTAAAGGCAATGCAGAAAAGATTTGCGAGAAAGGTTCCAGGGATGAGGGACCTCAGTTACATTGATAGATTGGAGAAGCTGGGGCTGTTCTCCTAAGAGGAGAGAGGTTGAGAAGAAATTCGATAGCGACACTCGAAATCATGAGGGGTCTGGACAGATAGGGAGAAACTATTCCCATCGGTGAAACGGCTAACAACCAAAGGGCACTGATTTAAAGTGAACCAAAGGGACCAAAGGGACATGAGGAAAAATATTTTTAACACAGTGATTGTTTAGGGTCTGGAATGCACTGCCTGAGATTGTGGTGGGGGCCAATTCAACTGTGACTTTCAAAAGTGAATTGGATAATTACCTGAAGAGAACAGGTTTTCAAAGCTATGGGGAAAAGGCTGGGGGAGTAGAGTGGCTGAGTTGCTTCTGCAGAGGGCCAGCATGACAGAACGGGCCAAATGGCTGTAACCATTCTATTATTTATATGTTAAAATTATCTGGTTTTTTTTGTTAAATGCTCTTGTTCTGGCCTTCCCTCTTAAGACAGTTTTTATATATCCTCAACACCATCAGGTATTCACTTGACCAGAGGATAATCCACCCTCAAGCAGTCAGTGACACCGTAGCCCATTTAACCCAGAACATGCTTCCCTTTTGTTTCTCCCTGGCTCCAGCAGATCTGACTTAAAACAAACTGCAGTAAAACAGTTTAGGATTGCAAAGTTCTGAATCATTGAATAGTACAACACAGAAAGAAGCCCATTTGGCTCTTTTGAAATACAGCATTCCAGTTCACCCCACTCCCTGCTCTTACCCAGCATCCCTGCAATATTTTCTCCTTCACATTTGGCCCCTTCCCTTTTGAAGGCCACTGTTGCCAGTTACCTCAACGACCCCAGGTTTTCAACCCTTAAACCACTGAAAACACCTTCTCGTTATTTACTCTTTCAAATCCTTTTATGACTTTAAAACAGCTCAATCAAATCGTAGCCTGCTCCGGTTACAAATCCAGATTCTCCACGTAACTGAAATCTTGGCTGAAAGATCACAGACCAGGATTTTCGCGAGGACGGTGCTGAGAGTCAGATAGGTGCAAAAATGCACTTTTTACACCAGGCTCCTCAACTTGACCTGCCACCTTATAAGACTTGCATTTATATCGTGTATTTGCAACCACTGACAGATTCAAAGTGCTTTACAGCCATGAACTACTTTTGAGGTGTGGTCGCCACTGTTGAAAAAGAAACAGAGCAGCCAACTTGCACCAAGCAAACTCCCAAAATCAACAATGTGATAACATCAGATCATCTGTTTTTGTGATGTTAATTGTGTTTTTGAAATGTTAATTGAGGGATACATATTGGCCAATTCACTGGGGTTAACTCCCCTGCTCTTCGAAATAGTGGCATGGGATCTTTTACATCCATCCGAACAGTTTAACATCTCATCTGATGTATGGCACCTCCAACAGTGCAGTGCTCCCTCAGTAAGATTAAATCAGGTACAGGAAGATAAATAAATAGAGGGAAAGAACGATTGGATTAAGAGGAGGGAGGGAAAATAGGCAGAAAGGAAATGTTGTGGCCATTTGTATTAAGTCTGAGAGACTATGCATCAAGATTTCAATATTCATTGTTATCAAGATTACACCCACACAGACTTCACCTGCCACTTGGGATAGTAGCACTGCCTAAGAAGAACAGAGCTGAAAGGAGAAAGGATATGAATTCTCATCAGTATTTTCATGAATATATTTGTAGTCCACCCATACCCCCCACAGCACCCCCCACTCCCCCGCCCAACCCGCTGATATACAGTGGACTGTTGAGTTATAATAAGTGTGAAGATTAATGTAAAAATAATAATTGAATTACTCATTCTGTGTTCACTAAGGGTCCCAATGACCTCTCTGTTATTTTAATAGCATACTTAAAATTACAGTACTTAAAGAATTAAGTAGACCATGAACCTTTATGGCTTATGCAATATCTATTACATTGCAAGTTGAGTAAATGCTTGGGAGCACTATTGTGCTGCTAATATTTAGCGCATAAGCCAAATGTCCCACCGAGCATTTTTTCTCCTTCCCCCCAAATATTGTAAACCTGTCTTTCTCATTTATTTGCCTTTAGGGTTATTTGTATTAAACATCTTTGTGGAGGCGATCAATTCTCTGCTCAGGTGCAAATAGTGTTACCATTTGAATAAATGTCATTAAATTGAGTTATATCAGGGCTCAAGTTTCTTGCTTGGCCAGCCTGTAGGTGGCCCAGGAAGATGGGGTGGAGGTGGAATGTTCTGATGAATAGTTAATTGAAGAGTAGCTTCAAATCTTAGAATTGTAGAATCTAACAACGCAGAAGGAGATCATTCAGCTCATCGTGTCCGTGTCAGATCTTTGATAGAGCTATCCAATTGGCCCCGCTGTCCATAACCCTGCAATTTTTGTGTTTGAAAAAAATTCCAAATGATACGTTCAAAACAGAAACCATGGATTTATTATTTCAGAATAGCTCTCTCTATTAAGTAAAATTGTTTAAAAATAACCTTATGTGTGTCAATTACAAATACGTAAAATGGATGAATCAACCCAGAATTCATACCTTTCTTATTTTTGCTTTATTGCAAGCTACATGGCTTCAAGTCAGTGATTTTCCTGGGTGAGAGAGACCACCAGCCTATGGTTTATCAAAGCAGATTGGCAGGTTGCCTTTCCTTGTAAAGTTTACATTCATAGTTCATTATGATAACCTTTTGAAGATAGACTGACAAAGTATAAATGGAGATCATGTCAGGAGATAATCTGTTCAGTATTTGAGATTTCGAAATCTTTTCCAGGGTTTATTGTAACAAGCTGATACAATACAGAAGATTCCAGTGTGATTAATAACTGGTCATTTGTAACCGTGTAATAATCTCGCTATATTTTTCACACACCACTTCAATAAAATACACATATCATAATTAGTTTTTTTTTGCCATTCCCAATGATGCACTACAGATCATATCTTCTATAAATATAAATTACAGTGGACTAGGTAAGTTAGAGTTGGTACTGTGAAATTTATTTTACAGGACACATGCAAGGTAATAAATAGCTTTAACATTACTTTTACTATGTTTTCTCAGCTCAGTTTGCTGCTTTTGTTTAGTGAGGTTTTATTTTAACCACAGATTAGCAAGGAAACGTCATTGTTTCCATCTTATATTGGTTACTGGTTAAGCAATAGTTCGATTTTTAAATTATCGTCCTCATTTTCAAATCCCTCCATGGCTTTACCCCTCTCTACATCTCTTCCAACTCTACAATATTATGAGATACCTGCACCTCTCCAATTCTTGCCTCTTCTGCGTCCCCAATTTTACCCCACCATTGGCGGCTGTGCCTTCTGCTGCCTTGGCCCTAGGCTCTGGAATTTCCTCCCTCAACCTTTTTGCCTCTATTTCTCTTTCCTCCTTTAAAATGCTCATTGGAACCTACGTTTTTGACCAAGCTTTTAGTCACATGCCCTAATATCTCCTTATTTGTCTTGTCAAATTTTGGACGATAATGCTCCAGTGTAACAGTTTTGGATGTTTCACTCTGTGCTATATAAATGCACATTTGTTGTCTGTCTTCATTGTCTTCACAGCTTTGGATCATTATTGAGGTCAATAGGAAAAGATGGATTTTCAAGACAAGTGGTAGACAATTTCTTTCTCAAGAAGAGTTAATAATACATGATGTGTAACAGTAATAATAACAGATAATAATTGTTCTGTGCATCATAATAATATAAAGGCACCAATTGCTCATAAGGCATTGTGCAAACACGTTGTGGGTTCACTTATTAAGAACAGGCACATGTGAATATATATAGTATATATATTTATATATATATAGGTAGAAAACTTGAAGACATCAGAGCTGCAGAGCTGTGTCTGTGTGCTCTGCTCCAGGCCGAAGTGAAACTGAGGCTGGATCACATGACACACTTCCCTTAAAGTGATGGCATGCTGCTATCCCTTAAAGATATATTACAACAGTAATAATAGATAATGCCAACCCTAGCAAGCTACTCCACTTGTCCAGAAAAGTAGAACTACAGGACATGACCTGTGCTTGAAGATGGGATGGGGGAAAATTCAAAACGGGTCTGTGAAAAGAATGCTTTTAATAAGCAAATGGCCAAGCACTGATTAGATAGATTTCTTCAGGAAAGAGCATATTGAGATGCAGCACATGACTAATCTGAGACATTACATGTGTTAAATGTAACCTGATTAGGAGGAACAGATGGCTTTGGACCTATGGTACACAGAGCTCTACACCACTGGGAGTTTTCCTCACTTCATGTCTGGCGCTTTTTAAATGAATTAGGGAAGACGATAGTATTGTCACTGGACCAGTATTCCATGGACCCAGTGTAATACTCTGGGGACCTGGGTTTGAATTCCACCATGGCAAATGGTGAAACTTGAATTCAATAAAAATCTGGAATTAAAAGCCTGTTGATGACCACAAAACCATTGCGATTGTCATAAACACCGACCAGGTTCACTAATGTCCTTTAGGGAAAGAAATCTGCTGTCCTTACCTGGTCTGGCCTACATGTGACTCCAGACTCACAGCAATGTGGTTCACTCTTAAATGCCCTCTGAATGTGGGCAAGAAATGCTGGCCTAGCCCACATCCAATGAACAAATTAAAATAAAGCATAATATAGATTGCTGTGATTACTCTACAAGTTCATTATAGTTGTATGATGTGACTCTCAGGTTGGTAGAAGGTGAACGAGATGTAGATTGTTCTTTTTATGTCTGTTATGTTTTTAACTTTTTGAAACATAGGATCAACAGCAGCCAATATGGTGGCTCTGCTGGGTTTAATCAGAATATGCATTAGGATATAACACACCGGTCATACAGCAAAAACATAGACTGTGACAAATAGCAAGTACTAATCCAGATTAGGTAGAATGGCTGACATGTGCAAACAGCTCTTCTCTTTCTCTTCTTTCTCTTTTCATCTCAGTGCCTTAAGTCTTCTCAAAGCTTTCCAAACTACCCAAAAGTGTTCGACCAACATCAGCAAGGACCCACCTTAGGGAATTGATCCCCACCACCTACAGCACTGGGGCCCTTCCAAGCCTGATCCTTTTTACCCTTTTTTGGAGGCTGGCCCGGAAGTCATTGTGGACAAGACCTCGTTGACACATAGCGGTTCCCTTTTAATACAAGATGCCCAATAAAAATTGAGATATTTGTCCAAACAATGGTGGGAAGCCCACCTTCATTGTGCCCCTTAGAACAGGCTAAGGATTGCTTCCCCATGATCAATTCTGTGCCATTTTCCTGATCAGGTTAGGCACCCACCGGCCTTCAAACTTACTCAGTCAACACCCCCACTCTTCATTTGTTTGTTTTCAGTTGCCTATGCTTAGAATTGGTCATAGGCCAGTCATCCAGCCTGACTATCCCACTCACTTATCAAACTATTTTACCATAGAACGATTTACTATGTGTACAAAAACAACTCCTATTCTACTTCCACACACTGGTTAACATATCTGTTTTAGCAAACAGCTTTGCTAAACAAGGTGAAAAGACAATCCTAATACAACTCAATAACATGCCTATTTATTTGGATATCTAACCAGTTATTTTTCCATTATTGCAGCAACATCATCTCACCATGCCCCACCTCGCAGGTTATTGGTACCCCTGTATCTCCAGCAATTGTTGTACATCAAAATATTCATTTCACTGGTTGCTTGTCAACTAAACTTACAACATCAATCTAATCCTCTATCTTATTCCAAGCTAGATATTATCTGTATATATTCTAACACATTCCTAATTTCTCCCAATCTAACTGTCCCCAATTGTTCACCTAGAGCCCAGCTTTTCTCATCTCTCTGAAGTAAAATAGTCACCAATTATACTTAAGTTGGGAAGTTAAACACTCTGCAGAGGGCATTAGCACCAGCAAAGAAATAACACTGTTAATGCCATTGTCAAGGTCATTGATGAAGGTAAAAAGTATCATAAGCCAAGACTATTCATTGAAAGACCATTATTGAAAGTGTTGTAATAAGACAATTTAACCTTATCCTTTATATCCTCTGAGGAATTAATTTACCCAATTCATCAGCACACCATAGGTTGAATTTAATGAATTTCCATCCTTGGTATGATCAACTCCACAGCAGCAACACCAAGTTGTAAAACCTACTTGCATAGATCCCAGATCAGCTTTGCACAGAGGACATATTTATTAACCATGAGATCGAGAGCATCACTGGGAGATATGATGAGAGAGATTCAGGGAGTGAGAAGACAGAAAAGGAAAAAATGCAGGCTGAGAAGAATAGTACCAGTTTTGGCAACCATGGAACTACAGGCTGTTGTAAAAACTCATCTGGTTCACGAATGTCCTTTAGGAAAGGAAATCTGTTGCCCTTACCCGGTCTGGCCTATAAGTGACTCCAGACCCACTGCCCTCTGAAATGGCCTAGCAAGGCGGCTCACCACCTTGCAGAAGGTGGTGAAGGTTCGTTCTAGCTGCTGAAGAGCAATTTGGGATGGGCAATAAGTGCTGGCTTTACCAAAGGGACCCACATCCAGTGAATGAATCCAGTGAATGAATTAAAGCAAACACAAGAGAATGGAAGAGACATAAATGAGAACCAAAGAGAGATACAGACTAATTATTCTCTGTTTTGATAGTCTCAGCAGTGAAGTGGAAATGAGAGCTGCTGGTATGTGACTCTTTCAGTTTTCGAGGAGAAGTAGGAGTGCCCTTTCTTTGGCTCTTCAAGGAAACCTTCGGTCTCCCTCACACCTGATCCCAACCCTCCCGACTGGCAACTGAAGCTTCCTTATCAGTTCTGACCTCTCCCAGTCCCACACTCTACCAAAGCTGACCAGAACTTCCTCCCCACTTCCAATTGTCGATCGTTCCCTCACACCTCTCCTGTGCTCACAATTCCTGGGTCCTGCCTACAGGGTTCCTGGCAGTGGTCTTCTGCGCTGGACTTCCTGCCCATCAGCTAGGCCATCAGTTTAGTTGGCCACAGGGCGGGAGGAAGTGGTCCACTGCTATAGAGGTCCTGCTGTTAAGATCAGTGGGAGCTCTGCATCCCCAGCCTTGCCGGTTTCTTCAGCCCTTTTTTGCCTAACTCACACCTTTCCCATTTCACCGTAAATATCACAGTTGATATTATTGAGAAAATGGCTCTTCAAATGTTATCTTCCATTAGCAAAGCAATTTGCTGTAACTATCCATGACTTTATTTACCAATATAAAGCTTCTTCAACAGTAGCTCCCAAACTGTGGCCACCAGCATCAGGATTTATGACTAGTCCCTAATTGCCCTTAAGAAGGTGGAGATGTACTGCCTCCTTGAACCATACTGCAGTTGTGCTGTCAAGTTACTCCCACAGTGTTGTTAGATGGTGAGTTCCAGGAATTTTTCCCAGCATTGGTAAAGGATCTGCAATATATTTCCAAGTGAAGTTGATGTGTGACTTAAAGGGGAACTTGGAGATGGTGGGCTTTCCATATGCCTGCTAACCTTGTCCTTTAGGTGCTGGAGGCAGTGGGTTTTGGAGATACTGTTGATGACCACATTCCATGAAGAAATAAAATAAAGTAGCTAAAGTATTAAGAAACCAAGGGTGGAATCTTGCAGCCCTGTTGTGGTGGAGACTGGGCTGTAAAATGTTTAAAGCTCCATTAACTTCAGGGGGAACAGAAAATCCTGGCAGTGGGAGGAGTCATATAATTCCGCCCCAATTGATACCAAAATTTAAAAGCCACAATGAAATATTAAATTTGCCTTTAATAGCTTATTTTAGCCTGTTATAACACTCTTTCCATTACTTTTGTGAAGTGACATGCTTTTTGTACCTCATTCAATGATTGAAGTGCCACATGGTTGGCAGCACCACAATCCATGTAAAATTTTAAACTGAGGCCTTGTCTGCCTTTTGTGGTAGTTTAGGCAAGTGTATAAAATCAGACGGCACAGCAAGCAGATCTCGCAGTGTCCTGGCTAGCGTTCTTCCCTCGACCAATATCACCAAAAACAGATGAACTAGTCTTCCCTTTAAGTTGAACTTTGTGGGACCTTGCTATGTTTGTGAGGTGGCCACCACATACATTTCAGGAGATAAATCGGTGGATGTGACAAACTTTGTGATTTTAATGAGAGATATGATAAGATGATATAGTCTCCTAGAAGGCCACTCAATATATCATCCCCCTACATTACAAGAGTGACTTCACTTCAAAAGTACTTCATTGTCTGTGAAGTGCTTTGGGACTTACAAAGTCACAAAAGGACCTTACATGGCCTGTGCACATTGAGTCATGCTAGGGTACAGGTCCAGCTGCAGCCACTTGAGCCCAGGAATTACTGCTGACAATACTAGGAGTCAAGATTGAATGCATTCATTAGACATTCCTTTCCTCCTCATTTTCATGGAAACCTGAATCTACTTGTCTAAAATATTCAAAAATGACAAACAGGGGAATGTCTCAAAATTGTGAGATGTGGCACTGGCAGTGGGAACATCTAGACTTTCGTACCCACGCGTGAGTGAACTTTCTTCATGTGTGAGCTTAGTGTGCAGCCCCGCTAATCTTAGCTGAGACCAGCAAAAGTAGGACAAGCCCATGAACATTTGACATTTCTGCAGAGTCTATATCTCAGACTGCGGGCAGAATTTTTACCTCGGCGGGTGGGCACGCGCCCGACGTCAATGTACAGTTGCGCGATACTTTGGTCAGTGGGCACATGCGGGAATCAGCAGTGTGCCTGCCAGCAACTTAAAGCCCTATTAAGGCCATTAAAAAGATAATTAATTTAATTTTTTGCTGCCCATCCAACCTTACAGTTGGCGGGCAGGTGAAAAGGCCAAGCAACCTATGCACTTTTTAAGAAACCTCATCCACGGGCGGGATGAAGTTTGCAACAGCAAATAAAAATAAAATAAAACATTTTACGTTTCATTTATAACATGTCTCTGCCCATGTGACAAACTCACTTGAGGGGATATGTTTTATAACATTTTTTAAATCTTTACTTTTTTTTAAACTGTTCATCTCCCTGAGGCAGCTCCGTGCCTCAGGAAGTTTTCCAAGCATGCACTCGGACTCATGCGCAAAGTTTATGCTCGCCCTCCTTGCTCACCCGCACAGGCAGCACTGAGCGCTGCCACTCGCATTTCACGCTGGGCAGGCCTTAATGAGGCCCACCCAGCATGAAATCGTGATCTGGCCCCGATCGCAAGCAGCAGTCGGCTTCCCAATCGCCCCCGCCAAGCCTACCCAACAAGGGCAAAATTCTGCTCCATGTGCCTATCTGCAGAGCAATATCAACCTCAATGGTATTTGGTCACACACGCTGTCTCCTCAATGTTCAGTGTTCCATTGGACTATGACAAGAAAACTTATATTCTAAATGCCTGAAACAATTTTTAAAATATACTGCTGAATGTGGAACAACTCCCTGGCAGTGAAGTTAAAGCTTTAATTCCACCTCAGAATTCTGCTGACATAAACTACTCAAGCTGAATTACAATCTTGTAGCTCGCTGAGATATCAAATATCCTATATGTTGCTGTCAAGCAGAGTTAATTCAGTACAAGATAATATCCATGATCTAGCGGATGTAGAGGCTCTGGGGACACTCGACCACAATATGATTAAATTTGTTGTCCGGCAATCAGTCCAAGAAAGGGCCAAGACAAAAATATACTTGGCGCAGAGTCTTGTCCTTGTTGGGCGGGCTCGGCAGGTGAGAGCAGGGGCAGTTGGGAAGCCGACCACCGCCCGCAATTGGGGCCAGACTGTGATTATGCACTGAGGGGGGCCAATTAGGCCCGTCCAGCGTGAAATGTGAGCGGCAGTGCTCAGCGCTTGCCTGTGCGGGCGGGGGAGGAGGGCCAGTCACGAACTTTGCGCTTGTGCATGATTGCATGCTTGAAAATCTCCCTGAGACACAGAGCTGCCTCAGGGAGATGAGCAGTTTTCAAAAAAGAATAATGAAGGTTTTAAAAATGTTATAAATGTTTTGTCATTTTTCTTCCTTGCCATGGAACTCAGCTGGAACTTGATGGAGCAGTCTCCTTATTCATTGTTATTTGTGGGAGAACCTGTTTTCAGTTATTGCTATGGAACTTATACTTGGTCAGGGTATGGTCCTATAAATATCCCCCCCTTTGAGCCTTTTCCATAACCTATCACTCACTGTATGAGAGGAGCAAAGCCGAACATAGTGTGGAACATTCTATCCTAACTTATCATGTGGGGGTCAAGCAGTATTGCTTTTGCAACATGCCCAGTGGGGCCTATTTTAACCAAACTGATGGGCCTGAAATTTTCCCGTGCCTGGCGGGCTCGGCTGGAGAGGGCTGGGGTGGTCATGGAGCCGACTACCATCCGCAATCAGCTCTGCGCTGCCATTTTAGTGGGCGGGCCAATTAAGATCCGCCCAGCATAAGTGCGCTACCTGTGCAGGTGGGGCGGTGGAGGGAGAGTCGGGGACAGCATTTTTTTTGTGCCTGCCCGTAAAAAAGCGCTTCAATCGCCCTGAGGTATGGAGCTGCCTCAGGGAGATTGAAGCACTTTTGAAATAAATAGGAAAAATGTAATTAAACATGTCCCCTCATGTGACTGTGTCACATGAGATGAGACATGTTTTATTATTTCAGAATTTTTTCTTGTTTTTTAATTCACAACAGCTTTAGGGAACCTCATCGTGCTCGTGGATGAGGTTTCCTAAAGAAATGTAAAGGCCGCTTGGCCTTTTCGCCTGCTCGTCAACCGTAAGGTTGGACATGCAGGGTAAAGTTGAACTTAATTAGCTTGTTAATGGCCTCAATAGGCCTTTTAAATATCGATGGGCGCGCAGCTGACTCCAGTGCGCCCCCGCCAAATGAAACATCGCGAGGCAGTGTAATGACGTCGGGATGCACGACCAACGTCATCGCGCATCATTTTATGCGCCGGCATGTCGGGTCCACCACTGCACGCTGACTGAAAAATACTGGTCATGGGATTGGGTGAAATGTTGGTGTTACATCCTGCCTGATTTTACTCTTCATTGAAGTCAATGAGTAATATCAGTTGGGATGTAAAATCAGAGTTCCAGCTGACCCCTGTGCAGCATCCACTCAACAAGTGAGGTTAAAATGGCCCCAAATATTTCAGGTAAGCCCTGTAGGGCCTTGAAAGAGGGCACTGTGGTTCTTTTCATCTTATGCAAGGTACAAAGTTTTGATCTCTCCACAAACCAACTCCTGCTTGTGTCTCAATACTTAATTAAGTTAACCTTTCCAAATGTCAGAAACTTCACAAGCAAGAACATCAACAGCCATCAAACACAGAAACTTAATGATAAGATTCAGATCAATGTGACATTCCACATGTATGTTTCTCCTGCTATTCTCGGACAATTCAAAAACTGACAGAGATCTCTGAACCTGGGCCACTAGATTTTGTTCTCTATTTCCAAAATCCAAATCTTCTTGGATTCACAACAGTAAATTTGATGCATAAGATTGACTTTGCTTGAATAAGTTGGCCACCTTCACTCTAGCTCTCTATGTTGGGAGTTCCTATGTCTCTGACCTCAGTGAGACCCACAGAAGCTTGGCAGTACGGCCTGTGAGATGTGGCGTGCTAGCCTCCACAAGAGTAGAAGTGGGCCCCACGAAGGAACAGGGCTCAGATTTTAAGAAGGTATAGACAAAAAAGCCTTTCAACCCCAGATGGCATTTTGAGCAGCCTGTGCTTGTCACCTGTCAGATAGAGGTCTCCAAGATCTCCAATTGCTTTGGACTGAGGTCTCTGGTCCCTCCCACTGAGGACTCCAACTCTCGTCCTAAGCTCCGTCCCCCACCCCCCCACCCCTGTCCTGTCACCAAGACCTCCTGATCTCAATCTCCACCAGGTCGCTGAGCTTCCTCAAAGCCAACTTCCAAACCACACCCCCCTCAGACTTTGGGATGGGTAGCACGGGGAACATACCAATGTCAAGGCTCCCCAGCCTTTCTGAGCCACTTGCTCCTGGCAGGTCAGATAAATAAAATTGCAGGCCTAGGCATCTGAAACAGCACTAACATCACTTGTCTTGATAAGCCAAAAAAAGCATTAAAAATTATCCAGTTACTTGTCCTGTTTTATATAAACCAAAGCACACAAGTCAAGTGATTCCAGACACAGAAACCTTAATTCTGCTTACCAAGCCTTCAATGTTTCCTTTAAGAGTAGAAATAAAAATACAATGTCCTATGGAAGAATGATATAAATTATAATTCCTTCCAAAATATAAGAGATGAAGATCAAAATCATCCATTCTTCCTAAGCATAGCCTTAGATTAAAAGAAGAGACTTACAATGTTGCAAAAAATAGTAGCAAGTCTGAGAATTGGGAGTGTTTTAGAAACCAGAAACCAAAAAGTTGAAAAAGAAGGGAAAAAAATAGAATATGAGAGTAAACTAGCCAGAAATATAGAACAGAATATAAGAGCTTTTATAAGTATCTGAAAAGGAAGAGGGTAGCTAAAGTAAACATTGGTCCCTTAGAAGCTGAGACAGGAGAAATTGTCATGAGGAATGAGGAAATGGTGGAGGTATTGAACAAATATTTGGTCTTCAAGTATTGTCTGTTTCACAGTTGAAGAGACAAGTTCCATACCAGAAATGGATAGTAACCTCAGAGCTAAAAAGAGTGAGGGAATTAGGGAAATGAATATCAGCAGAGATAAAGTATTAGAGAAACCTAAGGGACTAAACTACAACAAGTTCCTGGAACCTGATAGCCTAAACCTTAGGGCTCTAAAAGAGATAGCTGCAGGGATACTGGAGGTGCTAGCTTTGATTTTCCAAAATTCCTTAGATTCGGAATGGTCCCACTATCTTGGTAGTTGGCAAATGTTACTCCGCTTTTCAAGAAAGGAAGGAGAGAGAAAACAATGAACTACAAGGCAGTTAGCCTAATATCAGTTGTTGGGAAAATACTGGAATCTATTATTAAGAAAATCTTAATAATGCATTTAGAAAAGAATGATCATAACAAGCCAACACGATTTTACTAAAAGGAAATCTTGTTTGACAAATTTATTGGAGTTTTTTGAGGATGTAACTAGTAGGTTATATAAAGGGGAACCAAAAGATGTAGCATACCTGGTTTTCCAAAAGACATTCGATAAGGTCCCACAAAAATGGTTAATCAGCAAGAAGTGGCTGGAGTTGGGGGTAATATATTTAGTGTGGATAGAGGATTGGTTATCGGATAGAAAACAGAGATTGGGCATAAACACAGTTTTTCATGTTGGCAGGCAGCGAAAAGTGGAGTGCCACAAGGATCAGTGCTGAGGCCTCAGCTATTTACAGTCGAAATTAATGACTTAGAAAACTAGACAGAGAGTAAATGTATCTAACTCTGCTGATGACACCAAGCTAGGTGGAAAGATAAGATGTGGGTAGGACACAGAGAGGCTGCAAAGAGATATAGGGAGATAAAATGAGTGGGCAACAAGATGACAAATGGAGTATAATATAGGGAAGTGTGAAGTTATTCACTTTGGTAGTAAGAATAAAAAACTATATTTTTTAGAAGGTGAGACACATGTAAGTTTTGGTGTTTGAAGAGACTTGGATGTGCTTGTACAAGAAATGCAGACAGTTAGCATACAGGTGGAATAAGCAATGAGGAAGGCAAATGGCATGTTGGCCTTCATTGCAAGGGGATTAGAGTACAAAAATAAAGAAGTCTTGCTACAGTTGTACAGGGTTTTGGTGAGACCACATCTGGAGTACTGTGTGCAGTTTTGGTCTCCACATTTAAGAAAGGATAAACTTGCATTGAAGGTAGTTCAACAAAGGTTCTCTAAATTGGTCCCTGGGATGAGGGGGTTGTCCTACAATGAGGGACTGAGTAAATTGAGCTTACATTCCCTGGAGTTTAGAAGAATGACAGGTGATCGCACTGAAACATACAAGATCTTGAAGGGGGCTTGATATGGTGGATGCTAGGAGATTGTTTCCACTGGTCAGAGAATCTAAAATACAGACAGAGTCTCAGGACAAGGGACCGAGCATTTAGGAATGAGATGAGGAGAAATTACTTCACTCACAGGGTTGTGGATCTTTGGAGTTCCCTACCACAGATGTTTGTGGATGCTCTATCATTGAATACATTTAAGGCTGGGAATTAAGGGATATGGGGAGCAGGCAGAAAAACTAAGCTGCAACACAAGATCAGTGATGATCATATTGAATAACGGAGGGGGCTCGACAGGCCATGTGGTCTACTCCTGCTCCTATCTCGTGTGTTCTTGTGTTTCTTGCAATAGTGAATAAACAGACTAATGCATCGGATTTAGTAGTGACAATCTAAATGATTGAACTTGAGAAAATATCAAAAAAATTTGCACCTTTCATTCCTCAGTAAACAACCCTACAATAATTCTTGACTCTGTACCAACTATTTCTTCAACAGCACTTGGTGTTACGAATTAATTTTGCTCCAAACTTCAATAATGGTCTTGCTTTTCCAGATGTTCCTTGATCTGCTTCTTTTGATTTGTGCTTACGCACATTTATTTTGGATAAATGAGTTAAATACAACCACATCAAACCACGCGGAACAAATCACATCACTAACAACTTCCATTTATATAGTAACATAATAAAAGGCTCCCAGGTGCTTCGCCGTAGTGCTATTAAAACAAATTCTGATGTCAAGCAGCATGAGGCTACATGACGGGAGGTGGCCAAAATCTTGGTCAAAGAGTTAGGTTTAAAAATTCACCTTGAAGAAAGAAAGAAAGGACGAAAGGCAGAGATATTGAGGGAATTCTGGACCTTAAGGCCTAGACAGCTGGAGACTCGGCTGCCAGTGATGCAACAATTAAAATTGAAGATCCCCTAGAGGCCTGAATTAAAGAAGTGGGGAGATCTCTGAGGCTTGCAGGGTCATGGAGGATGCAAAGTTAACGGTTTGAAAACAAGGATGAGAAATTAAGGTGTTGCGAATCTGACAGGCAAAACAGGTCAGCAAACAGGAGTGATGGGTGAATGGGACACAGTGCATGTTAGGATATGGGCAGAATTTTACAGTATTACAACACAAACAGTAATTAAAGTTTATGCACAGGGTTTTGATGAGACCACATCTGGAATACTGCACACAGTTTTGTTCCCCACATTTAAGAAAGGATAAACTTGCATTAAAGGCGGTGCAGCAAAGGTTCACTAAGGTCCTCTTGCTACATCTGTCGCACAACTGGGGTGGAATTTAATCTAGGCCACAATGGTTTCTCCCGCCAGATGAAGAGCCAGCAAGATCCCTGCAGGATCTCCTTCGGAGCGGACCAGCTGCATTAAGGGCCAATCAAGGACCTATGGCCAGTGGTGAGCCTTTCCTTGGATCAAAGACCCAGGGGGTGAAAATATCGCCCCTTCCGAGAATTGCCGCTTAATCAGAGGCAGGCAGCTGTCCACTGCAGGCAACACTGGTAGAAGTGGTGGCAGCTGTCAGAAATGCTCCTACCAGAGGCTCAGGATCAGTGAGGGACCCAGGCAACTGATGAGTGACAGTGGGATGAGTCGAGGGGTGATGGTCATGTTAGGAGAGGGAGGGGGTTGGCAGCAAGAGCAGGGGGTGGCTTTCTCTGTGACCTCCTCTTCCCAATGCAATTAGGGATTGAGTACCTGACAAGGGGGGGTGCCCCCTCCGCCCTCTACAGGAACACGCAAGTAAACAGGGTGTTACTTTTTCGGGTTCCCCACATGATGAATCCTGTACCAGCAGCTGAACGAATAGCAGCAGCGGTGGGATGAGGCACTTAAGTAGGCATTAATTGCCCATTTAAGGTGCTCAATTGGTGACGGGGCGGGTAGACCTTCCACGAGCCTTCCTGTCCCAGACTTAATCACTGCAGCAGCCAGAAGGGGGCGGAGTCTCCAACCGTCATCGTCCTGCCTGATTAAATGCCCCCCACCTTCAAATATGCTTCAGGGAAGGGCACTAAATTACCTCTGCTGTATGTACACTAGCAAATCTCTGATGCAAGTTGGAAGAAGATGTAATTGTGGCAAAGTGCAGCCCACTTACAAAATTGGAAATTAGATTGAGCAATATTTTGGCTTTCACCTGGGACTGAGGAAACAGGATCCTTCTCGGAAGCCCACTTCAAATCATAGAATAAGTTAGCGCAGAGGAGGCCATTAAGCCCTTTGTACCTGTACCACCTCTTTGAAAGAGTTATCCAATTAATACTGCTCCCCGGTTCTTATCCCACAGACCCACAACTGTTTTCTGTTAAAGCAACCAAGCAAAAACCAATCTTGTCCTCCCACCAACACCATTTGATCAAGGTGTGAAATAGTTTCTTCCAATGCATATATGAAGGCATGCTCCTGAGAATACAATTTTAAACAACATGTTTTCATCCTACATCAATACATTTTAAACACCACTTCAAAGAAAGGACAAACTTAATCAAATGAAATATCTGCCATTACATTAAAACACCCCTGAAAACCTTAAAATAAAGATGAATAAACAAATTCCAATGACAAAATTACTCACACTTAAACACCAAAAACACTACAAAATAGTACTCGATAGCTCTTTAAAAGACATAAGCCAAGAAAACAGCAATAAAATCCAATTTGAGGCTCCAACGCATGCAGATATATCACTCTGCAGAAAATGTTTCAATTTTGTGTTTCCATTCATTTCAATATACAAGAGTATGACACATCTGTCACAGAGAACTGGTTTCTCTATTTGTCGCGAGGTATTTTATTACCACGGACATTTCTGCCCCAGTGTTATGTTTGATTGACCACTTTTGCAAACCATTCATTTGTTGGTACAGGTCGATCAATCAGATTATCAGGTCATGTGGCATTCATGGAGCAGGGGGCAAAACGTCCTCACTGGCATTGACTGGGACCACGATGGGCACAAAGTAACTGCAATGTCACAGATCCCAAATTTCCTAAATAGTCAAAACTTAAATGTGTGGAGAGGAGCCAGGTGCACATGGAGCAGTGCTATTGGTGGCACCAGGAAAAGATAAGAAAACCTGATAGTATTGTGGATCTTACAGACAAAAGCCATCATTAAAGGGGCAGGCCCTGTTAAAGTCCAATGGGAGAGCCAGATTTCTTTTTAAGCCATAGGTAATGGCACGAGACTCACCTGGCATTGACTGGGACTACGATGGGCACAAGGTACTTGGGCATCATCCAGTAAGTTTTTAAACTAATCTTTGAGCCAAGAAGCACCAAATTGCATGTCAGTGTCCTTGTTATTTACCTGTTTGGCAGTATAGAACTTGAGTATTGCTGAAAAAAGAGACATGTTGAAGTTTTTCATTTTGCACTCATCAGGACACTTTGCAAGAATAGCAATATAACAGGAAATCAACAATTTGTTCAGTTATACTGTATGTGAAGAGAGTGCTGATTGGCTGGAAAGTGGAGTTTGACTGGTAGAGGTGTTGCCATGGAGCATGAGCCAACACTTGTGACTGATAGTTAACTGCCATGCATTGTTTGAAATTTAAACCAGACAGCTTGACTCTGATTGGTCAAGGCATTGCCCTGAGGAATGAGTCAGCGAATAGTTGTCCTTTATTTTGTTTCACTGAAATGGACACAATGTATGTGCATGTTCTTTCTGTCTGCAAGGAACAGGGCCCTGTGTATTAATAATATATAAATGCACATTATATTGGTATTCTTATAAAGTGTACAAGATGAAAAGTTTTGGCTTGTCTCTTTTTTCAACAGCGCTCCTTGTTACTTATTTAAAACTGCCATCGCCTGTGAATGAGGTTGTACGTGAATGGTAACCTTACCTGTGAAACTGTTCAGATACTCAGTCTGCCTGGAATAGAGCTGGTATCAAGGTGGTGCCAAGCAGCAAGTGCAGGAAATAGGACAAACAAGTCTGGGTGTGAAGAATAAGGCTATGGGAACAGGAGGAGCGTTGGAGGTGGTGGGGAGATTGTGGCGGAGGGTTGCTGGTGGGGGAACGAAAGTAATGTTACAGTGCAGTATGGATGGAGTGTTTGAAATCATAAAGGGTTTAGATGGAGTAAATGAAGAGAAAAGACTGAAGAGTCAATAATCAGAGGGCAGAGATTTAAGGTGATTGGCAGAAGGACCAAGGGTGACACAAGGAGACACTATTTTACACAATAAGTGGTTTAGATTGAAATATGCTACTGAGTTGGTCGAAACAATCTGAATCGTAATTGACAAAAACTCTAACTACAATTCTCATTGAGTTTGGGAGCTGTTTTTGTAGAATAGGGTGGTCATTTTGGAATTCTGTGAAAATTCCCTTAGCTTTTCCATTACAATATATGAAATGGTTCTCTTTAATAAATGTTATTTAACTTGCTTAATTGAATGTATTTTTTTAAAACTAGTATTACCTTTCCACTCAGAATCAAACTATACTCAGCATAACAAAGTGAGCGAAAGACGTGGCCTGTAAGTGAGCCATGGTCCAACTTTTGAAAATTATTTGATGATTTCTTCAGCATGGGGCAGGTCTGTGGCTTCAACTGGCTATTGGTCAGGTGATTAGCGCTGGACTCAAGTGATTACTGTGCCTGCGTGGCTGAGAAGCTGGAAGCAATATGGTGAACACACCTACTGCCTCACACCACTTTCCCACACCCTGAATGGGAGCCATTGGCAGAAACTCATCTTTTCTGACCTGCGCTGCATGGGCAGTTTTGTAGCAGGGACTTATTTGAGGGATGAGGACTGTTGAAATGGCTTAAAGCAAGTGTGAAAGATCGCAGCTCATGGGAGTCATGTAACAATGAGTGCAACCCAATTATGCTCCCAATTCCACACTACTGGACCTGATTCCGCCCAGATTAAGCTGCTCATTGGGCATAGATTATGCAGCAAAGTCCAGGCCAAGGGGTTCACTACCTGATGAGGTTGATTGTTTCTCCATTTTGTTGAGGACCCCTGAACACTCATGACCAGAGTCTTTACAAGCAAGATGAGTTGATAGACAGTCACATTTCTCCCATTATCTGATTATGCATGCCATTTACTGCAGATATCCTGAAAATGTGTGGAATACTAAGTGCATTTCTCCAATTCCATGAGCACAGCAGTTTGTACTTATTGTGTCAGAACATCTGTATAATAATTCCTCTTTCACATAGTGCATTGACTATTGATATGTCTTTTGGGGATATTCCCTTGAAAGTGTAGCTGCAGAGACATTGCACCTCAGAAACGTTACATCTCAGGATATTAAAAACCCATGGGGATAATGCTGATGATTGCTGAGATTAACATTTAGCTACCAATCACTTGCCTGACGGACTAAATGTGAACAATTCTAAAGCAGTACAACTATGTCACTGGGGTACAGTAGCATACTGCATACGTTACTGTGCTGGAAATCGAGAAGCTTAGACTAATGATCCACGTTTGCAGTGTTCCATAGTTTAATTGATCTGTGTTTGATCTTGTTAGTCTGTTCACTGATATATTCATTGTGCTTAATTCTTTAAGCCTGCAGGGGAACAAATTAGCTTAAGTAACTGACACCATTCAGAATGCTCCCGAATCTGGGCTGAGAGCATATGTGTAGAAATTCCCTGATTACTGAGGTAGTTTAAAGTACTGTTAATAATCCTGTTGTAGATTTGGAACTCATGTCAACTCTGCATTACTCTGAGATAAATCAGATATATTAGATATACAGCAAGCCAGTGAATATATAACATAGTGCATGAGTTCAAGTCCCACAATGACAGTTGTGCAATTGAAGTTTTATTAATTAAATTAATTATTGAATTTCAAAAGCTAGCATCAATAATATGACCATGAAGCTACCAGATTGTTGTAAAAACTCATCTAGTTTACTAATATCCTTTAGAGAAGGAAATCTGCCATCCTTACCCAGTTCGGCCTATATGTGATTCCAGGCCCACAGCAATGTTGGTCACTCTCAACTGCCTCGGAAATGGCCTAGCATGCCAGTTGTACTTAAGAAGTTGGCTCACCAGCATCTTCTCGAGGGTACTTAGTGTTGGATGATAAATGCTCGGCCTTGTCAATGGCACACACATCCTGTGAATTAATTTAAAAAATAAAACAACAATAAGGAATAAGTAGACAGCAGGAAATTCAGCTACCCAATCATACAATAATTTCTTTACACTGTTTCAATTGCTTAGGCCTTAGGTTCTGGAATTCCTTCTCTATCTTATTCTCCTGTTTGAAGACACATCTTGATATCTACCTCTTTGACAAGGCTTTTGGTCATCTCCTTATGTGGCTCAGTGTCACATTCTGTTCGATAATTGCTCCTGTGAAGCGCCTTGTGGAGTTTCACAACTATAATGGTGCTGTATAAATGGAAGTTGTTATTCTGGGTTGCCATTTTCCTTCTTCAGTGTATATAGTCAGCAATAGCTGTTACAAAGGCTGACTAACCAAATTTCTCCCCTCTCCCCTCTTCCAAAACAGAAAGCTGTCCATAATCAGCATTGTGAGCTGGTAGCCAATGTCAATGAGGTATAACCATGAAAATGGAACATGCGTCCTACCATGCCAGAGCAGAAAGGGCACCCTAGCCATTCCACCCTGCCCCTACCCTGCTTGATATATGACCTATACAAGAATTGACCCTGGCAAGCCAGCCAAGCTCCAACTGTGATAAATGAGGAAATGCCCAGGAGCTGATTGATAAAGATTGAACTGCCCAGGAAGCCTCCCCTTTCAGGACTTAGCCTTGAACAGTTTCATCTAGAAATACAATTACACTCTGGGAAGTAAGCGAGAAGAAAAAAATATATTTTAGACATATTAATGACTCATAAAAAGGACATAGGTTTTAAGGAGGAAAACGAGAAACATGGAAAAGTAAAGAAAACAATTGTGCCATTTTTCTTTATTCTGTTCTGTGATGTAGACATCACTGGCAAGGCCAATACTTGTTGCCCACCCCTAATTCTCCTTGAATGGCTAGGCCATTGTAGAGGCAGCTAAGAGTTGACCACATTGCTGGGGACCTGGAGTCACATGTAGGACAAACCTGGTTAGAATTGCATATTTCCTTTCCTCAAGGATGTTCTTGAAACAGATGAGTTTTTACAACAATTAATTATATTTCATGGTCATAATTACTGAAGTTAGCTGCTCAATTCTAGATTTATTTTATTAACTATAATTTATTGATTAGCTGATTTTAAATTTTATCAACTTGAGATTTGAACCTCTGCCCCAGGTGATTAGCCGGGACATCAGGATTATTAGCCCAGTGACATTACCACTACAACACCACCTTCCCTTATAATCATTGCTATAGATTCAATGATATGGCGGAACAAGCTTGAAGGGTTGACTAACCTAATTTAGCTCTTACACAATCAGAATAAATAGTGCAGATCCATGAAAAGAAAAATAATAATGAACATATCAGCAACTGGGAGAAAAATGTTTCAGGGGAGTGATGAACAAAATACGGTTACTTGCATCTTAAACCAAAACAATTGTTGTAATATGGTAGGCAAACGGTAAACAAAAGAAAGCAAGACTTAAATTTATATAGCGCCTTTCACAACTTCAGGACACCCCAAAGCGTTTTACAGCTAATTGCATACTTTTCAAGTGTGATCACTGTTGCAGTGTAGGCAATATTACAAATATTACAAAGCACTGCAAATCTTAAACCTTTGATGTCTTGTGTCATTTAGTATCGATAAAACATATCTAAGGCTCAAAGTGCAGAGTTTTACATGAAGGGAATTCAAAATGAGAATTTGAGCTCAAAAGTCGATGGAATATTTTGTCAGATGCAAATGGGGTAAGGTCGCTTCTGTGTCCAAATTGCCAATGAACATTTATCACCTGACACCAATAGCACACAATTGTAAAATCTGCTTCTGATGTTGTTATGGTCAGGTGAGGAGAGGTCGAATGCCTCCCCTCTTTTCCCGCTCCTTGTTTGACTGCAACAAGTATATTTGTTTTGAAAGGAACTTGTTTACCAATTTAGTGAGTACTTAACTGCTTCCGTGCTGTGATCATAAAACAATCAACTGGACAGGGTTTTCTTCAGTTTAACAAAGGAAAAGGTTAGCTTTATTATATTTAAATCAATCTAAATAAAATAATAAAATACCCTATAACTTTCATACACACACACACATATGCTCTCAGAGGTCACACATACACATAAATAGATTACAGATTGGGGAACGTAGGCTGGTCAAATTAGAGTATAAAAATAAAAACAATATACAGTCTGTGGTGTGGTGACTTGACTGGCTTCAGGCTGAATTTAGTGACCTTATGACGTTTCTTCAGTGGCCCTAATGCTTCCAATTTAAACATGTAGATGGCTGATTTGACAGTTCTCCTGAAGAGGGTAATGTAGGGTTGAATTATTTTAAGCAGTCTCTGTCTGTGGCAGTGGTGTCCCTGGATGGACCCAGTCAGCAAACAGGATTCAAAACTTGCAAGGCGGGTTGGAGAGAGAGGGACGGAGGAGGGACCGCAGCTTTGTTGTCTCTCATCAGTGCCTCAGCTGGTTGTCCTGCTTACTGCAAATAAAGCAAAAATTTAAAACACGCAGAGGGTGAGCCTGTCACATGACCATCAAAAGGTGATTCAAACATGGTTGCCACTAATGTATTCCCTCTTGCAAATTTGGCCAGCTCATGATGGGGGAGTCCTATTGTTCAAGTGATTGGGTTGAAAGCATTCCCATCATATCTCAATGCGTTCATGAATGGAGGCCCCTCTCAGCTAGAGTCCCATTGTCCAAATGATTAGGTTTAATGGCCCGTCTCTACTAGTTGAATACCTCATATGCCTTGATGCCTTGCTAATGGTGACAGGGCAAGTGTTTCCTCATATTTCCCAAGTCAATGTTCTTTATAGATCTTTGCCGACATGCTGCCTCCAGCCCAGTGGATTGGAATGTGGAATGTACAGTGATACAAATTGGGGTACCCATCTTTAGCTTCAGACTCATCACCTTTTGTCTCTGCATTTAAAAGGTCTCTTTTTAAAAGCTTAATTCAGTTTTCCAGCTGGTGGGCTAAAAATCATTATTTGACATAAAGCACATTTTCATGAAAATGTCTATGATCTATTTACTTAATTAGATAGAAGTTTTACATCAAGTATATGACCATCACATGTATAAAGTGTCAAACTCGAAAGTAGACATCACAATGCACCACACTGATTCAAATATAGATTTTGTAAATTGCCAACATTCCCAGGACTATTAAACTGATAAACTATCTACTTTTCTTCAGCGTAGCCTGCTACCCTCCTCATTGACTTACCATGCTCTAGCCTCTCACAACCACCCTGCACCACCAACTGGCCTGCAATGCACAGTTCCTTTCTCTGTACCCTCCGGCCTCTTGCTGTGCATTGTTCCTGGTATCCAGATGTTAGACATCACATGATCCAGGCTCCAGACTATCTAGGAACACCACCACAGTAAAAATCCATCCTATTCACTAATGTTCTTTAGAAAAGGATATCTGCTGCTCTTAACTGATCTGGCCTAAATGTGATGCCAAACACATAGCACTGTGGTTGGCTCTGAAATGCCCTACAAAATAGACTAGCAAGGAACTCAGTTGTTTCAAAATGCTGTGAAGTCCAAAAGGAATGAATCCAGATTTACCACCAGGCGTCGACTTAGGCATCAGAAATGACAACAACAAAACCAGCCCTGCTGACCTTGCAAAGTCCTCCTTGCTAACATCTGGGGGCCTGTGCCAAAATTGGGAGAGCTGTCCCACAGACTAGTCAAGCAACAGCTGGACATACTCATATTCATGGATTCTTACCTTACAGATAATTTGCCAGACACCACCATCACCATCCCAGGGTTTGTCCTGTCACACCGACAGGACAGGGTCAGAAGAAGTGGCTGCAGGGTGGTATACAGTAGGGAGGGAGTTACCCTGGGAGTCCTTAACATTTACTGTGCACCCCAGGAAGTCTCATGACATCGGATCAAACATGGGCAAGGAAACCGTCTACTGATTACCACTGACCCCGCCCCCACCAACCACGTCTACCCCGCCCCCCACCTCCCCTCAGCAGACAAATCAGCACTCCTCCATGTTGAACATCAACTGGAAAAAACACTGAGGGTATTGAGGGCACAGAATGTACTCTGATTGGGGGACTTCAATGTCCATCACTAAGAGTGGCGCAGTAGCACCACTACTGGCCGAGCTGACAAAGCCCTAAAGCACGTAACGGCAGATGATGAGGGAACCATCAAGAGGGAAGAACCTACTTGACCTCAGCCTCACCAATCTACCTTTCACGGATGTATCTGTCCATACCAATATTAGTAGGAGTGACCACCACACAGTTTTTGTGGAGATCAAGTCCTAACGTCACATTGAGGATACCCTCTATCAGGTTCACCGTGCTGGATGCAGTATATTTCAAACAGATCTAGCAGCTCAAAACTGGACATCCGTTAGGTGCTATGGACCATCAGCAGCAGCAAAATTGTATTTGACCATAATCTGCAACCTCATGGCCCAGCATATCCCACACTCTACCATTACCATCAAACAGGGAGATCAACTCTGGTTCAATGAAGAGTGCAGGAGAGCATGCCAGGTTAGCAGCATCAGGCAAGCTTAAGAATGAGGTGTAAACCTGGTGAAGTTACAACACAGGATTACTTGCATCTCAAACAGGGGAAGGAGCATGCGATAGACAGAACAAAGCAATCCCACAACCAATGAGTCAGATCTATTTTTTATTATTCATTCACACGATGTGGGCTTCGCTGGCTGGACCAGCATTTATTGCCCATCCCTAATTGCCCTTGAGAAGGTGGTGGTGAGCCACCTTCTTGAAACATTGCCGTCCACAGTGCTGTTGGGGGGTGGGGTGGGGGGGTGGTGGTGAAGTTCCAGGATTTTGATCCAGCGACAGTGAAGGAACGGTGATATGTTTCCAAGTCAGTTTGGTGAGTGGCTTGGAGGGGAAATTCCAGGTGATGGTGTTCTCATGTGCCTGCTGCCCTTGTCCTTCTAGATGGCAGTGGTCATGGATTTGGAAGGTGCTGCCTAAGGAATCTTGGTGAGTTCATGCAGTGCATCTAGTAGATGGTACACACTGCTGCCAGTGTGTGCCAGAGGTGGAGGGAGTGAATGTTTGTAGATGCAGTGCCAATCAAGTGGGCTGCTTTGTTTTGGATGGTGTCAAGCTTCTTGAGTGCTGCTGGAAATGCACTTATCCAGGCAAGTGCAGAGTATTCCATCACGCTCATGACTTGTGCCTGTAGATGGTGGACAGGCTTTGGGGGTCAGGAGGTGAGTTACTCGCCACAGGATTCCTCGCCTCTGACCTGCTCTTGTAGACACAGTATTTATATGGCTAGTCCAGTTCAGTTTCTGGTCGATGGTAACCCCCAGGATATTGATAGAGGGGGATTCACCAATGCTATTGAATGTCATGGGGCGATGGTTAGATTCTGCCTTGTTGGAGATGATCATTGCCTGGCACTTGTGTAGGGAATATGTTACTTGTTATTTGTCAGCCCAAGCCTGGATATTGTCCAGGTCTTGTTGCATTTGGACATGGATTTATTCAGTATCTGAGGAGTCGTGAATGGGTGCTGAAGATTGTGCAATCATCAGTGAACATCACCATTTCGGCTCTTATGATGGAGGGAAAGTCATTGACGAAGCAGCTGAAGATGGTTAGGCCTAGGACACTACCCTAGGGAACTCCTGCAGTGATGTCCTGGAACTGAGATGATTGACATCCAACAACCAAAACAAATTTCCTTTGTGCCAGGTATGACTCCAACCAGTGGAGAGTGTTCCCCCAATTCCCATTGACTCTAGTTTTGCTAGGGCTCCTTGATGCCACACTCGGTCAACGGTGCCTTGATGTTAAGGGCAGTCCGGCAATAGTACTAAAGACTTGTACTCCAGAACTTGTCACGCACCTATCCAAGCTGTTCCTGTACAGCTACAACCCTGGTATCTATCCAGCAATGTGGAAAATTAAGACCATAAGACCATAAGACGTAGGAGCAGAAGTAGGCCATTTGGTTCATGGAGTCTGCGCCGCCTTTCAATGGGATCATGGCTGAGCTGATAATCCTCAACTCCACTTTCCTGCCTTTTCCTCATAACCTTTGATTCCCTTACAGATTTAAAAATCTGTCTATCTCAGCCTTCAATATACTTAACAACCCAACCTCTACAGCTCTCTGCAGTAAAGAATTCCACAGACTGACTACCCTCTGAGAGAAGAAATTCCTCCTCACCTCTGTCTTAAATGGGCAACCCCTTACCCTGAGATTATGTCCTCTGGTCCTAGACTCTTCCACAAGCGGAAACTCTTAGCATCTACCCTGTCTCGCCCCCTAAGAATCTTATATGTTTCAATAAGGCCTCTCATTCTTCAAAACTCCAATGAGTACAGGCCCAACCTACTCAACCTCTCCTCATATAAAATCCCTCCATCCCCAGGATCAACCTAGTGAACCTTCTCTGGACTGCATCCAATGCTAGTAAATCTTTTCTTAGATAAAGGGACCAAAGCTGTTCACAGTATTCTAGGTGTGATCTAACTAGTGCCTTGTATAGTTTTAGCAACACTTCCCTATTTTTATACTCCATTCCCCTTGAAATAAAGGCCAACATTCCATTTGCCTTCCCTATTATCTGCTGAACTTGTATGCTAGGTTTTTGGGATTCATGCACGGGGACCCCCAAATCCCTCTATGCTGCAGCTTTTTTCAGTCTTTCTCCATTTAAATAATATTCAGCTTCTCTATGCTTACTGCCAAAGTGCATAACCTCACACTTTCCCACATTATATTCCATCTTCCACGTTTTTGCCCACTCACTTAACCTGCCTATTTCCCTCTGTAGACTCTTTGTGTCACCCTCACCATTTGCTCTCCCACCTATTTTTGTGTCATCTACAAACGTGGCGATAGTATATTCATTTCCCTCATCCAAGTCATTACTATATATTGTAAGTAATTATGACCCCAGCACTGATCCCTGTGGCACTCCACTTGTTACAGATTGCCATCCTGAAAATGTCCCCGTTATCCCAACTTTCTGCCTTCCATTTGTTAGCCAGTCTTCTATCTATGCTTAATATACTACCCCAACACCATGGGCTCTTATCTTATTAAGTAGCCTTATGCGTGGTACCTTATTGAACGCCTTTTGGAAATCCAAATATATTACATCTACTGGTTCTCCTTTATCTATCTTGCTTGCTACCTCCTCAAAGAATTCTAATAAATTTGTCAGGCATGATTTCCACTTCATAAAGCCATGCTGACTCTGCTTGATTAGATTATGCATTTATAAATGCTCTGCTATTACATCCATTATAATAGATTCCAACCTTTTCCCAATTACAGATGTTAAGCTAACTGGCCTATAATTACCTGTTTGTTGTCTCCCTGCCTTTTTGAATAAGGTGTTACATTGGCAGTTTTCCAATCCTCTGGGACTTTTCCAGAACCTAAGGGGTCTTGGAACATTACTACCAGTACATGCACTATCTCTGCAACTATTTCCTTTTATATCCTAGGATGCAACCCATCAGGTCCAGGTGACTTATCAGCCTTTAGCCCCATTAATTTCCCTAGTAGTTTGTATGTCCTATACGCAAAAGGCAGGACAAATCCAACCCAGCTAATTACCGCCCCATCAGCCAACTTTTGGTCATCAATAATGTGATGAAAGGGGTCATCAACAGTGCTATTAAGCGACACTTGTTTAGCAATAACCTGCTCACTGACACTCAGCTTGGGTTCCACCAGGTCCTCTCAGCTCCTGAGCTCATTACAGTCTTGGTCCAACCATGGACAAAAGATCTGAACTCAAGAGGTGAGTTGAGAATATCCAGATCTTGCTGCATATGGTCATGGACTGCTTCAGTATTGGAGGAGTTGTTATTAGTGCTGAACAATGTGCAATCAGCATGGAACATCTCTACTTCTGATATTATGATGGAGGGAAGGTCCTTGATGAAGCAACCTGGATGTGGACAATATTAAGGTTTGTGGTGATAAGTGACAAGTAACATTCGCACTGCACAAGTGCCAGGCAATGATCATCTCCAGCAACAGAAAATCCAACCATCTTCCTTTAGCATTCAATGGCATTGCCATCGCTGAATCCTCCACTATTAACATCTTGGGGGGTTGTTATTGACCAGAAACTGAACTGGACCAGCCATATACATACTGTGACTACAAGAGCAGGTCAGAGACTGGGAATTCTTCAGTGAATAGCTCACATCCTGCCCCTCCAAAGCCTGTCCACCACCAACAAGGCACAAGTCAGGAGTGTGATGGAATATTCTCCACCTGCCTAGATGTGTGCATCTCCAATAACACTCAAGAAGCTTGACAACATCCAAGACAAAGCAGCCCATTGATTGGAACACCTTTCACCACCTTTGACATTCATTCCATCCACCACCAGCACACAGTGGCAGCAGAATGTACCATATACAGGATGCACGGCGGCAACTCACCAAGGCTCCTTGACAGCACCTTCCACACCCACAACTTCTACCACCTAGAAGAACCAGGGCAGCAGATACATGGGAACACCACCACCTGCAAGTTTCCCTCCAGGCCACATACCATCCTGACTTTGAATTATATTGCTGCCCCTTCAATGTTGCTGGATCAAAATCCTAACAGCACTCTGTGTGTGTGCCTACACAACATGGACTGCAAAGGCTCAAGAAGGCAACTCACTACCACCTTCTCAAGGGCAATTAGGATGGGCAATAAATGCTGGTTTAGCCAGTGATGCTATGCTATCCCATGAAGGAATAAATAAGAAACATATATACATGTATGCAAATGGCGACAGCAGATACCTGATATTGGTCATGGCAACGTGTGTTATGAAGCACTGCATCATTTCAAAACAAAAAAGGTATGTCAATACACGTGGCTCTAGCCCCTAACTGAATTTTGCATATGTAATAACGAAAAGGATAGCAGTGTTTACTTATGTTTACTCGGTAAGGTTATCAGCTAAACAAGGTAAACAATGTTTAGTAGGTTAGGTTAACAGTAATCACGTAGACATGCCACAGGTATCCTGTGGAGAGTGCCAAGCTAGATCAGGCATGTGATTAGCATAAGTCTCCACTCTGGAGCCCACAAAAACCTTATGGGAAGCTGCCAGTGAGAAGAATGACAAGTGCTGTCCCTTTGCCACTGAATATAAAATCTGGACAAAAATCCACAGGGCTAACATCTGATCAACGATGAACAGGAAAAGACTCCCTGGCCCATCCAGCTTATCTGACAGTTGGGCTGCCAAGATAAAATTGGCCGCTGTTACAACAGCAATATAACCTGCAAGAAATTTAGATTAGGATCAATCTTTGAGTGTTTTGGCTGGGATGGAAATTGTAAGGTCAAAGTAATATTTTTCACTGAGCACCAGAGCAGGGTGTTTGGATAATGATCTGAATCCAATGAAGCTTAGAAACTACCCATATATACACACAGACACACAGACAATAACACATCTTAAGGTCAAAGAGGTAATGTATTTCAAACTTAACAACCCAAGTATAACCTGCTTGCAGCAAATATATTGGAGGTTTCAGGCCAGGTTAAGTTTGAATTTTCTAGTCCATCAAGTTTCTGGTTTGAGTTATCGTTTTGTATGCATCAATATTCTGAAAAACTGCATAGATTATATTTTCAATGGATAGAAATAGAGCTACCAGACATTTAAATAACCCCATAAACAGAGGTGCAGCAATTCAAGAAAATTGTCAATGTTTGTTCCAGATGTGAATCATATAAAGTTAACTTGATCCTGTTATCCTCCTCCCAATAAGCACTCCTCTGCTTGCTCATAAAAAATCATCACTCATGTATATCATCATGTAATGAAAAGTGTTTCAGTAAGTTACTGTCACCAATGGGTTTGAAAGAAAATATCTGCTGTTGTTCAACTGAAAATCACGAACAGTCCTTTAAAGACAAACATAAAAGTGCCCGAATACCTTTTGATCTTTGCTTCACTCTGCAACATTCAATTTTCTTCTGGCCCTCAAAGCATTATAGCGGATTGTTTTTATCTTCTGAGCAGACATCAGCATTTTCTCTCTGTGCTTAATCAATACTACTTCTACACTAAACCATAGAGATAATAGCTTTCCATATTCAAATCACATTATATGTAGCGATAAATTGCGCAGATATATAAACCTTAAAGGCTCCAGCAGATTGTAGTATTCATGTGAATTTCTGCACTATACCAATGGGAGTGTACGTTTGCCGTCCCTTTACACTGAGGTATATTCGCAGGGCTAGTATACATTGTACAACCTTTGATTAGATGTGGCACCTTTGTGCAGGCTATGAAACTGATGAATATTGACAAGCCTGAGGAATAAAAAAGTCAAATGAAGTATCTTTCCTCGATCAGCAAGCAATAACTATAGTGTACACAGTCAGTGCTGTGTTACACAAACCCTTCACTATAAAGACCAGCTTCAAAATACCTAGAACAATTTTTGAATAAAGACACAATCATTTCAAGACATTCTCAATACAGTTGTTAAGGTGCACTTGCCTTTTGTAAAACTATTCGACAGGGTGGGTGTCTGTGAGTGTGAACTTTTGGGAAATGTTATTAAATTTAATGTCAATGTACCTTCTATATTATCAGAAGTGAGCTGGTGCCCCTTGTACCACTGTGGTTCCTTGTGATTCTGGGATCATGGAAATGTGATCTATTAGATGCAACTAGTCAAGATTGATTTGATCTTAGACTTTATGGTTTTTGGCTTTGCTAGATCATCTATGGGGCTAGGGAGAAATTTCAGAGAATTTCCTTCCTTGGAGATTTTACCTGCTCTTATTTGCTTCACTTAAAATGTTAAGTGTGCATTAAGGGACCAATTTTGTGAAACCCAGTGTTAAGCCTCACAAGTGCTGATCATGACAGAGGAGATAAGGCTACCAAAATGGTAGCTCTGAGTTCTGGCCTCAGCTCTTCACTAGCAAGGAGCAGTCTTACCTAATTACCTCCAAAATATACATACTCTGTCACAAAGAATGGTCTCAGTTTATCAAATGATCATTGTGTGTTCCAAACAACATCCTCTTGGAGCTCTTTTACACTCATATTTAGACTGGTACATGAAGACACAAGTGAAATAGAGAGATGCAACATGCATCACATTAAAGCCCATACTAAATGCACCTGGAAGGATCTAAATGCATCTTGAATGAATGACACACTCCATTTGGAAGCGATATTTGCTGCTCTGCTACTGTGGATAGTAGAAGGTCAGCCCAACTAAACATTCAAAAGGTGTTAGGAGTAGTTAAGTGAAGGATAATACATCCTGGTGGTACAGGGGCCTTTTTGTGATGCTCACACATTAACTGGTGTATAGCAAAGGCATCAAGAGGAAATCAGAAGGCAAAGCCATTAGATTTGACATTTGCTGCTACCAAAATTAGAGTAGGGAGGGAGAGTAGCAATGTTACATTGTCTCTATTTCCAACATCTCTATTAAGAGTCTCCAGTCTGTAGTATTGTTAACTTATCTGTTCACTCATTGTAAATTTCACTCAATGATAATTTAAACTGCATTTTTGATAACTTTCTATTTTCCTGATATAATGCAAATAGTCATTTCAATCCTGAAACAGGACAAAGAACTGAACATATTCCTCATCTTTTATCTTATAATTTTCTGATAAGTTTCTCACCGCTTTTTTTCAGAAAATTATCTTTTCTTCCACCCGAAAATGTTTTCCCCAAAGACGGTTAGAGAGCTGAAGCCAGGTTTGTGTAAATGTTATTTGGATGTTCTCAAGTAACTTTCTTTACCCAGAGAGTGGAGTGCACAACCACATGGAATAGTTCAAACACATAGCATAGCCACATATAATGGGGATACTAGATAAACACATGTGGGAGAAAGAGAAAGCAAAAAGGAACACAGTCATGGAATGAAAGAATGGTTACAGTATAGAAGGGAGGCCTTTCAGACCAACATGTCCATGCTGGCCTTCTGCAGAAGCAATTCACCTAGTGCCACTCCTCCACCTTTTCCCTGCAGCCCTGCACATTCCTTCTTTCCAGATAATGATCCAATTATCTTTTGAATGCCTTGATTGAACCTGCCTCCACCACATCCTCAGGCAGTGCATTCCAGATCCTAACAATTTGCTGCATAAGAACACTTTTTCTTCATGTCGCCAATGCTCCTTTTGCCAATTACCTTAACACGTGCCCTCTGGTTCTCAATCCTTCCACCAATGGAAACAATTTCTCCCTTTCTACTCAGTCCAGACCCTTCATGATTTTGAATACCCTTTTCTCAACCTTCTCCTCCCTGAGAAGAACAGTTCCAACTTCTCCAATCTATCTGTGCAACAGAAGTTCCTCATCCCTCGGAGCATTCTCATGAATCTTTTCTGTATTGTCTCTAATACCTTCTCATAGAAAGGAGAGGGAACAAATACAAGAGTTAACTTGCATAAAAACTCATGGGTTCAAGGGAAAAGAAGTATATCCTAATAGGATGAGACGAAGAAGGGTGGGAGGAGGCTCTTGTGGAATATAAACACCAGCATAAATTAGTTGGGCTGAATGGTCTGTTTCTGTGTTGTAAGATCTATTTAATTCTACATGACCTGAGATGGTTTTCCAATCTCTGGAATTCTTTTTGAACCTGTGGGGAATCTCCACACTTTCAATCTAAGTTCCACTCCACAAGAACATTGGCTGAGTTCACTAAAACTGAAGGGTGCCAACCTGTGTCCTTATGCCTCTCTGCTTCCATTTTCGGCCCTGGGATTAGGCTGCACATGTTTATTAGCACTGTGAATTCTTAGCAGGCTGGAATGAATTCACCCCTGTTTTGTTAGAATGCTAACCCATTTAAAAGATGGAGCTTAGTACAGGCATCTGCTGAAAGAATATAAGGAACAATCTTGTCATGCCAACTCAGCCTTCTGTGACTGCCAATTGGTGCAAAAGAAATCACACTGGCAACAGTACAGGCTCAGTACCATTCCATTGAGACAAAAATGTTCTTTTAATGGAGTACAAATTCTCTGTGAGCTAACAGAGGAAATTGTCAGTTTTGCTCCATAATGAAGATTCATCTGGCAGAGTGACATTCTAACAAATTGCATGCATCAAAGTTATGCCTTGAGGATAAAAACATTAGAGATAGGAGAATGAATAGGCCATTTGGTCCCTTGAGCCTGATCCACCATTCAATGAGATCATAGCTGATCTGATCTGATGAAAGCATTTGACTCAGTAAACCGCGAAGCTCTGGATTGCCAAGAAACTTCATCACAATTCTGGAATTGCTTCATGATGACATGCAACTGCCTTGAGTGGGAGTTCTGAAGCAGACGCCTTCAAAATCCAGACCGGTGTCGAACAAGGCTGTGTATTAGCCCCCATATTATTTACAATCTACTTGACATCAGCAATGTGTCTGCTGCATCCTCCTGATTCAATGGGAGGACCCCGTAGAACAAGCATTAGTATTCTTGAAGCCAGCTCTATAAACAATCAGGCAAAACTCCTACAAAATCAACTTCAATGGGCTGAGCATTGTGTGTGGGTGGGCGAAAAACATCTCCCCCACCAGGTCCTGTTTCCTTAGCTTTCAAATGGCCAACATTCCAGGGAAGATGAAGAAAATGCTTCAAAGATACCCTGAAGCCCTCCTTGAAGTGTGGCAGCATTGAAATACATGACAAAAACAGAATTACCTGGAAAAACTCAGCAGGTCTGGCAGCATCGGTGGAGAAGAAAAGAGTTGACGTTTCGAGTCCTCATGACCCTTCGACAGAACTCAAATCAGTTCTGTCGAAGGGTCATGAGGACTTGAAACGTCAGCTCTTTTCTTCTCCGCCGAAGCTGCCAGACCTGCTGAGTTTTTCCAGGTAATTCTGTTTTTGTTTTGAATTTCCAGCATCCGCAGTTTTTTGTTTTTATCTCTGTTGAAATACATGACTTGCTCAAACCAGTCATTCAAAATGGCAACAATTTGTCCATAAAGCTGCATCATGCTTTGAGCCACAACATCTTGATGATGCAACAGCGCAGCGGCAAAGAAGGAAAGAAAATGAAGCACAAATCCAGCGCTACCTTGTCAGATGCTGTGCCCATTTGCCCAAAGATATTTGGGATATGCACCCATGGCAGAAGCTCATGACCTTGAATCAACATCATCCTTGAATTGAAGGACATCTGACAACAGCTAATCTGATCTTTACCTCAACTCCACCTTCCTGCCTGTTAACCATAATCCTAGACTCCCCTATTGTTCAAGAATCTACCTCAACCTTGTACGTTTATTCAATGGCTCAACTCTGCAGTAGAGATTCACGACCCTCTGAGGTAAGATAAATTCTTTCTTATCTTCAACTTAAACTTGTGACCTGTTATTCTGAAAATATACTGCCTAGTTCTGGATATCCCCCCCCCCCAAGGTGAAACATCCTCTCAGCAGCTACCCTGTCAAGTTCCCTCAGAAAATTATATGTTTCAATAAGGTCACCTCCCATTCTTCTAAATACCAAACAGTATAGGTGTAACCTGTCTCAACCTTCTATGAGGAGGGCAGAGGAAAGGGACAAGGGACAGGAAGGTAACAGTGTCGTCAGCATGGGATCTACCGCTGAAGACAGAGCTACCTGAATATGTCAGAGAAGCAGAGTCACAGGAGACTGTGCTTATCTAGGCCGATAGTCACAGAGATTTGTAACCTCATCACAGGAGACCTCACATTTCACAGCATTGCTCAACATGCCCTATCCATAGCCATCAAAGTCACTGTGCCCTTCAACCTTTTCTCATTGCTCCTTCTAATGCCAACCGCAGACCTTGGTATTGTCTCACAAGCAGCTGAACACCACTGCATCTCACAGGTTCTTAATGTCTTATGTGGAAAAGCTGGACAGTACATCCAATTTCAAACAGATGGTGCCTTGCAGTGACAGGGGCCATTGAGTTTCACCTCCATTGCTGGATTCCCCAGGTGCAGGGCATCATCAAATGCACCCATATGACCATCAAAGCGGATAGTGACCAACCAGTGAGAATCATCAGCAGCAAGAACTCACACTCTCTCAATGCCCAACTGGTCTGCCTCCAAAACAAGAGCTTCCTCCATGTTTGTGCTCACTTTCCCGACAGCTGCCATGACTCCTTTATCCTCTGGCAATCCAGACTGTTCCTTCCAACCACACAAACTCTTTGGGTGGATCCTGGGAGATAAGGCATGATAAGAATCAACGCAGGGGCAGCCTCCAAAACAGGGCCCTGCTGCAAAATTGGTTCCTCATTCAGAGGGGCCAATGATGGCCCTGATGTTATCCCATGAGTGGGTGGCACCCCCAAGCTCCACGGGGACTGCTTCAGCCATTGGTTGGCACTTGGGTGACTGGAGGGGTGCACCAGCTGTGGGACCAACATCCCCTCCGAACACTTCTGTGCTATCAACACCACAGACTGGTCCATGTTACAGAATGTGACATGCACTCTATGCATGTCAGTGTGCAATTCCTGCATGCATTCAGAGTGCTGCCACATATGGCTGCCCATCAGGTTGGCCGCTCCCTCAACGGAGGAGCTCATGCGTTCAAACCCTTCATGTGTTGCTTCAGGGAACTCTGGCATATGGGGACACATCTGGTCCTGCTGGCCGAGGTAGAGCCTTCTTTCCTGTCACTACTGAAGCCATGAATCTGTGCCCAGCTGAGCACGGCTGTGTCTGTCCTCTATCCTCCTTAGGGGACTGCCATAGCTTCCTCTGTCACTCTCATCTGCTCCTGCTCACTTGTGACGTGCTCACCAGCCTATCTAATCACACGTGAAGACCTACTGATGTGAGTGTATCTGCACTGGTGAAAGTTGGGTTTGTCAGGTCTGATGGTCCTGGCTTTGCTGTCTTTCAGTGCCTTCCAATGGCACCAATGTTGTTATAGGACTCAGACATCACTCTCCTCATCTGTGGGAAACATTAGAAGAGATCACGAGAACTAGCTTAAGATAGGAGAACTCTCTACGTCTTCCCAAAGCAGTCAAGTTATTGGCATGCTGTCTGATGGAGAGGAGTGCACTCCACCCGCTTAACCTACAGACTGCAACATCTTTTCAATCTCTTCACCAGGTGTGCCACCTCTTTTTCCACAACTTGCTCCTGCAGGTCCATCCTAGCAACTCTAGGCTCCCTCCTCCATCCCAGAATTAAAAAAAACAGTTCAGTACTCTTATTTCCTAGTTTTTACTGGTGTTCCATTTTAAGGTATACAAGACCAGCTTGAACCAGTATTCTTATTTCCTAATTTTTACTGTTTTCCCTTCTGGGATGGCATTCCTGATGTGGAGATGAGGTACTCCTTCTCCTGTCAGAGTCATTTCTCTGGCATTGTGATCCATTTTCTCCTGCAAAGACAAAAGGGAGTGAGTTGAGGCACTGCTGTCTCCTCTGATCAATGCTCATGTACATAAGAAGCTGCATGTATCAGTGCTGGTTTATCCTCAGCAGCACTTTGGCTCTGAACATTCTGAGAGCTCAGTAAGTATCCTGGGCATGCCTTCATTCCATATTCAGGAACATTATGCACCAGCAGGCTTCTCAGCTGGCATTTCCCCTGGAGATTGAACACCCAGACGTCTGTCATCAGAACCTAGCACTGCACTCACCTTGCCAGTGCAGAGAAGTCATTGAACCTTTGACGGCAATGGACACCATTTCTGCAGACTACCCTTTGGCTGCTGATGGTCTGAATTACCTCAATCCGTGCCAGAATTGTTTGGCTGTGTAACCTTCTCCTCCCACCGTCTGGAAAGATAGAAAGATCGCCTCCGTCCTCTCCCTCACAGCCTCTAAGGGTATTTTAAGTTTGACTTCAAAGAATCTAGGAGCCTGGTCCCAGGTGCCAGACCTCTGCCTCCTTTCTTCGATCCCTTGTGCTTGCATTTTCTAATTAGCCAGCAAAACCTGCCCTTCAGTCAATTAGCAGCCTACCTCCACAAAAATGACAGGCTGTGACTACTACCCCCACACCACAACACCAGGGTGGGGGTCAGGATTCAAAAACAGTCCCGACTTCGCTTTCCAAACCATAGAGAGAAAATTCAACCCTCTGCGTCCTCTTCACAACTTACTTTCCCAGCTGTCGGAGACAGGACTCCTAACCCCGTTCAACTGATCCTTTCACCTGCCCCCAGTATTATCCCTCTACCTTGACCACTCCTTCTGGCTTCTAACCTGCTCTTGATCTTGCCATTGAGAACTGTCAACGTGACATTAGCCATCTTAATTTCTCTGCTCTGCTTCTTTCACCTACTCCAGCCTTTCTCCTTCTGAACTTGCTGCACCCTTAAGTCCATCCCTGGCTTTGTTATCTACTGACCGATAAGGGTGATGGTGTTGTTATCTGGTGTACTGACCTCTACCTTGCAGAGGCTGAGTGCCAACTCTCAGACACTTCTTTCTATCCCCTCCCCCCGCCCCCATTGCACCCCCCAGCAACGCCCCCCACCCCCACCCACCTTCACTTGTACCTCCTTCAATTTGGTCTACTGTATTCACTATTCCCAATGTGGTCTCCTCTACATTAGGCAGACTAAACACAGACCGGGTGACTGCTTTGCGGAACACTTCTGCTCAGTCGGTAGGCATGACTTCCTGTCATTTGCCATTTCAACACAACGTCTTGCTCTTATGCTTGCGTGCCATCCTTGGCCTGCTGCAATGTTTCAGTGAAGCCCAAAGCAAACTGGAGGAATAGCACCTCGTCTTCCGATTAGGCACTTTAGAGCTTTCAGGGCTTAACATTGAGTTCAGCAGCTGCAGACCAGGAACTCTCTCCTGTATCTTTACCCCTGTTCTAATTCAATTATTTTTTTCTAATTTTAATGTTTTATTTATTTATTTTTATTTATTTATTCATTTTTTTATCCTTTTCCCCAACACTGCCACCCCCTTCCTTCCCCCCGCAGGGCCATCTGTCACTGGTTTCTATATTGTGCTTTTACAGAGCGCTGGCCCTGGTCTGCTATTAACACTTTCTGCTCTTACTTCTGCACACCTTCTTTAGTCTTTACCACTTTACCGTTAACACTCCCTTTGTCCTGTGTCCATGACATCTTTGTCAATGTATCCTGAGATCCCGCCTACCCTGACCTTCAACCTTGCTCAACTTGTTCCACACCCTCTTAACCAGTGTAAAATCCATCACATTTCAACTTCTATTTTAGCTCTGAAGAAGAGACGTATAGATCCGAAACATTAACTCTGTTTCTCTCTCCACAGAGGCTGCCAGGCCCTGCTGAGTTTTTGCAGGGTTTTTAATTTTTATCGCTTTCCCACCTGTCTATGCATTGTCAGCAAACCTGGCTACAATGCACTTGGTCCATTTATCCAAATAACTTTGCGAGTGGGTCCCTGGGTGGGATTTTTCCGCCCAGGGAGATTCGGCAGTCCATTGACTTTCAGCGGGACCGGACGATGATGACGACAGGTTGGGGTGGAAAATCCTGCCCCTCCCTAATTATGTAGAAACACTGGCAAACTCCTGTTTTGCATTAAAAAGATTATTTCAGAGTCATACCAGCCCCCACGCCCACCCCAGTTAATAGTAGAAAAATCCATTATGTAAAGTCAGGAGGTTAACTTAACAATATTGGGCTCATACAGTCAGTTTGAGGGCAGTACTTCTGCTTAGCTTGAAGGCAGTCACTACAGTTGAAGTTTTTTTTCGGTAAAGCCCCTGGATAATTGACTTAATTTTCAGCTGACTGATGCAATTATCAAGTATGAGGCTGAATAAAGTAGTATGTATTTATGATGGACCACTAATGGTTTGAAGATTAAAGTTGGAGCGGCAGAATCACTCAGCAATGATAAGCAGGCCTATGTGTGTCAAGTACATTTTGCTATGTGTGGCTGTGACTGACAGAAGTTGTCGAATTTTTACTATTCCATTATGCCTCAGTAAATTACTCTTGCCCACGCAGTGTATTTACTAGCTCCATTTTATCTGAGTTTTCACAAAATTTAACAGAATTTTTTTTCCAGTGGGTTACCATGTAATTAAGTCTATGAAGATTTAGAACTCCACCATGATTTAGATAGAACTAGGCCATTCAAGTGATGCCAGCTGATTTATAATAGATCAGGCTGCAGGAAGCCCCACGTGACCTCTCCACCATCTTACTGTGTACTTCAGCATTAATATTTCACACTATCAAGCATAGTCTGACTGAAGTTTTCGAAGACCCAGGGGGCACCGGCAGCTTTATTGATCCAAGTGCTAAGGACATACAGAGTACATTTATCTACTGATCTAATAGTTGACAGGCACATTATTCATGGCAGCAATGATAGATCAAGAGCCAATGCAAATCTCACAGGCTCAGTAAGCCAACACTAATTCAACATCATTAAAAATATAATGTGCAACTTAATAAGTGTATTCCATTTCTGTTTGCATCAAAAGCTACAATTCAATCTTCCATGATTTTTTGTTTTTTTAAATCATAGTTTAATTAGTAATATGTTTTAATGTCATTGGCAGTGGTCGGGTTTAAGAGCAGTTAGGCCTTCGACGATGTACTGCAGCTTGGGAGGCACCACAGCATTCATGAATTCATGCTTGAGTAAATCACTCTAAATTTGGATCTCCAATATTCAGATGCCTGATGGAAAAGTTGTGATTTCAATTTCCTAACTGCTTTCAGGCTCAGACGTTAATTGGCCCTTCCCCCTGGCATCTTGCTGTACCCAGAATTGAAAATTAAATCTCATTATGTCCAATCTGCTCTTCTGCCAGTTGACTCTACCCTCTTCAGGATACAATTCTGGTACCCTTCATTCCTAGCTGCCCTCCTCTGTGCTTAACATTGCAGCACTGCCTCTTCACCACCCTCCCCCCTGCACCTCTCATTCCGCAATCTGCACAGTGAGCCACAGATCTGAAGAATGCCACTGGAAAGCAGAGATATTTCAGCTTCATGTAATTCTATTTGGTAAGCTCTGCACAAGGCAAGCATGTCCACCGAGACCTGATTAGTGAAGCACTGTTAATGTGGCAGACGTCAGAGTTGCCTCTTCCCTGTCAAAATGGGGAAAAGAAAAGCGTCAGTAAGGTTCATGTTGCAGCAGAAATGTGTCTGCCGCCTGAAAAAGGAAAACACTTTTCTGCTTCTGAAATCTTATGCTTGCTTTCAATAATAAAAAAGTGTTGGGGAAACCATTTTGATTCACAGGTCACCACTGCTTTTTAAAAAAATTCATTCATGGGATAGGAGCGGGTCACTGGTAAGGCCAGCATTTATTGCCCATCTCTAATTGCCCTTGAGAACTGAGTGGCTTGTTAGGCCATTTCAGAGAGCATTTAAGAGTCAACCACATTGCTGTGGGTCTGGAGTCACATGTAGGCCAGACCAGGTAAGGACAGCAGATTCGCTTCCCCAAAGGACATTAGTGAACCAGATGGGCTATACGACAATTGATAAAAAAATGTCATGGTTATCATTAGATTTTTAATTCAATTCAAATTTTGTCATCTGCCAAGGTGGGATTTGAAATCAGGCTCCCAGAGCATTACCCTGGGTCTTTGGATCACTAGCCCAGTTACAATACCACTATGCCACCACCTCCCCCTTCCAGTACAATTAATTATTTTTCCATGATTCAACACCTGCAAATATTAATGCACTCTCTGAGAATCTTTGTTCTATCTTTAAAACTCGTACAACACCTTGATATTAAAACTTTCATCCTTGTTTTCAAATCCCTCCATTGCCTCGGCCCTCCTCATCTCTGTAATTTCTTCCAGACCCATAACCCTGAGAGGGATCTGTAATACTCAAATTCTGGCCTTTTGTGCATCTCCAATCTTAATTGCTCCACATTTGGTGGCCTTGTCTTCAGTTGCTTTGGTCCCAAGCTCTGGAATATTCTTCCTATGTCCCTCTACCTTGCTTTCCTCTTTTAAGACACTCCTTAAAAGGTACATTGGTAGTACAGAACTTGAGTATTGCTGAAAAGTGAAACTATTGAAGCTATTGAAACTTTTTGCCTTGCACTCATCAGGACAGATGCAAGAATACCAAATTTCAAATGGAACAACAATTTATACTGCTTGAGAAAAGCTGTGCTGATTGGCTGGCAAGTCGGCCCAGATCAGACGAGATATTTGCCATGCTGAATGCACCATGGAGCTCTTGTCTCCCATGCTTTTATTTAGTCGAAAAAGGTGCAATGTCTGGGCATATTCCTTTTGCCTGCAGATGACAGTCCCTGCATATGAATATATGTAGATTCAAGTAAGCGTAAGTGAGATACATTGTGAGCCCAATCAATAATCTTAAATTGGTTATAAGTGTCACTTTTAATACAATTGGGATTTTCAGCAAATGCTGCCATTTCGCAGAATCACAACTCATGTTAGATGCTGTGTTCTGAGCTCTTCAAGCACGAGTTGGTTGAGTACGGTCAGTACTCTTCCTATTGTGAATAGCCGAAGGGGCATGTTGTCTGATATGATCAGCCATTGTTGGACATACAGTCTACATCCCTGGCACTGAAATTCATATACCACATTACTGACTTGTTTGGTACGGCAGAACATCTTTTTGGCTTGATGGCAGCATCCTGTTAGTGGAAAATGCCACTCATGTTACTACTGCATAGTAGCAACATGAAACAGCTAGCTTCACCTGTTTCTCAAATTTTTCATAGATATTTTACCCTTCCAGGGTTATTTGTGGCAGACTGGGCACTTTTCAGGTGCTAAAATGGCGGCTTTATGCCCATTCATGACTTTGTGGAAGCAATGAGATTAATGCCAAGAAAGGGATGGATTTTATGGGAGCACATGCTGCTTGCCCCCATCCTCCAAACTAAAAAGTGGGTTGGGAACTGACTGAAGGGGGAAAAAAAAGCCTGCCCCGCAGCAATAGCAGGCTGTGGGTGGCAACAAGGAAAGTGCAGGACTCTGCCCCTCACTGGGAGGAAGTCCCACCCTCGGAAGGTGTCGGACTATCAGATTGACCGGCAGCTCTTGCAGTCTCAGCAGCACCAGAGCTCAGTAGTGGGCAATGCAAGGACTGCAAGCAGACCCAGGTTGAAGGCCCCAATGGATCCTGGACTCAGGCAAGTCAGGGATGTTGGGCCAGGGGGGACCTTAGTGGGTGGGGGCAAGAGGGTGTGGGTTTTGCAGTACAGGCGGGGAGGAAGGAAGTGGGGGTACAATCTTCAGGGGTGTTTCCTCAATGTACAAAGGGCACACCCCCCTTCCCTTCCAGCCCTTTAAAATCTTTCTTGAAAGAACAGATTGGCCATGCTTGCCTGCCTGCCCACACTAACCATAGTATGGTGTGGACAGCATAATATTGGGAATTGGGGTGAGTTGGCTTGTAAACAGTCTTCATTGATGCTTAATCATTTATTTACAAATGATGATTTATGGGCAGCCAACTTTGGCGCCTGCCCACCCGCTGTATAATGGGGTCAGCTGGGGGTTGAGCAGGAAAGTGGCGGGCTATAGCCACTCCTCGTGTTTTACATGCCTCCCTTACCGAAAACACATCCAGTGTGGGGGGTGGTGGAGGGGGGATAAAATCTAGCCCAAAGTTTCTTTTTGTACAGCATAGCTATAGAAATATAGAAAAATACAAAGTAAAAATCTAATACACCAGGATCCTAAAATAGACTAACAACTATCATTACAGTGGGGGAGGTGGTGACATTGTGGTCATGTCACTGGGCTAGTAACCCAGAGTCCCCGTCTAATGCTCTGGGGACATGGGTTCAAATCCCACCGTGGCAGCTGGTGGAATTTTAAAAACTAGTCTCATTAAGCGTGACCAATAAACATTGTTGATTATCATTAAAAACTCATCTGTTTCACGAATACCCTTTAGGGAAGGAAATCTGCCAGCCTTACCTGGCCTGGCCTACATGTGACTCCAGACCCATAGTAATATGGTTGACTCTTAAGTATCCTGTGAAATTGCCTACCAAGCCACTCAATTCAAGGGCAATTAGGGATGGGCAACAAATGCTGTCCTTGCCAGTGACACCCATGTCCCATGAAAGATATAAATTATGCCTGACAGAAATTAAGAAATAATTAATTTCCTATTGTATGAGTAGGGTTAAACAGAATGACCTAACATCTATTACTGCTGCAGTACTATTGATTTCTTTGTATGTTATAGTAATGCTACCCTTTAGCCTTTGCTTGTTAAGTCAAGTTGAAATAGTGAGTGCTGAACTGTTGACCTAAAACTGACCTCAACACAATGGTCAATCAAATTGCTTCGATCAGTCTAATTAACGATGGGCAATTGCCTTCTGCTTCCTAAAGTTTCGGAGAACTTTAATCATTTGATAACGAGTGCTAGAAAATAAGTTACTTTGGCAAAGAAAAGCACCTGGGTATCTGTGTTAATTGGCTTTTAAGGACTAAATGGCACTGAATCAAACACAGGCCTATAATTAAATATTTCACTTGGCAGGATAGCAATTATATGGAACAAGAGTGAAACTATCAATAATAGCAGACCAACGGCGTTATAGCCTTTTGTTAACACAATGGAAAAATAATCTTGATGGAAGGAAAAACTGAAATTATTGATCCAGGATAAGTGAATTTAATTTTCATATAGCTTTGTTTTTTAACTTTTATATAACTTTGACAAGCAGAATTTTGTAGTCTATAATGTAGAGGAAGTGAGAGAAATGTATAAAGACTGGATGGTAGGAATGAGTATTTGGGTTCATAAAACTCGAAGATGCTGAACTAAGAAATGTGACACATTAGACTCCCCAACCAAATTGTTATCAGCATTCTGCTTGGATTGGATCATTATCAATTTCAATGCATTACTTCTGAAGGGTAGGAGACATAGATAAGAAATTTAGTAATCTGATGTCTGTTATTTCTATTTTGGATGCAATCAGCCATTTCGGCCCCAAATTGTGCCCCAAACTGAGTCTGTTTTAAAAAGTGTTTTACCCTGAGCTTCTGGGTAAACTCATTTGCATCTGATTGAACACAAAATCTGCCATGAATCAGTGCAATTTGGTAGCGTGTTAAATATGTCTCTTTTAATTGCCTTAAAAAATATTGCTTGGTGTATTTCTGAGTGGTAACAAAGTTTCATTAATACAACTGAAAATGTATTTATCACAAAAAATAAATATTATAAATCACAGTGTCAATTCACCACCAGTGAGTAACATGAAAGTGACTCTTAAACAATATTAAAATATAACTAAGATCAAAGCAAAATAATGCAGATGCTGGAAACCTGAAACAAAAACAAAAAACGTTGGAAAAACTCAGCAGGTCTGACACAGAGAAAGACAGAGATAACGTTTCGAGTCCGTATGACTCTTCTTCGGAGTCCATCTCTTTTGTTTTTGTTTTTGTTAAAATACAACTATCTTCTATTTGGGTTGGAGTACAGTAATCAAATTAGCAATTAAACAAAAACATTTATAGAACTTTCATGGCTTATTGGTGTCCTTCCATTCAACAGGTCCAACTTTAATATTTGGGGTTCTCCTTGAAAGCTTGCAAATGAGCAGAATCACCCAATGGCGATTAATTCGCTCAAGGGGTGTGGTCAGTTTTATGGATGAGCTCAACTCTCACAGTAATATTTTAAAACAAGTGCAAAAGATTGCGACTTGCACTTAAAATTCCACGATCTTTTACACTGCCATGCGCCGAAAAAACCAACGTAGCTGAGCAGAAACCCCAGGCTAGTGTGAGAGCACTTGGGCAGATGATCATGGGCAGCCCCCTGCCTAATTGAATTAGTCGAATTTTTGAGGTGATAACTAATATGGTAGATAAGGGAACAGCTACAAATGTTACAAATATGAACTCGCGGGAGAAATTCGACAAGGCTCCATGTAAGAGACTGTCATCAAAACTGAGAGTGCATGTAATTGGTGGGGACCTATTAGCTTGGATGTGGAATTGATTCACAGGTTGGAGACAGAGAGCAGGAATAACGGGTAAGTACTCAACTTGACAGTTGCATCCCTTAGGGATCTGTAATGAGGCCTCAGTAATATATTTATCAAGGAATGGCGAGGCATGTATCCAAGTTTGTTAGTGATGACAAGTTAGTTGGTGTAGGGAAGATGGGAATAGAAATTTTTAATATGGCATTGAAAGATTAAGTGAGTGGGCACAAATTTGACAGGTTAATTTCAACAGAGGTATGAGTGAAATCAGTCACTTTGGGCCAAAGAAAGACGGATTAGAATATTCTCTAAATAATGTGAAGCTTGGAAATGTGAAAAAACAGAGAGTAAGGGTCCAAGTACAAAATTATTAAAAGTTAGTGGACAAGTACAAAAAAAATGGTGAATGGAATGTTGATCTTTATCTTAAGGGGAGCGGAATACAAAGAGATCAAAGTTACGTTGTAGTTACGTAGAGATTTGGTTGGACCTTAGAGTATTGTGATCAATTCTAGGCACCACACCCCTGGGAAGATATATTGACTTGCGAGGGTATACATCATGAATTCACCAGGGAAACTGGAGCTAAAAGGGTTAACTTATGAGGACAAACTCAAATCCCCTTGAGCATAGAAAATTAAGGGAGTGGGAGGATACCTAATTGCGGTGTTTGAGATGGTAAATGAAGTTGCTAGGGTAGATGTCTGGGACAGAATTTCTTGGGGCCTTGGGGGGGTCTCACCTCCCGGCTAGAGAGCCAGTGAGGGACCTGCGCTATATCTTGTTAGGTATGCCCATCAAATCTTAAGCCAATCAGGCAGTTGCGGGCCCAGCAGTGGGCCTTCCCCTGAAATTAAGACCCTTGGGCCCAAAGGCTCGCTTACAGCCAGCTGCCGGCCAGTCAGAGGTTGGGATCTCTTGTGTTCAGCAGCACAACTGGGCAGTCCATGGCTTCTGCCAAAATGACAGTCATAGGGGTCCCAGGATCTCAGAGTGACCCAAGCCACAGGTGAGTAATTGGCAGGGGTAGGTGGTTTCATGGGATAGGGGCCACGGGGAGAGAGGTTCAGGGGGGTTGGCAGCAAGGGCAGGACGGGTGGATCCTGATATCCAATGCCTCGATCAGTCACTGAATGCCTTTGGTTGAGGGGCACCCCCCTCAACCCCAGAGGTGACAAGCTTCCCCCACATTTGTAGCTGCCATGGTGACACACCTGCCTGCAGCTGGGTTAATAGTGGCAGCAGCTGGTGAGCCCCTTAAGTAGCCATTAATTGGCCAATTTAGGGCCTCAGTTGGGGATGGGGCAGGAAGGTTGACCATGGGCCTTTCTGCCCAGGGCTTAATTCTGGTGGAGACGGGAAGGGGCACATTCAGGTACACCACCATCCCACCTAATTAAATGCCCCTCCTGCCTCCAAGCTCTCCACCAAGAGAGAGCAAAAGATTCTGCCTAGAGACCATTTCCTCTGGTCGGGGTGGGGGGAGGGGAGGGCCCAGAACAAGAGGACATAACCTGAAAATTAGAGCTGGGCCTGTTCAGGGCTGCTGTCAGGAATCACATCATCCCACAGAGGGCAATAGAAATCTGGAAAACTCTCCCCCAAAATCTTTTGGGCCAGGGGGGTCAACCAAGATGAATAGATTTTTGTTAGGCAAGTACAAGAAAGCATATGGAATTCTTTCTTTTATTGGACAAAGTATTGAATACAAAAGCAGGGGTGTAATGATGGAACTGTATAAAACACTGGTTAAGCCATAGCTGGAATTTTGTGTACAGTTCTGGTCACCACATTACAGGAAGGACATAATTGTTCTGTAGAGAGTGCAGAGATTTACAAGAATGTTGCCAGGGCATGAAAATTGCAGTTATGAGGAGAGATTGGATAGGCTAATGTTGTTTTCCTTAGAGCAGAAGAGGCTAAGGGGTGACCTAATTGAGGTGTACAAAATTATGGGGGGCCCAGATAGGGTAGACAGGAAAGACTTATTTCCCCTATCTGTAGGATCAGTTACCAGGGGGCATGGAGGGGATATGAGGAAAATTTTTTACATCCAGAGGGTGGTGGGCATCTGGAATTCACTGCCAAATTTGGTGGTAGAGGCTGAAGTGCTCAACTCATTTAAAAGGTATAAAAACAAAAAACTGTGGATGCTGGAAATCCAAAACAAAAACAGAATTACCTGGAAAAACTCAGCAAGTCTGGCAGCATTGGTGGAGAAGAAAAGAGTTGACGTTTCGAGTCCTCATGACCCTTCAGCAGAACTGGATGAATCCAAGGAGAGGGGTGAAATATAAGCTGGTTTAAGGTGGGGGAGGGGGGGGTGTTGGGACGGAGTTGGGTGGGGGGAGAGAAGTGGAGGGGGGTATTGTGGTTGTAGGGACAAGCAACCAGTGATAGGAGCAGATAATCAAAAGATGTTACAGACAAAAGAACAAAAGAACACAGAGGTGTTGAAGTTGGTGGTATTATCTAAACGAATGTGCTAATTAAGAATGGATGGTAGGGCACTCAAGGTATAGCTCTAGTGGGGGTGGGGGGCATAAAAGATTTAAAATTAATGGAAACAGGTGGGAAAAGAAAAATCTATATAAATTATTGGAAAAAACAAAAGGAAGGGGGAAGAAACAGAAAGGGGGTGGGGATGGAGGCAAGAGGTCAAGATCTAAAGTTGTTGAATTCAATATTCAGTCTGGAAGGCTGTAAAGTGCCTAGTCGGAAGATGAGGTGCTGTTCCTCCAGTTTGCGTTGGGCTTCACTGGAACAATGCAGCAAGCCAAGGACAGACATGTGGGCAAGAGAGCAGGGGGGAGTGTTAAAATGGCAAGCGACAGGGAGATTTGTGTCATTCTTGCAGACAGACCGCAGGCATTCTGCAAAGCAGTTGCCCAGTTTACGTTTGGTCTCTCCAATGTAGAGGAGACCGCATTGGGAGCAACAAATGCAGTAGACTAAGTTGGGGGAAATGCAAGTGAAATGTTGCTTCACTTGAAGGAGTGTTTGGGCCCTTGGACGGTGAGGAGAGAGGAAGTGAAGGGGCAGGTGTTGCATCTTTTGCGTGGGCATGGGGAGGTGCCATAGGTGGGGGTTGAGGAGTAGGGGGTGATGGAGGAGTGGACCAGGGTGTCCCGGAGGGAACGATCCCTACGGAATGCCGCCGGGGGGGGTGAAGGGAAGATGTGTTTGGTAGTGGCATCATGCTGGAGTTGGCGGAAATGGCGGAGGATGATCCTTTGAATGCGAAGGCTGGTGGGGTGATAAGTGAGGACAAGAGCGACCCTATCATGTTTCTGGGAGGGAGGAGAAGGCATGAGGGCTGATGCGCGGGAGATGGGCTGGACACGGTTGAGGGCCCTGTCAACGACCTTAGGTGGAAAACCTCGGTTAAGGAAGAAGGAGGACATGTCAGAGGATATGTTTTTGAAGGTAGCATCATCAGAACAAATGTGACGGAGGCAAAGGAACTGAGAGAATGGAATGGAGTCCTTACAGGAAGCGGGGTGTGAGGAGCTGTAGTCGAGGTAGCTGTGGGAGTCGCTAGGCTTGTAATGGATATTGGTGGACAGCCTATCACCAGAGATTGAGACAGAGAGGTCAAGGAAGGGAACGGAAGTGTCAGAGATGGACCACGTGAAAATGATGGAGGGGTGGAGATTGGAAGCAAAATTAATAAATTTTTCCAAGTCCCGACGAGAACATGAAGCAGCACCGAAGTAACCATTGATGTACCGGAGAAAGAGTTGTGGAAGAGGGCTGGAGTAGGACTGGAACAAAGAATGTTCCACATACCCCATAAAGAGACAGGCATAGCTGGGGCTCATGCGGGTACCCATAGCCACACCTTTTATTTGGAGGAAGTGAGAGGAGTTGAAGGAGAAATTGTTCAGTGTGCGAACAAGTTTAGCCAGACGGAGGAGAGTAGTGCTGGATGGGGATTGTTCCGGCCTCTGTTCGAGGAAGAAGCTAAGGGCCCTCAGACTATCCTGGTGGGGGATGGAGGTGTAGAGGGATTGGACGTCCAGGGTGAAGAGGAAGCAGTTGGGGCCAGGGAACTGGAAATTGTTGGTGTGACGTAAGGTGTCAGATAATCACGGATGTAGGTGGGAAGGGACTGGACAAGGGGAGAGAGAAGGGAGTCAAGATAACGAGAAATGAGCTCCATGGGGCAGGAGCAAGCTGACACGATCCGTCTACCAGGACAGTTCTGTTTGTGGATTTTGGGTAGGAGGTAGAAGCGGGCCGTCTGAGTTTGGGCGACTATCTGGTTGGAAGCTGTGGGAGGAAGATCCCCAGAGGAGATGAGGTCAGTGACAGTCCTGAAAACAATGGCTTGATGTTCAGTGGTGGGGTCATGGTCCAGGAAGAGGTAGGAGGTCTGCGATTTGGCGCTCAGCCTCCGCGAGGTAGAGGTCAGTGCGCCAGCCAACAACAGCAACACCCTTGTCAGCGGGTTTGATGACAAAGTTGGGGGTGGACTTGAGAGAACGGAGTGCTGTAATTTCAGAGAAAGAGGGATTAGAATGGGTGAGAGGAGCAGAGAAATTGAGACGACTAAAATCGCGCCGACAGTTCTCAATGAAAAGATCAAGAGAAGGTAAGAATCCAGAGGGAGAGGTCCAAGTGATGGGAAAATATTGGAAGTGTATTCTCCCTCCACCTGGACCCCTCCCTCTGGATTCTTACCTTCTCTTGATCTTTTCATTGAGAACTGTCGGCGTGACATTAGTCATCTCAATTTCTCTGCTCCTCTTACCCATTCTAATCTGTTTCGCTCTGAACTTACTGCACTCCGGTCTCTCAGGTCCAACCCCAACATTGTCATCAAGTTCCCTGGACCCAACTGCTTCCTCTTCACCATGGACGTCCAATCCCTCTACACCTCCATCCACCACCAGGATGGTGTGAAGGCCCTTAGCTTCTTCCTCGAACAGAGGCCGGAACAATCCCCATCCACCACTACTCTCCTCCGTCTGTCTGAACTTGTTCTCACACTGAACAATTTCTCCTTCAACTCCTCTCACTTCCTCCAAATAAAAGGTGTGGCTGTGGGTTCCCACATGGGCCCCAGCTATGCCTGTCTCTTTACGGGGTATGTGGAATATTCCTTGTTCCAGTTCTACTCCGGCCCCCTTCCACAACTCTTTCTCCCGTACATCGATGATTACTTCAGCGCTGCTTCATGTTCTCGTCGGGACCTGGAAAAATTTATTAATTTTGCTTCCAATCTCCACCCCTCCATCATTTTCACGTGGTCCATCTCTGACACTTCCCTTCTCTTCCTTAACCTCTCTGTCATTAATCTCTGGTGATAGACTGTCCACCAATATCCATTACAAGCCTAGCGACTCCCACAGCTACCTCGACTACAGCTCCTCACACCCCGCTTCCTGTAAGGACTCCATCCCATTCTGTCAGTTCCTTCGCCTCTGTCACATCTGTTCAGATGATGCTACCTTTAAAAACCGTTCCTCTGACATGTCCTCCTTCTTCCTTAACCGAGTTTTTCCACCCACGGTCGTTGACAGGGCCCTCAACCGTGTCCGGCCCATCTCCCGTGCATCTGCCCTCATGCCTTCTCTTCCCTCCCAGAAACATGATAGGGTCGCTCTTGTCCTCACTTATCACCCCACCAGCCTTCGCATTCAAAGGATCATCCTCCACCATTTCCGCCAACTCCAGCATGATGCCATTACCAAACACATCTTCCCTTCACCCCCCCGGCGGCATTCCGTAGGGATCATTCCCTCTGGGACACCCTGGTCCACTCCTCCTTCACCCCCTACTCCTCAACCCCCACCTATGGCACTTCCCCATGCCCACACAAAAGATGCAACACCTGCCCCTTCACTTCCTCTCTCCTCACCGTCCAAGGGCCCAAACACTCCTTTCAAGTGAAGCAGCATTTCACTTGCATTTCCCCCAACTTAGTCTACTGCATTTGTTGCTCCCAATGTGGTCTCCTCTACATTGGAGAGACCAAACGTAAACTGGGCAACTGCTTTGCAGAACACCTGCGGTCTGTCCGCAAGAATGACCCAAACCTCCCTGTTGCTTGCCTTTTTAACACTCCACCCTGCTCTCTTGCCCACATGTCTGTCCTTGGCTTGCTGCATTGTTCCAGTGAAGCCCAACGCAAACTGGAGGAACAGCACCTTATCTTCCGACTAGGCACTTTACAGCCTTCCAGACTGAATATTGAATTCAACAACTTTGGATCTTGACCTCTTGCCTCCACCCTCACCCCCTTTCTGTTTCTTCCCCCTTCCTTTTTTTTTTCCAATAATTTATATAGATTTTTTCTTTTCCCACCTATTTCCATTATTTTTAAATCTTTTATGCCCCCCCACCCCCACTAGAGCTATACCTTGAGTGCCCTACCATCCATTCTTAATTAGCACATTCATTTAGATAATATCACCAACTTTAACACCTTTGTGTTCTTTTGTTCTTTTGTCTGTGACATTTTTTGATAATCTGCTCCAATCACTGGTTGCTTGTCCCTACAACCACACCACCCCCCTCCACTTCTCTCCCCCCACCCAACCCCCGCACCCCCACCCCCCCCCCCACCCCCCACCTTCTTAAACCAGCTTATATTTCACCCCTCTCCTTGGATTCACCCAGTTCTGTTGAAGGGGCATGAGGACTCAAAACATCAACTCTTTTCTTCTCCGCCAATGCTGCCAGACCTGCTGAGTTTTTCCAGGTAATTCTGTTTTCATTTAAACGGTACTTGCGTCTGCATCTGAAGTGCTGTAACCTGCAAGACTATAGACCAAGTGCTGGACAGTTGCAAAAAAATGAGTGTTGAGTTTCTTTTTTCTTTTTTTGGAGCACAGGCATGATGGGCTGAATGGCCTCTTTCTCACCGTGACTTTTCTGTGTTTCTATGTAATAATGGTTGCAGAACCAAGGGTGATATATGGAGCTACACATCATCTATAATCTAATTGATTGGCTTGAGGGGCTGAATGGCCTACTCTAGGTCCTATGTCCCAATGTTCAATATTCATGTTCAAGAATCTCGGTGGAAGCACTAACAGTTTCACCACCAGGACATTGTGATGTACAAACAAGAAAACATAAATGCTGGAGAGGAAAGAAGTTGTGTCAGGTTATCTGACAGCTAGTGGAAGGAATGCTTGCCCTCTAGGGGTTAAAACACTGAGGACCCTAGAACACAACTGGTTGAAGCAAGTTTGAGAAAATATAGGATTAACTGATAGGTCAGTTCTAAATTAAAAGAGTAATGAAACAATCAAAACTTGGCTCAGGTTCAGAACAATCAGAGCATCCAGTCTGGGTACGTTTGTAATTGGGCCTCCATACATTTTGATAATGAGAACTCTTGCATAAGATTTGCAAACTCACTCCTTTTTATTTTTCACTTGCAAATACCTGCTGGTCTTTCATGCTTGATAAATCTTCTGCTGTTTAATCATGTTTTAATAACTACTCCAATAATTAACTGTTCCATTTTGATTGCATTGTTTTCAATAACCATCTGGGTTTCACTTTTCCTTAATAAAGCAATAGGAAAATGGCTGTTCTTAAATCAGAAGAGTAGATATTTCCAATTCATATCTCTCACATCTAGGCCCGTCTCGACGTGACTGCTCTATATCTCAAAAGAGCCGTTGTTACGATTTCCAAGTTTAACTTGAGGATATCATTGCATAACAACCATATGTTGCTATGGCAAAAGAGCAGGGGGTCTTCCTTCAAAGAGAAAACACAGGTGCAATGGACTGATGACCTCATTTTGTGCTCTATGGTTCTCCAGCAAAAATCTAAATGGTTCTAAACTCAGGGTCATGAGATTCGGATCCAAACTGTTTCTAGAGCCAGTGCTATGGAAGCTGGAGATCCTCCAAGTAGGGTGCACCTACTTCACCATCTCACCCGATTTTACACTCGCCTGACAGCTTACCTTCAGGCCGTGTGCCTGGGGTGGGGTGCCTTGGGGGCATGGTGGGGAGTAGTGAATTGGTGTGCAGCTTAACATTCTAGCCATGGAGTCATTACTGTACAAAGATTGTGGCTGTTTTGTTTCTCTATCCTTCAAGTACCCGAAAATAACTATTGAAAACCAATCTCCTTTATGAATCTTAGTTTTCCTACCTCAAAGGTGCATGTTGCAGATAAAAGTTCATGATTTATCTGTTCTTCAGCCCTTTGAGAACAGCTTATTTACATTAACAACTATAATTGTTGACTTCAAATTCCCTCAAAAAAGACTTCCTGGGCTGTCTGCTCTTGAATTTTTGAGCAGTTTTATTGAGAGCTTATTTTCTGAAACGTCCTTGCTCTACAGTTAATTGACCCCATTGCCTATATTTATTACATTAGCCACTGAAGTTGCAAATTAGTCAACCACTGCCAATGTAACCATAGTCAGTTAGGTCCTCATTGAGGCATCCTGCTGTTTTCCTGTTTGTCTTAGGAAGTCTATTGTTTGTGTATTAAACTTTAACTCTCTTCGATGTCCAACATTTAACTGTCCAAGATATCCAACACATTCCGGTCCCTGTAGTCGACCATGGGCATTTTACCATCAGCCTGGCCTGAATCACACACTGGCCCAAATTTTCAGGTCGGCAGGTGGGCGCAATCAGTGGGCCCGGGATCAGCAAGGAAACGGGCCGCCACCCGTGATCGGCCCACGACCGCAATTTCACGCTAGCGGACCAATTAAGACCCGCCCAGTGTGAAACACAGCTCCCCAAGGATTGGGAAGGGCCAAGCGGGGGTCAGGGGCCTATCAGCCACCAAGTCCAATGGCAAACCGGCGGCCTGCTTAAAACAGCCCCAGGAAGGCTGCAATGGAAGAACGTCTGTTCTGCGTTTGCAACATTCAAGTGTGGCTGGAGATGCCAGGTGGGTGGGCATTCATTCCTCCGCTTTTCGGATGAGTGCCTCGCGGTCCTCCTGGAGGAGGTGGCTGCCAGGAGAGACACCCTTGTCCCTAGAGCTGGGAGGAGGAGGCCACCGCACCTAACAAAAAGAGCTTGGGAGGAGGTGGCAGCGCAGGCCAGCAGCCATGACGTGGTGTGACGCACATGGGTGCAGTGCCACAAGAGGTTCAATGACCTGCTGTGCTCGGGAAGGGTGAGCACTGTGCTGGCATGGATCAGTGTGATGAAGTGTTAAAGGCTGGCCGTCGCCCCCATTCAGCTCAGGGATGTTAGAGTCTGAGTGCCAGCTATCAATGACACTGGAGATGGCCAAGGGGGTGAGTCCTGGCAGTTTGGACTGAGAGCCCTGTGGCTTGAGGGCCACAACTCCGATATATCCTGCAAGGTGTTCCTCAGGTGGGGTTGGCCAGGCTGCAGTGGCGCTGTAGGTAAAGAGTGGACTAATCAATGCGCTTCTGTGCTTTCAGAAGACAAGCCGTAACCAATTGGAGAGGTCACGGAGAAGCGGAGACATGCCCAACCTGCTGCTGCTGACCAGGTTCGAGCAGGACACCCTGGAGCAACGCTCCCCGTGCAACAGGCCATGGAGAGGCTGGGGTGTCAGACAAAGGTAAGGGTGCAGTGCGCAGAGGTGAGAGCTTCGGCTTGTGCAAACATTCTTGTGAAGTCTCCTCATTGATGGGAACCTCAAACCTGGAGACTCCATTGGTCATTGGAAGACGATGGCACTGTGATACAGATCTCCATTGTCTCACCAGGGTGCCTGGCATGCAGAGTGATATTATGATGACTTAAAGTAATGACATGTCCTTGTTCTCCCTTAGACTGGTCATCAGGCATTCATTCTCAGGACCCAAAAGGGCCACCCCTGATGCCAGAGGACTGCAGGGCTTCACCTGCACCAGCGTCACATCCAGACTCTGAACCAGGCACCAGCGCAGACACCAGCATCTCGGTGGGCATTAGGTCATTGGCTGCATTGTCGGTGCACACTGGTGAGGGCACTTCACACTCACTTGAGGTGCAAGCGGAGGCAAAGAGTGCCCAGGGCACTAGCACTCAGAAGACTGTTGGAGACCAGGACGATGCTGGGTCGAAGGTAGATGATGAGCCTCTGGAGTTGTCCATTAGGCGGTAGATGCTGGATGTTCAACGGGATGTGCGGGAGGATCTGGTGGAGATCCATGAAGGTATGCATGCCGTGGTATATGTTGTGGGGGAATCCACATGGAGCATGAGCACCGCGTTGACTCTCATGGCCGAGTGCTCTGCCTCCTCCATGGAGAGAGTGGCAACTTTCATGGAGAGGAAGCTCCTGGAGTTCCTGGGGTTGCACTCGGACCTGCAAGCCCACACACAGGCAATGACCTCAGGAGGTCAGTGCTAGTGTGGGAGGCGGACGAGGCACCCAATATCCAGCTAGGTGCCCGTCCATCAATGGCACGCAGGAAGTCATTAGTGACCTCACATTGGCGCACGAACCACTTGTCGTCTCTGCAGGCTCCTCTCAGGACGCTCTAGATAACAGCAGCAGCTCTTCCGCCCCTCTGCCAGTGACCATGGCATCTGATGAGGCTGCGATGACTGGGAGATGTCAGCCATGGCACTGGCCGCTCCCTCCCATGCAGGGGAGCACAGGCTCCACTTGCCAGAAGATGACTGCCAAGGTCATCAAGGCCAACAAGACACCAGAGTCAGCAGGCTGCCTCCAATGCTACTGCCAGCGCCAGGGGGGCACCAAGACACAGCACCCTCAAACGTAAGAGAAGGCACCATGAGCACAAGAGGGACTGTTTGCAGGTGATCTTCTGTTCAGTTATGTTTGTTGACTATGGCTACTGGTGTGGACATCAACACCAGTAATGGTCATGTCCATGTGATTTCAGTATGACAATAACATTAAATTTGCTTTTGTTGTGATGGCCTGACTATGCTTCACCTTTTATTTTTGGTGCAGGGCATGCCAGTATGTAATGAGAGGCTCTGACAAGACACTGACTGGAAATTGGGCTCACATGACAGGGGCATTTTGAACATCCTGGATGGAGATGGCAGACCTGGCATGAGGTGGGAGTGGTTATTCAGCAGCCTAGCTGAAGGAGCGTTGGATCAAAGCATCCCTGATGTCTCTGCCTCTCTGGAGATTACTGAGGTCTGCCTCCACACCCTCAACGTTCTCCTTACTGTGCTCCTCTTCTGACTCACCACTAGATTCATCTCTGTGGCCTGTGGAGTTGCATCAAGATCCTTTGCCTCCAGTGGGTCCCCACCTTTCCAGTGCCAGATTGTGGAGAGTGCAACATGTAACCACTATTAGTGACCCCCCTGCCCCCCCAACTCTGGGGGGTATTGCAGTGCATCCCCTGAATGGTCCAGGCATCAGAAGCGCATCTTCTGAAGACCTATGGTTCTGTCTATCACCACCCTTGTGGAGGCATGACTCATATAATAAAGCTGCTCTACCTTTGTTCTTGGGAGGCAGAGAGGCATTATAAGCCAACTTTTGAATGGATAGCCCTTGTCACCCAGCAGCCATCCACCCAGTCAGGCTGGAGCACTGAAGAGACTCAGCACCTGAGGATGTAAGCATCATGGGAGCTGCCAGGGTACGTTGAACAGACTTACTTAATCTGTTTCCTGTGGTCACACTTTATCTACATGTTCATGGAGTGCCTGTTGACAAAGGCACTCGGCTGACCCGCTGGCCACATATGTGCAGTCGATTGCACCCTGGATGCAGGGCACACGGCAATTGCTACAAAGCCTCTGGCTCAATCTGCCTGGCTAGACTCGTCCATGCAGATTTGAGTGAAAGTCAATACCCGCCTGAACAGAGCTTCTGTCACCAGTTTGATGCAACTGTGGACAACTGATTGGGACATTCCACACAGATCCCCCACTGAGCCCTGGAAAGAGCTGGAGGCATAGAAGTTGAGGGTCACTGTGACCTTCAGAGCCACTGGCATGAGGTGTCCACCCACACTGTCGGAGGTGATCTCAAGCCCAATCCCTGATAGGTGGAGGTCACTGTCTCCCTTGGGAGGCAGAATCTCCTTCGTCATTGTACCTCAGACATATTGAAGTAGCTGTATTCCCGCCTCTAAACTCTGGCAGCAGGATAATGACGTCTTTTACGGCCCCTTCCACTTTGGACTACCAGCTGGCCCTGTGCCCCTTGTGCCTGCACACCTCCTCTCACAGGCCCCTTCCCTCCAAGCTGCACTGGCCTCCTCTCCCTTCTGCCCCTCCCTTCCTCCTCAGAGGAGGTGCCTCTAGTGGAGACCACAATCCCCATTCCCAGGGCTATGGAAGGCTGTCTGATACCTGGAAGGGTCCACAATGTCTGAATCCTCCGGAGGCCTGGAGGCACCAATGACTCCTGAAATGAAGTCTGGAAATGTTAAGAATGAAGCCCTGAACAGAGATGAAGCTGCCAATAAGCAACCAGCAGCAAACTATCTCGCAAACTCCTCACTATTCACACAGGCAATGCTGCTGACCCTTTTTATCCTGCCCTTGGGTGAGGTTTTTCAAATTGTCGGCTGCGTATCTGACTGTTTTGCATGTGACGAGCACCAAATTACACACGCAACGAAAAATTGGCTTCAATTGCCTTTTTAATGGCCTTCACTGGCCTCTTAATTGATGACGGGCAGGGCTTAAGCCTGCAGACTAAAATATCGTGTGAGCCGGGGATGACATTGGGACATTTGCCCAATGTCATCTCGCACAATTTCGCGCCCGATCGGGTCAGGCGTGCGCCTGCCAGCCGACCTGAAAATCCTGCCCTCTGAATATCTTTCCAAAAACCTATTCATCTATTTGGATTCCCTCTTCTCCTAGAGACCCTGCTTAAAATAAACCTCTTAGACCAAATCATAATATCTACTGCTTTGACTCACCGCCCATTCTTTCCCTTGCCCCTCTGTAAAGGGCCTTAGGATGTGTTTCTACATTCAATCTGCTCGCTAAACGGAAGTTGTTGCTGCTGTCAAATTTGAAGAGTCCAGCTCACGCTCTTTCAAAGGATTCTACATTTTCTCCATGAGGCTTTTATGTCTGTCTGTTATATCATGTTGCTTTATCCATAAATATCTGTAAATAGCTGGGAACTACTTAGGTAGTATCTACTGTGTTATGTATAGGTGTTCCAGGGGGCTACATTTCACAGCTGCACTGGAAGCTGATGTGATGTCTACAGAGGCAGCTCAGCCTGGTTTTACCTTTAATCCAGGCAGCATAGCAAAAATTAAACATAAAGGATGGAATTTTATAGCCCCACTGCAGCGGCATGAATGTCGTGAGCTTTTCAAAAGTCCGTTGATTTTGGCGGGACAGGAAAATCCCACTGGCTGGAGGGTCTGTAAAATTCCGCCCAAAGATCTTTTGATCTTTACAAACTGAAAGTATGCTTATTAACAACATCTGAGAACCAAAAAAAACAGCAACATAAACTTATAGCACTGTTCCTGTAGCTCACAGGACTTAAAAATGGGCTCTGACTGTGAGCCAGGGAAAATGCCTGGCAGGATAAAATGAGCATATCTAATGGGAATCCATCCATGTCCAACCTGAAAAATACATATATACAATCTGAAATAATTATGGCACAGTGGGTAGTGTCAGTGCCCCTGAACCAGGATCTCTGGGCAGAAATTTTTGCTTGGCGGGCATGCCAAGTATGTCAATGTCAACGTGCAGTCACGAGATGGTTTGGTCAGCGGGCACACACTGGAGTCAGCAGCGCGCCCGCAGATAATTAAAAGGCTCGTTAAGGCCATTAAATAAGCAACTAAGCTAAATTTTTCGCTGCCCTCCAACCTAATGGTTGACAGGGAGGTGAAAAGGCCCAGCGGCCTTTGCATTTTTTCTGGGAAGTTCATCCATGGTTTCCAAAGTCAAATAAAAATAAAATAAAAGTCTTACAATTGAATTAATAACATGTCCCTGCTCATGTGACAGGGTCACATGAGGGGACATATTTCATTATTTTTCTATTTTTTTATATCTCTTCATCTCGCTGAGGCAGCTCTGTGCCTCAGGGAGATTATGAAGCGCTCACTCGCACGCATGCATGAAGTTTGCACTCAGCCCACTCGCCTACTTCCCCCCTCCGCTCCCACCCCACCCTCCTGCACAGGTAGCGCTGAGCGCTGCCGTTCACGTTTCACACAGGACGGGTCTTACACTTACAGTACAGAAGGAGGCCATTCGGCCCATTGTGTCCATGCCGGTCAACAAAGATCTGACTACACTGATCCACTTCCAGTGTTTGGCCCATAGCCCCTGGAAGCTATAGCAATGTAAGTGAATATCTAAATGCTTATTAAATGTCACGAGAGTTTCTGACTCAACCACGCTTTCAGGCTCCCGCCACCCTCTGGGTGAAACCATTTCTCCTCAACTCCCCTGTTAGCCTTCTACCTCTTACCTTAAACCAATGCCCCCTGCCTATTGACCTCTCTACTAATGGAAAAAGTGCTTTCCTATCCACCCTATCTATGTCCCTCATAATCTTATACACCTCTATCCGGTCCCCTCTCAACCTTCACTGCTCCTAAGAAAACAACTACAGCCTATCCAATGTTTTCTCATAGCTCAGACCCTCCAGCTCATGCAGCATCCTGGTAAATCTCCTCTGCACCCTCTCCAGCACAATCACATCCTTCCTATAACGTGGTGACCAGAACTGCACGCAGTACTCCAGTTATGGCCTAACCAGCATTTTATACAGTTCCAGCATAACCACCCTGCTCCTGCATTCTATGCACAGCTAATAAAGGCAAGTATCCCATATGCCTCTTAACCACCTTATCTACCTGCCCTGCTACCTTCAGGGCTCTGTGGATATGCACACCAAGGCCCCTCCCATCCTCAGTACTTTCCAGGGTCCTACCATTGCCTTGTTAGCCCTCCCCAAATGCAATCCATTCACAATCCGTGCCAATATATTACCCCCAATTCCATGTGCTTTGATGTTACACAATAACCCCTTACGTGGGACTTTATCAAAAATCCTCTGAAAATCCAAATGCACCAATTCCACTGGTTCTCCCTTATCTATCCACCCTCACTCTCCTTGGATCCTGTGGCTTTCTCATTAGTCATGGGCCACCTTCTCCGGCAAGAGAGAGGCCAAATATTAATTGAGTATGAGACAACGTGTTTGGATAATATCTGTCATAGCTGAATAGCCAAAGCAGCTCTGTGCCTCAGGGAGCTTTTCCTGCACACAACTGCACGCATGCACAAAGTTCCCCGCTCGGCCTCATCCCCCACCCCACACAGGCAGCGCTGAGTGCTCCAGCACACGTTTCACGCTGGGCAGGCCTTAATTGGCCCATCAGTGTGAAATCGTGGTTAGGTCCCGATTGCAGGTGGTGGTTGGCTTCCCGTCTGCTCCCGTTCACAATCGCCGAGCCCACCCAATGAGGGCAAAATCCTGGCCCACGTGAACAGGGCAAGCACCTATGACTTTCCTTATTTAAAGAGTGTTCGACCAGGTGAGGAGGGATAGGATGGCTTCCCTCTTTTCTCACTCCTTGTTTGACTGTAACAGCTTTTTTTGAACATGTGCTTGCCAATTCATTGAGTGTTTAATTGTTTATGTGCCGTGTGTGTTTGTGCGCATGTGAGAGTGTGTGTACATGCGTGTGCGTGTGTGTGGGTGTGTGTGCGTGTGTGTGAGAGTGAGAGTTGTGTTTGTGTATGAGAGTGCGTGAGAGTCTGTGTGTACGTGTGTGTGAGTGTGTGTTTGTATTTGTTTGTGTGTGAGAGTGTGCGAGAGTCTGTGTGTGCGTGCGTGTGTGTGAGAGTGTGTTTATGTTTGTGTGTGAGAGTGTGTGTTTATGTTTGTGTGAGAGTGTACGAGAGTCTGTGTGTGCGTGCGTGTGTGTGAGAGTATGTGTTTGTGTTTGTGTGTGAGAGTGTGCGAGAGTCTGTGTGTGCGTGTGTGTGTGTGAGAGTGTGTGTTTATGTTTGTGTGTGAGAGTGTGTGTTTATGTTTGTGTGAGAGTGTACGAGAGTCTGTGTGTGCGTGCGTGTGCGTGAGAGTATGTGTTTGTGTTTGTGTGTGAGAGTGCGAGAGTCTGTGTGTACGTGCGTGTGTGTGAGTGTGTGTTTGTATTTGTTTGTGTTTGAGAGTGTGTGAGAGTCTGTGTGTGCGTGCGTGTGTGTGAGAGTGTGTTTGTGTTTGTGTGTGAGAGTGTGTGAGAGTCTGTGTGTGCGTGTGTGTGTGTGAGAGAGAGTGCGTGTGTGTGTGTTTGTGTGTGAGAGTCTGTGTGTGCATGCGTGTGTGAGAGTGCATGTGTGTGCGTGTGTGTGAGTGTGTGTTTGTGTTTGTGTGTGAGAGTCTGTGTGTGCGTGCATGTGTGTGACAGTATGTGTATGTATTTGTTTGTGTGTGAGTGTGTGAGAGTCTATGTATGCGTGTGTGTGTGTGTGCGTGTGCATGCGTGTGTGTGAGTGTGTGTTTGTGTTTGTGTGTGAGTGTGTGAGAGTCTGTGTGTGCGTGTGTGTGTGAGTGCATGTGCATGCGTGTGTGTGAGAGTTTGTGTTTATGTGTGAGAGTGTGTGAGTCTGTGTGTGCATGTGTGTGTGAGAGTAAATGTGCATGCGTGTGCATGCGTGTGTGTGAGAGTGTATGTTTGTGTTTGTGTGTGAGTGTGTGAGTCTGTGTGTGCGTGTGTGTGTGTGTGTGCATGCGTGTGTGAGAGTGTGTGTTTGTGTGTGAGAGTCTGTGTGTGCATGTGTGTGTGAGAGAGAGTGCGTGTGTGTGTTTGTGTGTGAGAGTGTGTGAGAGTCTGTGTGCATGTCTGTGTGTGAGAGTGCATGTGCATGCGTGTGTGTGAGACTGTGTGTTTGTGTTTGTGTGTGTGTGTGAGAGTCTGTGTGTGTGTGTATGTGTGAGTGTGTGTGCGTGCGTGTGTGTAAGAGTGTGTGTGTGTGTTTGTGTGTGAACGTGTGTGAGAGTCTGTGTGTGCGTGTGTGTGTGTGTGAGAGAGAGTGCGTGTGTGTGTGTTTGTGTGTGAGAGTCTGTGTGTGCATGCGTGTGTGAGAGTGCGTGTGTGTGCGTGTGTGTGAGAGTGTGTGTTTGTGTTTGTGTGTGAGAGTCTGTGTGTGCGTGCATGTGTGTGACAGTATGTGTTTGTATTTGTTTGTGTGTGAGTGTGTGAGAGTCTGTGTATGCGTGTGTGTGTGAGTGCGTGTGCATGCGTGTGTGAGTGTGTGTTTGTGTTTGTGTGTGAGTGTGTGAGAGTCTGTGTGTGCGTGTGTGTGTGAGTGCATTTGCATGCGTGTGTGTGAGAGTTTGTGTTTGTGTGTGAGAGTGTGTGAGTCTGTGTGTGCGTGCGTGTGCGTGAGAGTATGTGTTTGTGTTTGTGTGTGAGAGTGCGAGAGTCTGTGTGTGCGTGCGTGTGTGTGAGTGTGTGTTTGTATTTGTTTGTGTGTGAGAGTGTGTGAGAGTCTGTGTGTGCGTGCGTGTGCGTGAGAGTATGTGTTTGTGTTTGTGTGTGAGAGTGCGAGAGTCTGTGTGTGCGTGCGTGTGTGTGAGTGTGTGTTTGTATTTGTTTGTGTGTGAGAGTGTGTGAGAGTCTGTGTGTGCGTGCGTGTGTGTGAGAGTGTGTTTGTGTTTGTGTGTGAGAGTGTGTGAGAGTCTGTGTGTGCGTGTGTGTGTGTGAGAGAGAGTGCGTGTGTGTGTGTTTGTGTGTGAGAGTCTGTGTGTGCATGCGTGTGTGAGAGTGCATGTGTGTGCGTGTGTGTGAGACTGTGTGTTTGTGTTTGTGTGTGAGTGTGTGAGAGTCTGTGTGTGTGTGTGTGTGTGTGTGAGTGTGTGTGCGTGCGTGTGTGTAAGAGTGTGTGTGTGTGTTTGTGTGTGAACGTGTGTGAGAGTCTGTGTGTGCGTGTGTGTGTGTGTGAGAGAGAGTGCGTGTGTGTGTGTTTGTGTGTGAGAGTCTGTGTGTGCATGCGTGTGTGAGAGTGCGTGTGTGTGCGTGTGTGTGAGAGTGTGTGTTTGTGTTTGTGTGTGAGAGTCTGTGTGTGCGTGCATGTGTGTGACAGTATGTGTTTGTATTTGTTTGTGTGTGAGTGTGTGAGAGTCTGTGTATGCGTGTGTGTGTGAGTGCGTGTGCATGCGTGTGTGAGTGTGTGTTTGTGTTTGTGTGTGAGTGTGTGAGAGTCTGTGTGTGCGTGTGTGTGTGAGTGCATTTGCATGCGTGTGTGTGAGAGTTTGTGTTTGTGTGTGAGAGTGTGTGAGTCTGTGTGTGCATGTGTGTGTGAGAGTGCATGTGCATGCGTGTGCATGCGTGTGTGTGAGAGTGTATGTTTGTGTTTGTGTGTGAGTGTGTGAGTCTGTGTGTGCGTGTGTGTGTGTGTGTGCATGCGTGTGTGAGAGTGTGTGTTTGTGTGTGAGAGTCTGTGTGTGCATGTGTGTGTGAGAGAGAGTGCGTGTGTGTGTGTTTGTGTGTGAGAGTGTGTGAGAGTCTGTGTGCATGTCTGTGTGTGAGAGTGCATGTGCATGCGTGTGTGTGAGACTGTGTGTTTGTGTTTGTGTGTGAGTGTGTGAGAGTCTGTGTGTGTGTGTGTGTGTGTGAGTGTGTGTGCGTGCGTGTGTGTAAGAGTGTGTGTGTGTTTGTGTGTGAACGTGTGTGAGAGTCTGTGTGTGCGTGTGTGTGTGTGTGAGAGAGAGTGCGTGTGTGTGTGTTTGTGTGTGAGAGTCTGTGTGTGCATGCGTGTGTGAGAGTGCATGTGTGTGCGTGTGTGTGAGACTGTGTGTTTGTGTTTGTGTGTGAGTGTGTGAGAGTCTGTGTGTGTGTGTGTGTGTGTGAGTGTGTGTGCGTGCGTGTGTGTAAGAGTGTGTGTGTGTGTTTGTGTGTGAACGTGTGTGAGAGTCTGTGTGTGCGTGTGTGTGTGTGTGTGAGAGAGAGTGCGTGTGTGTGTGTTTGTGTGTGAGAGTCTGTGTGTGCATGCGTGTGTGAGAGTGCGTGTGTGTGCGTGTGTGTGAGAGTGTGTGTTTGTGTTTGTGTGTGAGAGTCTGTGTGTGCGTGCATGTGTGTGACAGTATGTGTTTGTATTTGTTTGTGTGTGAGTGTGTGAGAGTCTGTGTATGCGTGTGTGTGTGAGTGCGTGTGCATGCGTGTGTGAGTGTGTGTTTGTGTTTGTGTGTGAGTGTGTGAGAGTCTGTGTGTGCGTGTGTGTGTGAGTGCATTTGCATGCGTGTGTGTGAGAGTTTGTGTTTGTGTGTGAGAGTGTGTGAGTCTGTGTGTGCATGTGTGTGTGAGAGTGCATGTGCATGCGTGTGCATGCGTGTGTGTGAGAGTGTATGTTTGTGTTTGTGTGTGAGTGTGTGAGTCTGTGTGTGCGTGTGTGTGTGTGTGTGCATGCGTGTGTGAGAGTGTGTGTTTGTGTGTGAGAGTCTGTGTGTGCATGTGTGTGTGAGAGAGAGTGCGTGTGTGTGTGTTTGTGTGTGAGAGTGTGTGAGAGTCTGTGTGCATGTCTGTGTGTGAGAGTGCATGTGCATGCGTGTGTGTGAGACTGTGTGTTTGTGTTTGTGTGTGAGTGTGTGAGAGTCTGTGTGTGTGTGTGTGTGTGTGTGAGTGTGTGTGCGTGCGTGTGTGTAAGAGTGTGTGTGTGTTTGTGTGTGAACGTGTGTGAGAGTCTGTGTGTGCGTGTGTGTGTGTGTGTGAGAGAGAGTGCGTGTGTGTGTGTTTGTGTGTGAGAGTCTGTGTGTGCATGCGTGTGTGAGAGTGCGTGTGTGTGCGTGTGTGTGAGAGTGTGTGTTTGTGTTTGTGTGTGAGAGTCTGTGTGTGCGTGCATGTGTGTGACAGTATGTGTTTGTATTTGTTTGTGTGTGAGTGTGTGAGAGTCTGTGTATGCGTGTGTGTGTGAGTGCGTGTGCATGCATGTGTGTGAGTGTGTGTTTGTGTTTGTGTGTGAGTGTAAGAGAGTCTGTGTGTGCGTGTGTGTGTGAGTGCATGTGCATGCGTGTGTGTGAGAGTTTGTGTTTGTGTGTGAGAGTGTGTGAGTCTGTGTGTGCATGTGTGTGTGAGAGTGCATGTGCATGCGTGTGCATGCGTGTGTGTGAGAGTGTATGTTTGTGTTTGTGTGTGAGTGTGTGAGTCTGTGTGTGCGTGTGTGTGTGTGAGTGCGTGTGCGTGCGTGTGTGAGAGTGTGTGTTTGTGTGTGAGAGTCTGTGTGTGCATGTGTGTGTGAGAGAGAGTGCGTGTGTGTGTGTTTGTGTGTGAGAGTGTGTGAGAGTCTGTGTGCATGTCTGTGTGTGAGAGTGCATGTGCATGCGTGTGTGTGAGACTGTGTGTTTGTGTTTGTGTGTGAGTGTGTGAGAGTCTGTGTGTGTGTGTGTGTGAGTGTGTGTGCGTGCGTGTGTGTAAGAGTGTGTGTGTGTGTTTGTGTGTGAATGTGTGTGAGAGTCTGTGTGAGAGTGCGTGTGTGTGTGTGAGAGTTTGTGTGTGTGTGAGAATGTGTGTGAGGGAGGAAGAGAGGGAACCCACTAAGGGTCTTGCATCTTCAGCATCTCATCTGTATGCGTCCTGCCCTGCAGAGAAAATAGGTGCTTAAACGCACAAAGGGTTAGCTGGCTTTGTCATGTGAACCTTTCTTTCCAACTGTCCGGTGACACAACTACAATCATGGTTAGTTAGATTTATATTCACTGATACCAGCAGCTCATTGTGAAGTGCTCATCTCCAACAGCAGGAAATGCCAGGTGAATCTGAACCAGGTTAACACTTTCGGCTCTGTTTATTTGAGTTCCCGGATTCGTCCTGACCCAGGCAAACTTGAAGATGTACGGCATATGCCCACTCCCTGAGTCAAAGCTGACTTGCAAAGATGCCTCGGATTCTTCCATTTTTTAGCGCCATACATTCTGAACTACACTGATAGAGCAAGATCACTTAGAGAGAGCTGTTAATGAAGGATGTTTCATACGTATGGCAGGAGGGCTATCAACACATATTGGAGTCACTTTAACAGGCATTTTCAGAAGAGACATGTGCCCTATAATCCTACAACCCATGAAAAGAGACGGCTTTTGAGGTTGACACATCTTTAAAAGAGTTATCAGCATGCATTTGAAAAACCAATTGCACTTGGCTCCAAAAGTCTACCGCAAATGCAATCCAATTATTTGAACATGGAATGTGATATTCTCGCTCTGGTATTTGGTATCACAAGATTCCACATGTCCCCATTTGGTAAATGATTAATTGTGGAAACCGACCAAAAAACACTGGAAATGATTTGGTATCAGACACTAAAAAGTGCCCACCCCACCCCCCCCACCACCCAACCACACCCCGCTCCCTACCTCCCAACCCCTCAACCACCACCCCCCAGACTACAGCGACTTCTAATAAAAATACTGGGATAAAGCTTTGAAGTCTATTACAAACTGGGTAGCAAAATTATTACTTCAGAAAAACTGAACAGGTTACAGAATCCGAAAAAAAGCTGCAAATATTCTGTTGGACCTACAAGTCGACGGCGTAGACATTGAAGTAGAAAATGTACTTAGTGTCAACCTGAGTTTTGGTCAACACAAATAATCCACAACGGAAGGCACTTTTTCGATAGTTGTTGTAGAAGGTTGGTCTGCTACGATGCCAGAAGTGCCAGGTGCCCTAAGATGTTTTTGGCTCTACAGAGATGAACTAGGTATTTCATGATGTGTGATTTGTAAAGGACAGCAGGTGTTTGTACCTGAGGATCCTCATCAGGACATATTGTCACAGTTATAGAGCGAATAAGGTGTCTGGCAAGGGAAACGATGTATTGGCCAGGTATCAACAACGATATCGAGAAGGTAACGAGGATGTGTGAAGCATGCCAGACCACACCAACACAAAGAATGTACCGCACCCTCACTGGGTTCCATTGCATCCTTGGTCTAAAATTACAACAGATTTCTTCACTAACCATGAAGTCAACTTTTCCAAGTTTCAAGCATCAGACAATAGAACAATATCTCGAGTGCATCCGTTAGCAGACACAATGTGAGCAATATTCAATTTGTTTGGTACACCTGAAGAGATTATATCAGACAATGGGCCACAATATATTGGCAGACCTTTCAGGGACTTACGTGCTAAATGGGGCATAAAGTGCGTGACAACCTCACTTCACTATACCAGACCCAATGGCCTTGCCGAGTGAATGGTCCGCACCGTTAAGGCATTAATTGTGAAGTGCAGATAAACAAAACAAAATCTCTGCATCTTGTCATGTTACAGTTGAGGATGCCACCTTTAGATATGGGCTTACTATCAGCAGCGGAAGTCATGTTTGAGAGGCAGTTTAAGACAATCTTGCCAAGTCTTCACCTATCCAAATTCTCAGGATTACAGGAGGAACGTTTTGAAAAACAAGGGAGAATGAAGATAGTATACGACCGAGAGCAGGTGCAGAACTGCCTAGCCTGTATGAAGGACAAAATGTTCGTGGTCATACATCCTACACAGGGAACCTGGCTACCTGGAGGAGTACCTAAAGTGTAGAGTGAACTTAGACCCTATGATGTCACAACACCGAATGGTGTGATATTAAGGAAAAGCAAAAGCCAGTTGTGGTTATTGTACAACTGTATAACACCCGGCACTCCAATTGCATGTAGAACATAACCAGAGATGAACTCAAAAAGTGAAAATGTGGAAATCCACCACTCGGATAATACGAAGGATGCCAATGCATCCACAAGTCAAGAACACCATCATGATAAGCCTAAAATTCAGGAAGGCTATACTGTCAGGAGATCCAGGAGGATTAGTAAGCCACCTATATGCTATACAGACTCTTAAACTCTTACTTGACAAATGGAGATCTATCTTTTGTGTAAATAGCTTTTGCAACCACCTTACTGTGTATGTATATTTGCCCTTAATGTATGCAGCATTATCTTGGTAAAAGGGGATGATGTGATATCACTTTGAGAGAATAGACAAATGATATACATGTATCATCGAGGAGCCAGGATGTAAAGCAGCATGTGATCAGGAGTCAGTTGGTTTTGGAGTTGCAGCTATTGCCGTGAGTAATGGTGGTTGCTGAATCCCTACAGTAGACGTGTCTTGTCATCTACTCTGTAATGTATAGATATTAGTTGTAGTCTTCAAATATATTATGCCTACTTATAGTTTACCAATCCTGTGTGTGATTGGACAGTTTGTGCAAAGAAGCCAGAAACAACAACCAATAAAGTACTTCAGAAATATGATCACTGTTGTAATGTGGGAAATGCGGCAGCTAATTTGAGCACAAAGTCGCACAAACAGCAATGTGATAATCACCAGATAATTTGTTTATTTGTGATGCTGACTGAGGGCTAAATATTGGCCAGGACACTGGATAATCCTCTAATCTTCTTCAAAATAATGCCACAGGATACATGAGAGGGCAGACGAGGCTTCAGTTTAACGTCACAGACATCGCAGTACTCCTTCAGAATTGCACTGGAGTGCCAGCCTAGTGGAAGAGTGGAACTTGAACACACAATCTTCTGACTCAGAGTTGAGAGTACTGCGAACTGAACCAAGGCTGACACATGGTGGTATAAATGACAGTATATTTACAGCGTAAATTAGATTGAAGAAATTGAAGGTGAAGTTCTTGTTTTCTTCACACCCGCTATGCGCTTGTTTCTAAGAGGGGCAGTTATAGGAATGAAGGAAAATCCAGTGATAACACTAACCATCAGCTTGGTTTAGGGATGGTAATTTCATGACTAAATCAGAAAGTTGAGATATTAAGGCCCAGTCCAGGACTTGCCACATAATCCAGGCTGATACTTCAAAGCAGCTCTTTATACTGCCTTTAGAATAAAACATTAAACCAAGGCCCCATCTATCTGTTCAGGCATTTTTAAAAGTAGAAAAGGAGTTCTAGGCCAGAAGTTTTCCCGTGTTGGGCGGGCTTGGCGGGAGCAGGCGGAGTTGGCCACAGAGCTAACCGCTGCCCGCGATCGGCTCTGTGCTGCCATTTTACTTGGGCAGGTCAATTAAAGCCCACACAGCATAAGCTGCAGCAGTAGCGCTGAGCGCTACCTGTATGTGCGGGGGGAGGAGGGAGAGTCATGGCCAGCACTCTTTTGCGCATGCACACGGAAGAGTGCTTCAATCTCCCTGAGGCAGATCCGTTTATTGAAACATGTCCCATCATGTGACTGTGTCATTGTCATATGAGATGGGACATGTTTTTATTTCTCTGAAAATCTTTTTATTTCATTCGTAAAAGCTTTAGGAACCCTCATCCCACTCTTGGATGAGGTTTCCTAAAAAAATGTAACAGCCCCTTGGCCTTTTAGTCTGCCCGCCAACCATAAGGTTGGACAGGCAGCGTAAACTTGAAATTAATTACATAGTTAATGGCCTTAATAGGCCTTTCAAGTATCGGCGGGTGTGCAGCCGACTCCAGTGCATGCCCGCCGAATGAAACATCGCGAGATAGTGCGATGACATCGGGACACATGCCCGACCTCATCGCACATCATTTTACATTCTGGCATGTCAGGCCTACCCCCGCATGCCGACTGAAAAATCCTGGCCCTATTGCCCTGGCCCAACATTCCTCCCTCCCCATTGCAGCTGCTTAGGTAATCCATGCTTAGGAAACTACAGCAAAATTATGAATTATGCCCCTAAGTTGCAGCAGTCTTGGATGTTTAAATCATGCAGTGTTATTGGGTGGAATTTGGGAATGGCAGTGGAGGGAGATTTAGGGAGCGCAGGTTAATTTCTTGGGTGCTCAAGATTTTCAAGTGGCCCAGCTCATCGCTACTTTTTGTTTATTCTTTCAGGGGATGTGGGCATCACTGGCAAGGTTGCCCATCATTAACTGCCCTCGAGGTCGAGGTGGTGAGCCGCCTCCTTGAACCTCTGCAGTTTAACTGGTGCAGGCACTGATTGTAACCGAGGCGGGGGCATAATTTAATGGATTCCTGTTCCTGGTAGAGAATATGGCTGGCCATTTGAATCAACTTGGTCTAACTTTTCAGGTGGCCTAACCCCAAGGGCTATTTAGATGCTAAAATGCTAACTTCAGAAAATTGCTTGTCTGTCCAAAATATGTATATTTTCCATGCAGAGCCCTGGGGCACATTGGGAGAATTTTGAGGCCACTAAAGATGAACTTAAGGGTGGAGTTGTCTGCTCCGTTGGAGGCAGGCATCATGGCAGGCGGGAGGGTAGAATTCGGCAGGAGGGGCAGAAGTTGGTTTCACACTGGCGTGAAATCACAGTCGGGTCATCCAATGGTGTCCGCCATTACAGATTATGGATCCCACTAATAGGATGCAAAGCAAGGCCCGACCAGAATCGTACCCCCCTGATGTCTGATTTATCATTACGCCAAAAAGCAAAAAAAAAAACAGTCGGCCCAGGACACATCTGGACATGTGTGATGGTGCAGAAGTCAGACTTTACCTTTAGGGCCGGTCCAGATCACGGACATCTGAGGAGAAGAAGATGCTGGAGGCCTGTAGGTACCAGACGCAGGAGGAAGACATGCATCACTTGGTAGGTGGATCCTCATGCACATGGCTTTGCCGCAAAACAACTCTCGGAAGGTGGGAGGTCTCCATGTGGCAGCTTCGACTTCACTGAGGCTTTGGAACTTCACAGATGATTGGCAAAGGAGAGCAGCTGTTAGAGTGGGAGAGAAAGATGTACCAGGTGGAATGGCGGGGGGAGGGGGTGTGATGAGGTTGGGGTTGTGCCAAGGTGTCGGGGGGTGTTAAGAATGGGGTGCTTGATGACAGTAGGGGGTGAGGCTGAGGGGGATGGGTGAAGGTATTGGGCAAGGTGAGTTATGAGTTTGGGAGGGGGAATGAGGGTATCCAGGAGGAGAAGGGAGTACAGAGAATGGAGGGAGTCCGGAGGGCTGAAAGTGTAATGGGGAAAAATGGTGCAGATGAGGAGGTAGGTGTAAGGGAGGGAGTCCAGATTGGGGAAGGTGTCCGGGGGAAGAAGGAGTCTGGAACCTACCATCACCTGGCCAGTTTTTGTGTATGTTTTCAATTATGTGAATGGAAAAGGGAAAGGTGTCTAGGGGAGAAGACAGCCCAGAGGGGTGAAGGTGTCCGGCTGGAGGATGGACAATTGGGGGGAGAAAGGTGTAAAGGGGGAGGAAGGTGTTGAGGGAGGAATGCCCATGCAAGGTGCAAGGGAGGTGCCTGTGGAGTCAATGGCTGCCTCCTGGGGTACAAACCCAGGGGGGACTTGGTGGAATGGGATGGTTAAAGTAACAGGGGGCAGAGGGAGCCAGTAGGGTGGGAGGGTGAGGGTGCGATGGTATCGGTAGATGGTGCGGCAAGGGTGATTGGTGAGGATAAGGAGGTAAACACGGACCCTGAGGTGGGGAAGGAGGAGGCTGGGGGTGGGGGTGGGATTTTCAGGAAGGTGGGGAACATGCACGTTCGACTGAACATCCTGGAATGACAAGGGTTTAGACTGGAAGGTTACGGTGAGGAGGTCAAAGGTTATGGAGGAAAGGACATGGGTGACTGGAGGAGAGGAAATGGTGGGGGAGCTCATGAGGAATTTGACCACTACTATCTTTTTGAAACCGAAAGTGTGCGGAGCCTCGTGTTGGATGGAGACAGGTGCTGCATGGGAGTGAGGTCTGTGGGCGGAGGTACAGGTCAGCTCAGATAGACAACTGAAAGGGAACCTCAGCAGGCAGCATTGAAAATGCTTGGGATAGTACGATGAGTAAGATTGATGAAGGCTCCATGTGTGTGGAAGAGTGTTTGCAGGAGGCTCCAAAAGGCCCTACTGCTTACACTTCTCCCTCCAGAATCACTCGTGGTCCAGCTCCGTGCAGCTGAACTGCTAGTGGGGGGAAGCAGTGGGAGGACTCGCACCGCCTGTAAATGAAGCTAAAAGACAATATTACAGAATATTCAATGAAAGCAAGTATATTTTCAGATTACAAAGTGACAAAATGTGTTCACCCGTGCAACCACTTGTGATCAGAATTTTTAAACTTTTCTAGGCCTACCACTTCATTTAAGTGCTGCCCTGACATCCGCAGCAGGGGTGGAGACAGTCTGTGCAATGGTTGGCTCTGTTGCCTCTATGAATTCGGTGTGCATCCTCTGGAGAGCCGAGTCCTTGGGGGCCTTGGCTTGCTTTGTCTATCCTCCTGTGGGCCAGCTGCTCCCTCTGCAGTGACAGAGGATGAAGTTGAGGGGGTCACAGGAAAAGAAGACTCAGAGGGAGTGAACAGCCTCTGAGATTCCTGAGCAGATGACTGAGTGTCCAGCCGCTCCTCCTCCTCCCTTCAGGTGCCCGAGGGCCCTGGCCTGACTCCTTGATGGGAAGAAGCACCTGGAGGGATGTCAACATACCCCATTTACCACCTGCATTGCTCCTCATCCATGGTTACCACGATAGAGTGCAGGTCTGTGAGCATCCGTGTTCTGCTGGACCGGGGCCTCCATGGCATCCGCCATCCTTCTCATGGAGATTTCCATACACACACAGATGAGCAGCAATTCATCAGAGAGCAGGTGGATGCACTCGTCTGACTCGCGAGCCACTCTGTTGAGGGCTTCCAATAGCTCTGCGCGAGGTTCCCCTGCCTTCTACTGATTCTCCATGAAGAGTTGGAAAGCTGAATCCAGAGGCTCATCATCTGACTTGGCTTGACAGGTGCCTCTTCCGCAGCAGTCCTCTGAGCGCCGGGGAGTTTGGCTGAACCTGCCACCTCCTGCTGCAGGCAAGTGTCTTTGCGGTGACCACCAGTTGTGAACCTGAGCCTGCCCTAGATCTAAGTCCCACCAAGGTGTTTTGTCTCTGTACTGGTGGAGGGTGTGGGTAATCGCTGTGATGGGTCTTCCAGGCTGCTCATTTCCAGCTTTTCAATGGAGAAGGAGTCCTCTTGGCTGAAGGTGCGGTCCTCGATGGAGCTGAGAGTCTGGCTGATTGAGGGTGTTGGTTGCTTGGTAGAGCTCCCTCTGAACCAAAGTAGGGATACTTAGTCAGCAGAGTCAAAAACAGGAGAGAGAGCACTCACAGTTGCCTTGAGAGAGGGATGATTATGGCGCAGGATCCTCACATGAGCATTTGCCGCGAACCTTTCTGTCACCACAGACTTTGTCCACATCCTCACCAGTCAGTGTGTTGGCACTCTCCTCGAAGTGAGTGAGGAGCCTAATTTGGGCCACTCTACCCTCAGTCTGGGACCTCTCCCTGCTATTGTGAGCCAGCTTCTCCTACATGAAAACAGATGGAGACAGTGCGAGCAGAACGCATGCCACGGCAGATGATAAGGACACGTGGAATATTTGTGTGATGAGCGGAGCCATGGACGGGACAAGAACACGAGCTCCAGAGGATATGAGTCTGATGGAGATGTGAGGGTGTGCGTGAGAGTTCGTGGTGTTGCCTCTTGAGGTGTGAGATCCCTGTGGATGTGTGATGGGTTTCGGAGTGTGTGTTGAGAGTGACGCAGTGGCTGACTTACCCTAGCAGAATGGGCGAAGTGAGATCATTCATCCTCTTCCGGCACCGGATGGCTGATCTCCTCTGCCACTGGATGGCTGACCGCCACTGCCACCACCTCCCAGGCTGGATTAGTGACTCGGGTGGACCTCCTGTGAACAGACCGGTGGTAGAGAACATCGCAGCGGACTCCCATTGCACCCAGCAAGCACCCCCGAGAGGCGTTACTAAACTTGGGGGTTGCTGTCACCTTTGCTTTCGCAGCCATGAAGCAGCTCTGCTCTGAAGACATGAAGTAGGCTGCGCTCTGGTGTGCTTTAAATATTGCGCCCGGAATGAGTAAGCACTGAGGTCATGGTGTAGTGGGCAAATCCGAGCCCACCCACCAGCAATCCAGAATGTTTCCCGTGAATGCATTATTAATGAGATACGATGTGCTAGGAAGTGGACGATATGGCACAAAAATCCACCATTAATGTCATTTTTCACGTCCACTACCACACATAGTGCAATTCTAGGATGATTCCGCTCTAAGAGGGAAATAAAGTGCAGCAATGAATTCCCATTGCTTTGGCTGATAATAGTAACTATGCCATTAATTGTACCCATGCATTATTCTGTGAAAATTCATGAGCATACACAACAAGACTATTATTTTACAAATAGCACATAAAGCACCAATAGGATAATAAATTGGTGCCCTAGTTTTTGTTGTAGTGCTTTGCTGGTTAAAAAAGATAGACAACAAAAAATTTCATAGTTGATCAATTAAGAACATTGGGTGCAATTTTATGAAGATGACAGGAGTCTCAGCTGTTGGCTGGAGAGCCAATGAGAGACACACGCTGGGAAGACCCGCCAGTATTACGAGCCAATCAGGCAATTAAGAGGTCCACGAAATGTGAGCCTTCCATGGAATCAGGACCCTGGAGGCACAAAACCCTTCTTGCCAAGAGCTGCTGACCAATGAGAGACCTGCAGCTCTTTTGCTCAGCTGTGCCACAGGAGAGCAGGTGGTTGCTGCCAGAACAACACCAGCCGGAGGCCCAGGATCATCAAGCGACCTAGGCCAGAGTTAAGTGAGGCATTTCGTAGGGTGGGAGTCACAATGTGGGGGGTGTTGATTGTAGCTGAGTCAGCAGCAAGGACAGGGATCTGGTTCCCAGCATCATCCCCACCCCCTTTCCGATAGCAGGTCTCTTGATCAGGCATTGGTTTGCATATTGTGCTCGTCGCGTGGTGACAGGCCCGCCCACTGCTGGATTAATACCAGCGGCAGTGGGAAGAGGCCTGTAATTTGGAATTAATTGGTCCTTAGGGGCCTCAATTGGCAGCAAGGCAGGAAGGCCATTGACAGGACTTCCTGCCACAGGCTTAATTGGGCTGGAGACAGGAATGTGGCAGGGTTTCCCAGTCGACACATTCCTGCCTGATTAAATACCCATCCCACCACCATACTTGACATGAGGGAGAGCCTAAAATACCACCTGTTCTGTCTTAAAAGTGAGCTTTATGAAGCCTCTGACACAAGTAGCTTTTAATAATGTTTCCATTATAGATGAGTGCAAACTAATAAATATTCATTAATCCAATTTAGGGATATCTGATGCAGCACTCTTTATTTTGTGGATCACACAAGCAAAAATGAGTGTGAGCTGCATAATGGAATATTAAAACAGCTAACAAGTAGTGTTTTCATTTCTTTTTTGATTCTGAGAGGGTGGGAGGTGGGGAGGACAGGAGGGAGAAGACCTCAGCTTTCAGTAACCAGAAGCGTTCTTGACTGCTGCAGCCAGAAATGGCAATCTGCTTGACAGAGCAGATAAGCTGAATTATCGCAAGCTGCAATTTATTGCTTTTTGCATTGCTTTACAACACAATGTCCAACTCTGACTTACATTCCATTGCTCCTGGACTGCTTGTGAGTTAAACTATGTGCAGATGACAAACCAGGCCATCTATTTTATATGAAGTTACTTTAAAAGATTTGCATTCCTTTCACTGTTCACCTGTCATTGCCATAATTATTAATCTATGTGTTGCAATCATTGTGATAGGTAGCAAATGCTATTCATTTCAAAAGAGCAGGAGTAATATGCAATCTTCCCCATTGCAAAAAAAAGAAAGAAGGATTTATCATGGTTAAATATTTCTAAATAGATTGGGGGAAGAGGAGGGAAGTGGGATGGGCACAATGAACTGAATGGCCGACTTCGTTGCCATAAGGTTCTGTGATGGGGGAGCTTAAGAAGATGGAACACTCACCGGACATATATGACGATGTGCATTATGTGCGACTTCACACTAAAACTGAGGCTCAATCAGAGTTATTTAATTGTGTGAAATAGAATAGACACAACTAATAGGTTTTAGACACATTGCTCCGTTTATCATAGAGAGAGCTGCCAAGCCAGGGAAATGGAATGCCTCTATTTTTTAATATTAGTGTCAAGCACTCACTGTGCAGTCACTTGTGGACCCCAAACTCAATTTGCTGTACCACCATAATATGCCTTAATACCACCCTCAGTAAAGCAGCCTCCACTGCAACAATATAAAAGCAAGAAACTGCAGGTGCTGGAAATCCAAAACAAAAATACCTGGAAAAACTCAGCAGGTCTGGCAGCATCTGCGGAGAGGAACACAGTTAATGTTTCGCGTCCTCATGACTCTTCAACAGAACTAAGAAAAAATAGAAAAGGGGTGAAATATAAACTGGTTTAAGGGGTGGGTGGGACAAGAAGAGATGGATAAAGGGCCAGTGATAGGTGGAGATAACCAAAAGATGTCACAGACAAAAGGACAAAGATGTGTTGAAGGTGGTGATATTATCTAAAGGAATAGCTAATTAAGGGTAGAAAGCAGGATGAGCAAGGTATAGATAGCCCTATTGGGGATGGCGTGGGGTGAAGGAATCGAAAAAGGCTAAAAGGTAGAGATAAAACAATGGATGGAAATACATTTAAAATAATGGAAATAGGTGGGAAAAGAAAAATCTATATAAATTATTGGAAAAAAACAAAACAAAGAGGGGGAAAATTGGAAAGGGGCTGGGGATGGAGGAGCGAGTTCATGATCTAAAATTGTTGAACTCAATATTCAGTCCGGAAGGCTGTAAAGTGCCTAGTCGGAAGATGAGATGCTGTTCTTCCGGTTTGCGTTGGGCTTCACTGGAACAATGCAGCAAGCCAAAGAGGGACATGTGGGCATGAGAGCAGGGTGGAGTGCTGAAATAACAAGCAACAGGGAGGTCTGGGTAATGCTTGCAGATAGATCGAAGGTGTTCTGCAAAGCGGTCACCCAGTCTGCGTTTGGTCTCTCCAGTGTAGAGGAAACCACATTGGGAGCAACGAATACAGTAGGCTAAGTTGAGGGTAGTGCAAGAGAAATGCTGCTTCACTTGAAATGAGTGTTTGGGCCCTTGGATGGTGAGGAGAGAGGAAGTGAAGGGGCAGGTGTTGCATCTTCTGTGGTTGCATGGGAAGGTGCCGTGGAAGGCGCTTGAGGTGTAGGGAGTGATGGAGGACTGGACCAGGGTGTCACGGAGGGAATGATCCCTACGGAATGTCGCCGGGGGGGTTGAAGGGCAGATGTGTTTGGTGGAGGCATCATGCTGGAGTTGGCGGAAATGGCGGAGGATGATCCTTTGAATCCGGAGGCTGGTGGGGTGATAAGTGAGGACAAGGGGGACCCTGTCATGTTTCTGGGAGGGAGGAGAAGGCGTGAGGGTGGATGCATGGGAGATGGGTCAGACACGGTTGAGGGCCCTGTCAACGACCGTGGGTGGGAAACCTTGGTTAAGGAAGAAGGAGGACATGTCAGAAGCACTGTTTTGGAAAGTGGCATCATCAGAACAGATGCGACGGAGGCAAAGGAACTGAAAGAATAGGATGGAGTCCTTACAGGAAGCGGGGTGTGAGGAGCTGTAGTCGAGGTGGCTGTGGGAGTCACTAGGCTTGTAATGGATATTGGTGGACAGTCTATCACCAGAAATTGAGACAGAGAGGTCAAGGAAGGGAAGGGAAGTGTCAGAGATGGCCCATGTGAAAATGATGGAGGGGTGGGAATTGGAAGCAAAATTAATAAATTTTTCCAAGTCCATACGAGAGCATGAAGCAGCACCGAAGTAATCATAGATGTACCGGAGAAAGAGTTGCGGGAGGGGGCCGGAGTAGGACTGGAACAAGGAATGTTCCACGTACCCCATAAAGAGACAGGCATAGCTGGGGCCCAGGTGGGTACCCATAGCCACACCTTTTATTTGGAGGAGGTGAGAGGAGTTGAAGGAGAAATTGTTCAGTGTGAGAACAAGTTCAGCCAGATGGAGGAGAGTAGTGGTGGATGGGGATTGTCCGGGCCTCTGCTCAAGGAAGAAGCGGAGAGCCATCAGACCATCCCGGTGGGGGATGGAGGTGTAGAGAGATTGGACATTCATGGTGAAGAGCAGGCAGTTGGGGCCAGGGAACTGAAAATTGTTGATGTGATGTAGGGTGTCAGAGGAATCACGGATGTAGGTGGGAAGGGACTGGACAAGGGGAAAGAGAATGGAGTCAAGATAGCAAGACATGAGTTCCATGGAGCAGGAACAGGCTGACATGATTGGTCTGCCGGGACAGTCCTGTTTGTGGATTTTGGGTAGGAGGTAGAAGCGGGCGGTCCGAGGTTGGGAGACTATCAGGTTGGAAGCTGTGGAAGGAAGATCTCCAGAGGAGATCAGGTCAGTGACAGTCCTGGAAACAATGGCTTGGTGTTCAGTGAAGGGGTCATGGTCTAGGGAGAGGTAGGAGGAAGTGTCTGCAAGTTGACGCTCAGCCTCTGCGAGGTAGAGGTCAGTGTGCCAGACAACAACAGCACCACCCTCGTCAGGGGGTTTGATGAAAATGTCAGGGTTGGTCCTCAGAGAATGGAGTGCAGTAAGTTCAGAAAGAGACAGGTTAGAATGGGTGAGAGGAGCAGAGAAATTGAGACGACTAATGTCACACCAACAGTTCTCAATGAAAAGATCAAGAGAAGGTAAGAATCCAGAGGGAGGGGTCCAGGTGGAGGGAGAATATTGCAGGTGGGTAAAAGAATCCATTGAACGGGGAGAGGACTCCTGCCCAAAGAACTGAGCACGGAGACGAAAGAGGCGAATGAAGAGTTCAGCATCGTGCCGAGCCCGAAATTCATTGAAATGAGGGCATAAGGGTATGAAATTAAGTCCTTTGCTGAGCACTGAATGTTCAGCATCGGAGATCGGGGGTATAGTGAATACACGGCTGGGGTTGGGACTGGAAGACGGGATGGGGAGAGAGGGACAGGCAGGGGTGGAGGGTCCTGGATGGTTGTTGGTGTTGATGAGTTGTTGGAGCTTGTGTTCCTTTGCACCTGAAAGAAAGAGACAAATTTTCTTGTTGAGATGTCGGATGAGACAAGAATAAAATGAAACTGGGGGCACGAGCAGCTTTGAAAAAGGGTGTGGCAGTGCTGCTGGAGGGAGAGGTCGCGTGTGTTCTTATGGTGGCGCATGGCACTGAGTGTGGATCTCAGAATGCGACGAGGACAGCAATCCGAGGAGCGTTGTATGTCCCGGTGATACCTGTAATCCTGGGTCGGTTCAAAACATGAGGGATGGAACTTCAGTTGAATTCCACATGTGGTAAGTCGGAGACGGAGACAGTCACTGAGCAAGGAAATATGGCTGTGAAAGCGGATTTTAGTAAACACCTTGTCAAACACCAGGAGAGAAATGGAAAGCAATGAAGGTGAACAAGTCAAAAGAGAGATACGAAAATCCTGACAGAGAGAAAAGCAAAACTTCTTCAAGGTAGGCATTCCTTGAAGAGGAGTGGCAGTCAATTAAACACAGAGATAAAAGCAAAAAACTGCGGATGCTGGAAATCCAAAACAAAAACAAAAATACCTGGAAAAACTCAGCAGGTCTCTTAGCAACTGTGGAGAGGAGCACACTTAACGTTTGGAGTCCACATGACTCTTGAACAGAATTAAGGAAAAATAGAAAAGGGGTGAAATATAAGCTGGTTTAAGTGGGGCGGGGGGGGGGAAGGGGGAGGGTGGGACAAGAAGAGCTGGATAGAGGAGCAGTGATAGGTGGAGATAACCAAGAGATGTCACAGATAAAAGGACAAAGATGTGTTGAAGGTGGTGATATTATCTAAAGGAATGTGCTAATTAAGGGTAGAAAGCAGGATGAGCAAGGTACACATAGCCCTAGTGGGGGTGGGGTAGGGTGAAGGAATTGAAAAAGGCTAAAAGGTAGAGATGAAACAATAGATGGAAATACATTTAAAAATAATGGAAATAGGTGGGAAAAGAAAAATCTATATAAATTATTGGAAAAAACAAAAAGGAGGGGGAAAATCGGAAATCACCAACACTATATTTGAGGGGGATTTTGTACTTCAAATTTTCTTTGGCATCTTTGGTTGGTAACCAAACACCAATTTTGAGCAGGGTCCCTGTGCCCAAAGGAAATATATTCAAGGCTGGTTTCGACAGATTTTTGATTGACAAGAGAGTTACAGGTTATTAGTGGGGGGAGGAGGGGTTGGGGGGGGGGGGGCATTGGGTGGTGGTGCAAGGGGGGTGGGGTGAGAGGGGGAGGGGGTGAGAGGGGGTGGGGCAGGCAGGGAAGTGATGTTAAGGCCACAGTCAGGTCAGTCATGATCTTATTGAATGGCGGTACAGGCTTGATAGGCCAAATGGCCTACTCTTGCTCCTATTTCTTATGTTCTTATGAAGTAGGTTTCAGCTTCTGCACAGATTTCAGAAAAGCCAGCAGGGAAGTAGTTTCCATCCTTTCAATTTATGTTGAATTGAATCCAGTTTGTTGATGCATAAGGACCACATGGTAATGCAATCCATCACCTAGTCACCTTATGCTCCATGTAATTTACAGTGCTGCTGCCAATGATGGACCTCAGGGAAAATTCCCTCTGTGAGCTATATGCACCAAATGGCAAATGTTGTCCTTTTTCAACAATTTTAAGATTTTTAACTCTTTTTTTCTCTTCCTGCTATGTGCTCTTCTTTTCTTTTGGTTCCCAGATGTCTTAATAATCACGCTTTATGCCTGCAAAGATCAGAAACTCTTCATGTTTAATTTTACCATGCTGCCTGGTAGAATAGAAGGACCAGAGTGAATTGGGTCCGTTATACTTCACATGAGTCTCAAGTGCAGCCAACAAATGTAGCCCCCTGGAACATTTACACATAACAATTAGCTCTTAGCTAATTAATTCCTCGCTATTTACAGATACTTACAAATAATATAACAATATATAACACTTCCTCTATCAATTAGGTTTTCATTCATTCTGGAGATATGGTCAGTGTTTGTTGCCCATCCCTAGTTGCCCTTGAGAAGCTAGCGGTGAGCCTTCTCTTTGAACTGCTGCAGCACATGAGTGCTCTTATATAAGGGAGTTCTAGTGACAAGAACCAGCAATATATGTCCAAGTGGGAATGGTGTGTGGCTTGGAGGGGTACTTGGTCATGCTGTTCCCAAGCACTTGCTTTCCTTATTTTTCTTGGTCGTGGAGCTCACAGGTTTTGGCGATGCTGCTGGAGAATCCTAGGTGAATTGCTGCAGTGATTCTTGTGCATTGTACATACTCCAACCATGATGGTTCAGTGGTGGGGGGAGTAGATGTTTATGGTGATGGATGGGTTAATTTTTATCTCTAAGAGATTCCAGGAAGATGCGGATTGTTATCACATCTTTGGAGGTAGTAGTGCTCAGGGAGCAATATAAACACTTCCATCGGATGCAGAGGCTCGTGTGTCTTAGGTGAATCAGCAGGCTTGGCAGCTAAGCCCCAGTACTGGCCACTGATGTGATTCTGTCCTCACAACTTACCGCAAAATCCTAGAAACAATATGACGCCAGAAGCAAATTTTCAAATCAGCAGGGGAGATCCTTGCGGGATTTTTATTTCCCTTCGTAATCTTTGCATAAAATCAGTGAGGATTCAGCTCAAATCCAGAATTGAACAACATAGAAAGAGATGATTCAACTCATTGTGTCAGTGCTATTCTTTATAAAGGTTCCAAATGGCCCAAGCACTCGCCTGCTTTTGCCCCATTTCCTTTTTTCCCTTTTCAAGTCTATATTCAATCCATTTTGAAAGTCATTATTGAATCTGTTTCCACCATCTTTTTCAGGTATTGTATTCCAGGTCATAAAAACTCACTGGGTTTAAAAAAATGTCCTCATCTTCCCCTGTTTTTTTTTGCCAATTATCTTAAATCTATGTCCTTCAGTTATTGACCCTCCTGCCATTGGAAATGGTTTCTCTCTGTCCGCTCTAGCAAAACACCTCATAATTTTGACCATTTCCATTAAAACTGAAATAGCTGCTTTTTTTCCTGGTTCACTCTTGGATTTTGGATGACCTCCTGCGTCAAGATCCTTTCAAGAAATGCTTGACGTGGAACTTTAAAGCAACAGTTTATTTGCAACCTTGTAATTGTACAGTTCTGTCTGTTGTTCTGGTGCTTTGGATGAATTCCATGGCAGCGGGAGTATCAGAAATGTTATACGTTGGTTTCTTCAGTAATTCTGTAATATAAATAGGCCATTAAGCAGGCTTTTTAAAGTTCAGCAATTTATACTGCTGAAAAATGTGCTTTTTGTATGTCTATGTATTATGTATGAATAAGGTGCCCACATAATAGATGCAATGTTCCAAACAGATGTTATGGCCTGTATCAGAATATCTTTTTAAAAGCAATGACATTGACAGTAAGGAACAAAGAACTATCAATTTTTTAAGTGCTAATGTCAATCACGTATAATCATATTACCTCACCCAATGCACTGTTTGATATTCCTGAGGGGTTGCCGCATTATCAACAGTGTAGTCTGTCAGATGACATGATAACGTTTCATCTGGCCTGTTTAACCATAATTAAGGGATACACCGACACTTCTTCAAAGAAAAGCATGGAGTTCTCCCATCCCTCAACCAATCTCACCAATCAGGTTAAGAGACATATCACCTCAATGCTATTTGTGAGGTGTAGCGGAGTTCTCCCATCCCTCAACCAATCTCACCAATCAGGTTAAGAGACATATCACCTCAATGCTATTTGTGAGGTGTAGCTTTGCGCCAACTGACCTCTTTGCTTGCCTGCAGCTGACAACAACGCAAAAGCAATTCACTGGCTATGACACCCTTTTGCATTTAGTGTGGAAGGGCCCTGAATGAAACAAAATCTTTTCATTCTTCTTTAAAATAAGGTTATGAGCTATAATATGTTATTTTATATGTCTATGTATTGTGAGCCCGTGAAGTGAGTATGAGAGGTCTAAAGGCACCCCTTTCTTCACCTGGTATCCATAAATACATTTTTTTCAGCAGGATAGCCCAATAGTCATCTGGAATAAGCACCTGGGTGGATCTTTATATTCCCACTAGAATCATAGAAAACTACAGTAGAGAAAAAGGCCATTCAACCTATCATGTCTGTGCTGGCTCTTTAAAAGAGTAGTCCAATAGACCTCAGAGCTCCTCATTCCCAAGTACTTATCCAACTCCCTTTTCAAATTATTTATGGAACTAACTTCCACCAGCTTTTCAGGGAGAGTGCAACAAATCCCAACAAATCTCTGAGTGGAAAAAATTCTCATCGCGTCCCCTCTAAATGATTTTAAATCTGTTAACTCTAGTTATTGGCCCACTTGCGAGAGGATTTTTTTTCACTACTTACACCAACAAAACCTTCCATCAGCTTGAAAATCTCTAAACCTTCTTCATTTCAAAGGAGAACAGTACTAACTTTCCAAGCTCACCTCATAACTGAAGTCTCTCATCCTTTGCAACATCCTCTGTATCCTTTCTAGGGATCTCACATTTTTCATGAAGTACAGCATTCTCAGTTTGTTCTGAAAGTTTGAACAGAGGTTGGTAGTAGTGGCATTAACATTCCCTTATTAATGCACTGGAGTGTCAGCCTTGGTTTTTATGCTCAAGCCCTGGAGTGGGATATGAACTGAGAACCTTGTGATTCAAAGGTAAGAGTGATACCAATTGAGCCTCAGCTGACCTCCTCCCCCTCCTTCAGATACCATGCCCTAAGAGGGCATTGGTAACCATGGACTTCCACTGGATTGGCCCATGATTATGCTTGGCAAAGTACTGCAGTGGTTTGTCGCTGCCATCTGCAGTATGGCTGATCAGGAACCCTTCTGCTCTCCCATCAGGCAAATTACAGCCCAGAAGGAACAAAACAGTAAAAACTGGGAAATAGGAATACTGGTCTTGTATACATTTAAATGGAACACCAGTAAAAACTTGGAAATAAGACTACTGGTCTGAACTGGTCTTGTATACTTTAAAATGGAACTTCAGTAAAAACTGGGAAATAAGAATACAGGTCTGAACTGATCTTGTATACTTTAAAATGGAACATCAGTAAAAACTGGGAAATAAGAATACAGGTCTGAACAGGCCTTGTATACCTCAAAATGGAACATCAGTAAAAACTGGGAAATAAGAGTACTGATCTGAACTGTTTTTTTCCTGTCTGAGAGCTGATGATCGACCTGTTTGGCTATGTTATGAATACACCTTCCATGGCTATCATGTCCTGAAGTGAGGCTTGAACCCAGAGCTTCTGGCCCAGAGGTAGTGAAGCCACAAGAGTTCCTCAGCTGATAACTAAATCATGAATTTGATTGGGGAATGTGAGGGAGAGTGGTCAGTTTTTGTGTGTGGGACCAGATTCCAGGATTCCAGCAATGTTTTTAACCCTCCGAGCTCCTCATTCCCAAGTACCTGCCCAACTCTCTTTTCAAATTATTTGTGGAATTAACTTCCCTCAGCTCTTCAGGGACAGTGCTACAAATCCCAGCAACTCTGAGTGGAAAAACGTCTCATCACCTCTCCTCTAAATCTTTTATTAATGATTTTAAATCTGTTAACTCTACTTATTGATCCAATTGCTAGAATAAACTCAATTTACATTGGATATAATTGGCACTTGCAATTCCGCACTATTTTGTCATAATTTGGCTGTTCTGGTGCAAATTGCACTGAAAAATTGAGTGGGGCCTCGCAGAAACTCGTCCCCAGTGTTTCTTTTTTACACTCTTATCAAATCCCTTCATAAGTCCATTAAATCCTGGCCTTCCCTACCTCAGTAAAGATAGTTCTGGCATCTCAAGTTCCTCCTCATAACTTTATTTTGAAAGTAAGCGGTCAAAGCAAGGAAGTTGGTGGGGGGTCGGGGGGAGGGGATGGGAGAAGAAGCAGAACATGTATGTTAAACATTTGGTAGGTTTTGTCAAGGTTAAGCAGGATAGAAGAGAGAGAGAGACACCAAGGAAAATACTAAAGTGAAAGGAAGACTCAAGTCGTGTTATATGAGTCAGAAAAGTGCAGCAAACAATCCTCTGTTCCATGACTGGTAAAGCGAGGTGTGCGTGAGCAGCATATGAGTTCTATTTGGCACTCCAGTTTATCCACCCCACAGGATTGCAGATCTCTTACTTGGCGAGAGCTGATATCCAGATTCAGAACTCTTTTGTGTTAACTGCAGGAAAATGGAGGTGGGTGCAGAAGAAAATATTGCACTTTAAGGAACATGGCAAGGTAAGAATACCCAATGCTGCCACATATTGGGCAGTCTTTCCAAGAATGCATTCCTTAAAGTACATGCTGACCAACCTGCACCGCATTTACTCTTCACCCAGTCAAAGACTTCACACCAGCTTATCAGCCTTTCACTGCATCTCTGACACATCCAATTGGAAAACTTCACCTCGCAAGCTCTATAGAAAAGTGAAGCTGACAACTGGGACAAGCAGAGACTAGCTTTGAGAATTCAGATATTTCTACCAACTTTTCCAACCATCGCTTTGCTGCAGTTAATTCAAATATGTAAGCGCTAACTGTAGCACAGTCCGGGTGCCTGAAGTATTAAAACGCACTGATCTCCAGGTTGGGTACAGATCAGTCAATGTGCTTGTGGCCCTCATGCTCTTTGCCACTTTCCGTGGCTAACCTGAACCCTATGATACCAAGTGCATCTTTCTCTAAACGTTACATTATTGATATCTGAAACACGTGACCCAGCTCATTCCCCAGAACCAGATTCAGTAAAGCGTTTTTCTTCATTGCACCGGAAATGTACTGGTCAAGGAAATTCTCCTGCACACACTTCAGAAACTCTCCCCCTCCCTGCCCTTTACATTATCATTATCCCAGTCTATATTAGGGTAACTATAGTCCCTCTATATTAGCATAATTAAAATCAGTTAATGATAATTCACACTGTCATTGACCAAAGTCAGAAACACCGTCTGGAATTTTACACACAACCCCCCGCCACCATCCCCCCCACCCACCCCCACACCACCTCATCACCAACCCCCCACCATCACCCTCCCCCTCCTCCCACACACCTCGCCACATCTGGGACTGGTCTGACAATTGAGGAGGGGGGTGGGGGTTTAAAATAGGGTGTCATGGAGGGGGGTGCATCATGCCTGTTGCCTACCCAACTCTACTGGAATTTTATCAGTGGCAACGGAGGTAAAGGGGCAGCCCACCTGCCCCTGGGCTGATTAAGGCCATTAAGGGACCAATTAAAGGCCACTTAATGGTCTCCTCTTGCTGCCACTGGCCGGGTGGGGAATGTCCACCCTGTGATAAGGCTGCCAAATAAACCCTGGCGGCCTGACTGTGGGCTGTGGCTTCCCTCCTGTTCAGGCACCCTGTGCCCGACAGAGACACCTACTTGTTTCTCTAACACCTGATTGCAGCTCCCCACCCCTGTCCTCAGGGCCTGCGTGATTGATTCCAGCAAAGCACATCCTCCCCTCCCACCCCAGTCACCCCCATTCACCTCACCTACATTCGTTTCTGGTTCCAGCAATGATGCTTGTGGAGGCCTGGAGAGCTGCCACCCATTTGATTAGCTGGCTGCCCTTGGAGGCAGAACCTCTTCCCAAATTGGGAGAAAAGCCACGACTTGAGCCAATTAACAACAAGCTGACCGCTCAATCAGACAGTGACCTCCCGGCCATGAGAAGGCAGGCTTGACCCCAATTTTTCAGCCAGGTAGGTGGGGCCACTGCCTTCGCAAAATACTTCAACCATTGTATGTTCATATTTAACATGGTACCATGGTGACTGAGCAGGTTTTGTTTAAAAAAAAATACACATAAATACAGACTCAATCAGGGGCAGCTTATTCACACACAATACCTTAAGCCTTCTTTGAAATCTCTGGCACTCTTGTTTCATGCATCAAATCCAAGAAAATCAACAACAGCAATTTGCATTTATATGGTTTATTTAATGTAGTAAATGTCACAATGAATTTGACAGAGGAGAAATAACTAGGGAGCAGTAGAAGAGACCTCCAAAGGGGTGATGCTTGAGATTAAAGGTAAGGAGAGAGATAACATGGAGATGGGAAAGTTTTAAAGAGTAAGACTGCGACAGTTGAAGATCCTGCCTCACCTATTCCCTGTGGTAGCGAGGTCCACATTATAATCACTATTTAGGTAAAAAAAAGTTTCTGCTGAATTCCCTTTGGATTTAATTGATACCATCATATATTTATATCCTCTAATTTTGGTCTCCCCAGAAGAAGAAACATCTCCTTTATGTCTACTCGATCCAACCCTTTCCTAATCTTAAAGCCCTCTACCCATCAAACTTCTTTGTTCTAGAGAAAAGAACCCGGGCCTGTCCAGTCTTTCAGGTTGTGGTTTAAACTATGGGAAGCCTCTTCCAAGCAATGGGCTGGCTAATTAAAAAGAAGCAGCACCACAACATCTATATCAGCTGTGAACTGCAATTAGGAATCAGTGAAACATCTGATATAGCTCTGGGAAGGCAAAACTGGCTGATTACTCCTCAAGCTCTTGCTGGTGTTGTTGGCATAGAGTGAGAAAAATGCCATTTAACAGGTAAGGAGCTGCATGGTCCTTTGCCTTCTAATCTCTCCCGACTATCCCAGCCTCGAATTCCAGTCCCTGACAAGTGCATCAGGCATGCAAGAAAGTAGTTTCTCAGAGGGTAATACCTGTGTCAGCCGTGGCTCAGTGTGTAGCATTCTCAGCTCTGAATCAGAAAGATGAATGCTCATGCCTAATGATTAGTGGCGTAGGCATTGGCCCTAGTCTGCATGGAATTCTTCAGCGACTGCAAGATACGTTTGCTAAAGACATGTCTTTCTTAAAGAAAATCTTGTGGAGCTAGGAGGAGCAGGAATGCTTCCATGACTACACAGTCCTCATAATTTCACCCCCTCCACTGCACACCTTGTCTGTTCCAATTAACCCTACTTCTGGGACTTACTTACATCAGCTTCAAATGTCTGAGTTGCCTGGGGAGATGCAACAAATGAAAGCAGCTGGCAGAGAAAAAACATTAGTCAGGCGCAATTTTGGGCTGCTCTCGGGCTTGCAGTTGGGTCAGGTGCTGACTGCCCAAAAGGCCCGCGTGATTTTCTAACCTACTTTCAATTTCTTCAAATTCCTAGCAGGAACAGAAATGTTCCTCTAGACCCCACTGTTATGACCCAGCAGTTGGCAAAGCTGAGTAATTTAAAAATCCCACAGGGCAACTTTAAACAACTGTTTTAAGTGGTATGTTTGGGATACAACTCTAAATTTAGGAATCCGACCACCAGCTCTCAAGAAGTTTTATATTAAATTAAATGAAACATTTTATTAATTTACACAAGTTAACTATATAGACATGGCTACAAATTACGACTATCATAACTTTTAACAAATTCCAAAACTAATCTCCGTTATGGCAACAGCAACCCATAGACTTAACCAGACACCAGGCAAAGCATTTTCACCTTAGGAATTCAAAAATGAAGTTCCTCTCACTTTGGTTCCTGTGGAGACAGTTGTAGGCTTACAGTTACTTTGATCCTGCACACATGAAAACTGCTATTGGTTATATCCAACAAAGCTCATTGGATATAAATTTTCATTGTATCACCAGCCTTTTTGAACTCCATCTCTTCTAACAATAAAACCCCTTTCATAGAACCAATCTTATTAGCAATATAAACATACTGCTTGGTCTCTGCTAGCTAGGTGCCAGTTTTCACCCCACTTCTTGAATGCTTTATTCAAAAAATGCAAATATGCTCTACCTCTCTTACATCTCAAAACTAGTACACGTCAAAGCACCCATGAAGAATGTCTATGAACATAAAATTATAAGAGACCCCAGAGAGATTGCAACTCTGTGGTAAGCCAAACACCTAAATTCATCATTACCTGGAAAGCCTATCAGAAGTACAGTCACCTTGCAGTCATTCATGATGCTACAGTTCGAGCGTGTTCATCCATTGAACCCCATTTCAGATGACTGGTCTCAGTATGTTGAATCCCTAGCATTCTTTTTTAGTGTGCAGGGGAGGAGAAGAAGAGGGTAATTCTTTTGTCCTCGTGCGGGAGCAAAAAGTACGGGCTGATCTGCAGCCTGACATCACCTAGCAGCCCAGAGTCGAAGAGTTAATAAAAATTGTACAGAGCCAACTGAGACCAATGTCCTCAGTTACTATACTTCAAGTTATATTCAAGGAACAGACTTCTTGAGGAGACAATAGCTGACTATGTAGCTGTTTTAAAGGCATTAACTGAGCATTGCAAATTTGGAACATCCATCAGTGAAATGTTGAGAGACCGGCTAAGATGCCGGATTGGAGGTGATACTATCCAAAGGTGTTTGCTAGCCGAACCTATTCTGGACTTTAATAAGTATTAGAATTAGCTACTGCAGTGGAAAGTACTATTATAAATCCTGAAGTTATAAAAAGATACACAAAATGGCGCCGTCCATCTGGTTGAGCAGGACAATCTGGCATCAAAAGGTGCAAAATACTCGGACTCCACAGAAAGGCGGGAAATGTTCTCTAGCTCCAGACCATTGAAAAACAACTGCACTGCACTAAAAACCCACAAAATGATTGAGAGAAATACATCCAGTGCTCCAGTGAGCGAATGACAACTCAAACAAGCAAATGCTTCTTCTGTCAATGCTATGGCCACATAAGACAGCACTGCTGAGAAACATTATAAAGCCAAAAGGATAAATCGTGAAATATGCTTCATGGAAGAGCCAGAAGAAATAGAATCAGACATCCATTTGTTATATAACCTCAAAGTGGATAGAACTGAGCCAATCTAAGTAGTCATCACAGGGAATGAAGAACCCATTAAGATGGAAGTTGATATGGGAGCATTGATGTCCGTCAATGGAGATCATTCATTTAGATATCTGAGCAAAGGAGCCCATCCTTTGAAGTTAGAAGTCTCAAACACAAAGCTGAGGACGTACATGGGCAAAGAAATAAATGTGAAAGGGATAGGTCAAGTCAAGGTGTAGTATGAGGAACAGCCTGCAAAATTATCTCTATTTGTAATGTCATGCAGGGAACCAAGTCTCCTCGGAAGGAACTGGCCGGGAGAGATAAATCCTGAGGGCCCACTAAGTTCCCAATTCGAAACCAGAAGAGTTGCTGCAAGAAAAAATGAGTAGACAAAGACCCAATGGGAGAAATCCATAGAAGTGTTACACCAGGACAGAGTACAAGCTGAAGTCAGCATCCTTGGCAAGGAAATGGAAAATCTAGTAAAGGACTTTCATGTGCTACAAAATTCAATAAGCTCCCAATTTATGCCATGAGAAAGATATGAAGAAGAAAAGGAAAAGTTAAGCCTGTCTCTGGCTGAGTTAAGGAACAACTTACCTGAAAAGGGGCAACGATATACGATTCCCCAGGAAACTATTAATGAGAATAGGGAAGAACTGGAAGAGCTGAAGAAGCAGCTACATAAAAGTTCTTAAGTTTTAAAGCACGAAAGCCCTGAATTCTCAGAAGTGCTGTCAGAAAACCTAACTACTGAGTTCATTTACGCACAACTCGTGTCTGAGTCGAGTCCCACCAACAGCGAAATTAAAGTGAAGACAGAGATATGGGTCAGTGGTCCCAAGAAAAGGACACACAGGAAGAAAAAGAGAAATTATTGACAGTCATCGGAGAGAAAAATAATTTTTTCCCCTTTTCCTCCCTCTCCTCACACATCATGTAGCTTATCATTGAATTGCTTTGTGTTTGTTGCCCTTTATCTGTTTCAGCTTGGAGGGGAGGAGCAGCAGGAATTAACGTGTCTGCACCCAGAAGATGGTGAAATCATCCACTGAGGAACATAATGGGCAACTGCCCCTGAAAAAGAGGCCTCAGAAACACCAGCCAAGGTTGTTGGGCTACAATGCTCAGCCCATCAAAGAAGGCCTCCTGAGAGACTTGACCTATAAATATTTATTGTGTAAATAATTAATGTGTTTTAAGCTTGTTAGCTGTACTTTTAAGCAAAGGGGGTGGGATGTGATGAAATGAGGTACCCTGTCCCTTTAACAGAATGCAATTGTACTGATCATGTGACAGCACTGATGAATCACTGTACAGCGTAGGCAATTGGGAATTGTAAGTCTAGTTCTGGAGGTTTCTGAGTGAGCACATATGATCTGGTGCTCTGCCCTATGTCTCAATAAACCATCACTGTTTATTCTTACTTCAGTCTCTCTCCATTATTGATGGCAAGCAGTAATTGATGAGAACATAGGAAGGCGTGCAGTTAGAGTTTCAACTGGTCAATGAACTCATTTACCCAAGACATAAAATGTTCCTATTAGTATCCTTGGGCCTAAAATAAGTTTAATTTTAAGAGCCTCCTTGCAGGCCCACAAATGGTTGCAATTATTGTAAACCCTCAATGATGATTCATTTCCATAAAGGCATTGCCTATTTTGTGGATAGGACCTGCTTCCAGCGCAATATATTTTAAACCAGCCAGTGATTGTGTAAACTCAGTTTACAATGGATGCAATTTGCATTTGAAATTCTGTGATCTTTTCTTCGGTTTGGCTGATATCAGGTGAATTCTGTTGAAAAACCTCCAGGCCCATTCTAAATGCTTTTAATGGTGCTCAGTAGCAAAACTGTATTTTCTCCTTAACGCTTGTCATTTTATATTTAATTCAAGACAGAGACTTGGCTCAGTTTCAAGAACAGTTCAACCTTTTCTATCAGCAGGAGACTAAAATACAAAATCCTTTCATTGGGCATATGTTGGCTTTGCTATTTAAAGATATAATTTAATTAATGCACTTTTTCAAGAAATGTTCCACAACTGAAAACATTTTCTGTACAGTCCTCCCTTGCTTTCTCCATACAGTTTCCATCCTATTTATAATGGATGTTTCCTATTTTTAAGGTAAATGGAAAGATATTTCAGGGGACAATCTTGGCATAAACCCATATCAATGGAGTCAATCATTTTTTTTAAAATGACTTGCATTGATATGGTGCCTTTCACAATCTCAGGACATCCCAAAGCACTTCCGAGAAGGGAAAAAAAAATAGTTTGGACCAGCACTCGTATTTCCAGTTTTTACAGTTGTTCCATTTAAAGGTATACAAGGCCAGTTCGGACCAGTATTCTTATTTCTCAGTTTTTACTTTTTTTTTGTTCTGGGTTTATAGCCAATGAGATATTGAAATGTAATTGTTGCTGTAATGTAATGTAGCAACCAATTTACACACAGCATGCTTCCACAAACAGCAATGCGAAAATGACCAGATAATCTACTTTTGCAATTTTGGCTGAGGGATAAATATCAGCCAGGAAAAATTCCCATGCTCTTCAAAATAGTGCCACGGAATCTTTATTGTCTTTCTGAGAGAGTAGAATTTCAGTTTAACAAGACAGTCCCTCCAGGAGAGCAGTACCCCCTCAACACTGTATTGGAATGCCAGTCTAGAATTTTCTGTTCAAACTTCTGACTCCGGCAAGAGTGATACTGAGACACAGCTGAGACTTCAGTCCAAAGTGCTTAGTTTTGTGAGAAAAGAAGGAAAAAATTAACTTTATGAAGGTAAAATACTGCAGACACTGGAAATCTGAAATAACAACAGGAAAAATTGGAAGTACTCACAAGGCCTGGCTGCATCTGCGTAGAGAGAAACACAGTTAACATTGCAGGTTGTACAATTTTCACTGGAAAAAAACTAATGCTGTCCATTTTACACCTCTTTGAGTTGAATTCTGATCACTTAAAGGGAAGTCTGCTCTCTGGAATGTGCAAAGACTTTGGCTGGAGGAAAGCGAGAGGTGGAGAGCAACTTTGCCTCCATGTGCAGATTAAAACAGGAAAATAACAAGAAGAACAAAGCAAAAACAAGGACATGAAGTTTCCCAAGCTCTGCGAGAATGAAGGGCACCCTGAATGGTAATGAAAATCAAGATGTTAATCTTGGACCAGCACTTGCACTGAAGGCTTGCTGTGTGCCCCAGAGATAGAAAGAAAATATCAATTTTCAGCTAATAGAAGAGTAACTCAGTTACGAATAGATGGCCTGAGATAGATGAATGGCGAATTAGTTCTCTCTCATCACAATGTACATCTGATCTGATTATTCATTGACATTCCTATCTTTGAAAATACCTAAAATATCAGAGGGCAGAATTTTGCCCTTGGCGGGCGGGCTTGGCGGGGGCAGGCGGGAAGCTGACTGCCGCCCGCTATTGGGGCCGGAAGGCCCACCCAGCATGAAAGGCATCTGGGGAACTTCTGAGAACGGGCGGGACGGGCGGGGGGAGGGGGCCTGTTGTCCACTGGATCCAATGGCGACCCAGCAGCCAATTCAAAAGCGGTGCAGGCAGCACTGGGGAGGCTGCCTGCGTCGGAGTTGCAGCAGTGACATGGCTGCGATCCTGGAAGGAGAAGCCATGCAGGAGGTGAGATTGGCAGGGCATTTGGTTCCGCATTTTTCCAACGAGTGCCTAGCTGCCCTTCTGGAACGGGAGGAGGAGGCCACCACACCTCACCAAGGGGGCATGCAAGGACTTGGCATCCTGGTGAGCAGTCATGACGTGTCAAGGTGCACATGGGTGAAATGCTGGAAGTACTTCACTGATCTGCTGTGGTCAGGAAGGGTGAGTACTGTGTTGGCATGGGTCAGTGTGGAGAACAATTAAGGGCTGGCAATCCCCCCGTGGACCTCAGGGGTGTTAGACTCTGAGCGGCACCCATCAATGATGCTGGATTTGGCCAAGGGGGTGAGTCCTGGCTGCTTGGACTGAGTGCCTTGCAGGTCAAAGGCCTCAAATTGTTTGTGGCATGCGAGCTGTCCCTCAAATGAGGTTGGGCAGGCTGCAATGGCGCTGCTGGTAGAGAGTGGACTAATCAATGCTCCTCTATCCTTTCAGGAGAAGATATCCCATAACAATATTGAGAGGTTGTTGTCTGGCAGAGGACCTCCACACCTCCTTATCCTCACCTTCTATAAGCAGGAGGCCTTGGAGTTCGAGAGGCGGCATGCACCTCGATCAACTGGCCACAGTGAGTTTGGGATGGCAGATGAAGGTAAGACAGCAATGCACAGAGGTGAGATTTTCGGCTTGTGCAACCATTCTATTGTAGTCTCTTCATTGATGTGAGCCTCCAACCTGAAGTCCCCATTGATAATCGAAAGATAAGTGCACCATGATATAGATCTCCATTGTCTTACCAGGGTGTCTGGCATGTACAGTGACAGTATGATGACTTTCACTAATGACATGTTCTTCTTCTCCCTTTTGGGTTCACATTGAGGACCCTGAAGGGCCACTCCTGATCCCAGAGGACTACCATACTCCCCACGCACCTGCATCACACCCGCTCTGTCAGGCAGGCACCAGCACAGATACCGGCACCTCGGTGGGCATTAAATCACCATCAAGTATCTCGGTGCACATTGGTGAGGGCACTTCATACTCGCTTGAGGTGTACATGGAGGCAAAGAGTGCCCAGGGCACCGACAGTTGAAGGACTGCTGGGAACCAGGACGATGCTCAGTTGGAGGCTGATGATGGGCCTCTGGAGTTGTCCACTGGACATCCAGCAGGGTGTATGGGGGGATCTGGCGGAGATCCTAGAGACCATGCATGCCATGGTCTCCATTTTAGAGGAGTCCCTGCGGAATGCGATCACTGCGTTGACCCTCATGGCCAAGCGCAATGACTCATCCATGGAGAGAGTGACTCTCATGGAGAGGCTGCTCCAGGGACAGGATCAGGGGTTCCTGCGGTTGCACTCAGATCTGCAAACCTTCACACAGGCACTGACCTCAGCTGGTCAGTGTCTGTGTGTGAGATGGATGGGACACCCAGTATCCCAGCCAGGTGTCTGTCCATCAATGGTGAGCAAGGAAGTCCAGAGTGACCTCACATTGCCGCACGAGCTTCCTATCGTCTCTACGGGCTCTTTTCAGGGGCGCTCTGGATGACAGCAGCAGCTCCTCCGCCTCCCTGCCGTTAACCATGTTATCTGATGAGGCTGCAATTACTGGGGAGATGGCAGCCGTGGCACTGGCCAATCCCTCCCAGGCGGGGCCAGCACAGGCTCCACAGGCCAAACGACGACTGCTACGGTCATCAAGGCCAACAATACACCAGAGTGAGCAGGCTGTCTCCAATGCCGATGCCAGTGAGTGGGAGCCCCTAACTGTAGCACTCGCAAATGTAAATTTAAAGCACCTTAAGCACAAGATGGGCTTGTCACGGGGTGATATTTTGTTCCCCCATTTTGCTTGAGATTTTTAATGGTGTGACAAACAACAACCGGGTAATGTTTACTTCAGCAATCTATCACATGCAACATTAAATGAGATTTGATTTTGTGCCATTGGCCTGAGTATACTTCATTTGTTCTGTAGGTGCAGGGTAGGCCATTATGTAATGATGAACGTGTGTCTCTTGAAACTTTATTGCACAGGCACAGAGTGTATGTTGGTGGCCAAGGAAATGCTCCTCACTGGGATCAAGTGTGGAGGCTGCTGTCTGGCGTCTGGCATGTGGTGGTGGTTCTTATCTGGTAGCCTAGCTGAAGCAGCATTGGAGCAAAGCATCCCGGGTGTCACTACCTGGAGGTTACCCAGGTCTGCCTCCATGCCCTCAGGGTTTTCCTCACCGTGTTCACCTTTGGACTCTCTACTGGACTCATCATCTATGGCCTGTGCAGCTGTGTCAACATCCTCTTCCTCCAGGGGGTACCCCCTGCCAGTGCCAGATTGTGCAGAGTGCAGCATGCAACCACTATCAGTGACACCTGCTCTGGGGGGTATTGCAGTACTCCCCCTGAACGGTCCAGGCATCGAAAGGGCATCTGAGAAGACCAATGGTTCTCTCTACCACCACACTTGTGGAGGCGTGGCTTCTATTGTACTGCTGCTCAGCCTCTGCTCTTGGATGGCGGAGAGACATCATGAGCCACCTTTTCAGCCCTTGTCACCCAGTAGCCAATCCATCTAGTTGGGATGGAGCACTAAAGACCTTCGACACCTGCAAGTGTCTCAGGATGTAAGCGTCATGGAAGCTGTCAGGGTACCTTGCACAGATTTGTTTAATCTGCATCTTGTGCTCATGCACTATATGCATGTTCATGGAGTGGAACCCCTTCTTCATGATGAAGGCTCACCCACTGGCACTTTGATGATCACGTGTGTTCAGTCGATGGCACCCTGGATGCGAGGAAAGCCAGCAATTGCTGCAAAGCCTCTGGCTCGCTCAGCCTGGCTAGACTCATCTGTGTGGAAATGAATGAAAGTCAATACCTGCCTGAACAGAGCTTCTGTCACCTGCTTGACATAACTGTGGGCAGCTGATTGGGAGACTCCACACAGATCCCCCACTGAGCCCTGGAAAGAGCTGGAGGCAAGGAAGTTGAGGGCCACTGTGACCTTCAGAGCCACTGGCATGGGGTGTCCACCTACAATCAGAGTGATCTCAGGCCCAATCATCTGACAAATGGAGTTAACAGCGTCCCTGGAGAGGAGGAACCTCCTTTGGCATTGCACCTCAGACATATTGAGGTGGCTGCATCACTGCCTGTAAACCCTGGCAGCAGGATAGTGACGTCTTCTACGGCCCCTTCCACTTGGACTTCCTGTTGGCCCTGCGCCCCTTGTGTCTGCACCTCTCCTCCCACAGGTCCCTCTCCTGGAATCTGCATTGGCACAGCTGGCCTCCTCTCCCTCTTGCCCCTCTCTTCCTCAGAGGAGGAGGAGCGTCCAGCAGAGACCACAATCCCCATTACCAGGGTTATGGAAGGTTGTCTGATACCTGGAAGGGCCCACACAGTCTGAATCCTCTTGGGGTCTGGAAGATAAGAATGAGTCTGAAATGAAGTCTAGAAATGAAGGTCTGAAGCGAGATAAAGCTGTCCAGTTCACACAAGCAACCAGCAGCACACGGTCTCCAAAACTCCTAGTGACTCACATTGACAATGCTGCTGACCCTCTTATCCCACCCGTGGATGAGCTTTTGTAAATTGTGGCCTGCCCGCCTGCCTGTTTTGCCCATGTGACAGCCGAAAAATCGCACAGGCTATGTAAAATCGCTGACAATTGGTGTGAGAAGGGCCTTAACTGGCCAGCTCGAGGAACCTTGGCTCTGAGTTGATGAGTTGGAGTCCAAGCTTCAGGCACCATGATACATCAGGGGAGGGAGAATTTTACCTGGACACTTTTTTGCCCAGCAGCAGTCACATTCCTTATGCTGGGTACATCAAGTTCAGTCCATGGTCAGGGACAGGGGGGGGTGTGACTGACAGTGAGGCAGATATAGGGATCCAGAAGGTGACAATGGAGCAGCCTCAGACTTTGCACTTGTCCAACAGGTTTGATGTTCTTGCAGCTTGTGTGATTGAGAGCGGGGATTGCAGGGAGGGTGAGCAAACTGACCACACAACCATGGTACAGTGAGACATTCAAATAGGGATAGTTAAAAGGAATGTAGTTGTAGTAGAGGACCGTAGTGTTAAGGGAATAGACACTGTTCTCTGCAACAGAAAACATGAGTCTTGAAAGCTGTGTTGCCTTCCCAGTGCCAGGGTTAAGACATCACTTCAATGCTGGAGAAGAACTTGGAGTGGGAGGAGAAGAATCCAGATGCTGTGGTCCATGTGGGTAACAATGACAGTGGTAAGACCAAGAAAGAGGTTCTGCTAAAGACTAAATGAAAAAGCAGAACCACAAAGGTAATAATTTCTGGATTACTACCACTGCCATGAGCAAACTGGCATACGGAAAATAAAATTAGAGAGTTGAATGCATTGCTCAATCAATGGGATGGGAGAAATGGATTCCAAATGAGTTAAATAAAGAGAAATGGTAAGGCAATAGTGCATGTTAGTGATGCTGGTAATGATAATCAGAGTGAGACAGAAAGGGACAGAGTGTACAAACATAAGAATACTCCTGCAAATAAGGTCAGAGTAGGGGAAAATGGTAACAAGAGGCCCAGTGTGGGCGAGGCCATGGGGGAGTGGGGGGCAAGGCAGCACAGGCTGAAGTAAGTACAAAAGCATGTGTTGGGGGTGGGGCGGAAGAGGGGGGTAGAGGGTGAGGGAAGCAGCCACGCATTTGAGAAAAGCTTGTTATAAGAGAGCATTCTTCCACAGCTGAGACCGTTCAGCAGCAGCTCCATTGACATGCTTCGTGTCGGGCCTCTGAAGTATTTTTGCCCACTCATGCAAAGCAAAAGCACAAAGGTGGCACAAAATGCTCCAGAACCTTTCACCCCTCAAACACAGACTGCAAATTAATGTGCGTTTTAAGGGGCTGCAGTACAATTGGATGTCTTAGCAAGTTGTAGAATGCCCTTGCGAAAGGCGGCCATGGTGCAGTAACTCGTGGAGACTCTCAGAGCCGCTTGCAATGTCTTTATTAAGGTTTGGGCCAGTATCCATCATGGTTCAAGGTAACAGCACAGACTTGCAGTGCGGGTTAGGAGACTGCCTATGCCTGAGTTGAGAGCACAGCATGCAGTCCAGTGGCGGAAGCTGTCTCCAATCAGTCAATGGGAGTAGGGCAGATGTGTGGGGGGTTTCGGACAGCCATGAAGTGCACTACACACTGGCCATCCAAGTGGTGGGCCAGCCCTCTCCAGTGTATGTGAAGGTGCCTTCAGACTTAACCAAGAGAGTTCCTTAGGACACATATGCTAACCCATACATCTCTGTCCTTGATCCTGCAGGAGGAGAACATCAGGATCATGGAACATGGTAATCTAGCAGTATGCCTCATGGGGAGCACAGAAGGAGGAGAAGAGTGAGTCGGAGGTTCCTGGCTCCCCAATGGGAGGAGCAGCAGGGCCTGCTGCGCATGCAGCTGAAGATCCACAGAGAGCCATCACCCATTAGGTGCTTCTCTACACAAAGGGTCTAGAGACGGTGCTTGTCATTTCTGCAGATAACTGAGAGCCAGTGTCACTGAAGATTGCGCATGTCTTGGGAACTGGTCGATCACATCTGCCACCTACTGCAGGATTTGGTGCCACGGAGACATGGATGGCATCCACTGCCAATGGCCGTGAAAACGACCACATGGTTTAATTTGTATGCCAGTGAATCCTTCCAGGACTCCACAGGTGGCCTGTGCGGGATCTTGCAAGCCTCCACCCACAAGTATATCCAAGAGGTCCCAGCGCCATCTTCGCTAAGGTGTGGAACTTTATGCATTTCTACCAAGTTCAGGCAAGCCAGGAAGCAAGAGCATGGGGATTTGTGGCAATCTCGGGGTTTTGCACAGGTGCAGAGTGCCGTTGACTGCATTTATGTCATGCTTAGATCTCTGTGGCAACAGGCAGTCAACTACGTCAATCACAAGGGCTTCTACTCACTCAATGTTCAGCTGGTCTGTGACCACCACAAACACATCCGACAGGTCTGTGCACGGTTCCCAGGGAGCGTCCATGACTCCTGTCTCAGATCACTGACATCTTCCAGGGTCCACAGAAGCTGCAGGGTTGGCTCCTCAGGGGCAAGGGCTACCCACAGAGTTCGTCATAGCTGTTGATGCCTGTTCAGATGCCTCAGACTGCAGCAGAGAGACGGATTAACGAGGCTCATGCCGCAACCCAGATTTTCATGGAGCAAATGATAGGCATATTGAAAATGAGGTTCTAGTGCCTTGACAGCTCTAGTGGGGTCCAGCAATATAGTCCCCAGAGGGCTGCGTGCATCATCATCACTTGCTGCGTGCGGCACAACCTGGTGCTGCAACAGCGAGAAGACCTGGCTGAGGAGGAGATGGAGGAGATGGAGGAATTGCGTGTCTCCTCTGGTGAGGAGGACATCAAAGGGGATGACAATGATGAGGTCCTCGAAGGCGAGGATGCCGCCGATGAGGCCATTGCACAGGCCAGACGAGGCAGGTTTGTTCAGGAGGCCCTCATAGCAGTAAGGTTCATGGACGATGATGATGAGATGCAGTGAGTTCAGTCCTAACATCCTCACCTTGCATCTTGGAACATTTGACTCCTGTGTGGCTGATGGCAGCGCATATACCTTCAGTGCTCAGGCTCATGTCATGGACACATAGTGGAGGCCATAATGTTGCAAGGCTTCAGGAGGATAATGACGACATGCAGTGCGGACACTCCCTTGTTCTTCACATTGCTTCACATAGCCTCTGTGCATGTCTGACTCTTGAATAGCTTAGGACAGCTCTCTTGTGCTCTGTAATCAAGGTCAGGTCATGGAGACGCAGCCATGAAACTTTAAGTGCAATTGACTCCTTCAGGAGCACAGCGTTAACCGTCACAGATGCTGAAGAGAAGGGGGCCAGCCCCGCCTCAAGGGTGCTGAGAGCACACAGAGAGAATGACAAAACTCTGTGATGCCTGCCCACAACATTCAGGTAGCAATGACAAGCACCATTGAGCTGCAGGCATCACTGATGTGTCAAGTGAATGTTAAGCTGGACCATCACTTTGGTCTGAAGGTTACACACTGCACAGGGAAGAAGCCCTAGACTGAGACACCTGCCTTTATCCTGTGCAGGAACAAGGTTTCACATCTGAGTGACGCGAACACTGCTCATCATAACAAGGAGCCATTGGCAAGGAGACATTCTTGGGAGTTTATTTGCAATAGTGAACATTCTTGTACAAGTGAATTATACCTGTAGCCACACGGTACAACTACATTTTCTTAACCTTTTTAACCCTGCTGAGTATTGGTACTCCTTTGACATCCACAGTGGAGGTGGAGGCAGCCTACGAACTGCTACACCTTGTCCGTGATGACTTTGGTGGGTGTCCTCTGAAGGGCCACGACCTGGAGGGCCTCGGCCTTCTTTGGGCATCCTGCTGTGGTCCAGCTATACCCTCGTGGGCCTGTGGAGCTGAAGATGATGTGGTTACAGGAAGCGGGGAGTTGGATTGGCCGGACATTCCGGGAGTCACCTGGGTGGATGGCCCCGGGGTATCGTGCTGCTGATCCTCCTCCCTATGCGTGCCCGCTGCCCCCTGGCTGATTCCTTGACGAGAGGGGGAAGATGGAGAGAGAATGAGTTGCCCCGTACCCCTCTCGCATTGACACTGTTGGAGGCCAACTATGGCATCAGCACTGGAGCTTGGCCCGTGTAGCAGTGCAGGCTCGATGTCCTGGATCAAGGTCTCTTTGGCGGCCACCATCCTACCAGTGTTGACTTTGGCACATTGGCATGCCGGTGCTATCATCTCATTCTGAAAGTGGACGGACTCTTCCATCATCCCTTGCAATTTGAGGAGTGCACCAGACATCCCTTTCTATGTTCCCATGGTTGGCTTTGCAGCTCCAACAACTGATTGAGGACTGAGTCCAGAGGCTCATCATCTGACTCGGACTCGGCAGATTCCTTGCCTTCAGCAGTCCTCCAGGTTTGGATTTCCCTGTCCCCACCTGCTATGAGATAGATTGTGCTCAACAGATTGTGTTCCTGAGGCGGTTCTACATCTAGGTCCCACTGAGGTGTGTGTTGCTGCACTAGTGGAGGGTTTGGGTGAGTGCCATGATGGGTCTTCATCGGTGATGCCCTCAGGGTCCTCACCCGAGGTGCTCTCAGTGCTGGAGCCGGGGTTAAGGTTGCCTGTGGGTGATGTGGCAGATGGGCCTACGAGAGAAAGTGGAGGTTATTAATGTTTGGCAGCCACATTACACTGAAAACAGTGGACTCAGAGTAGAGTTGACTGAGGGATGATGTGGTGCAGGATCCTCACGAGGATGCTTGCTGCCAACATCACCATCATGGCAGAAACAGCCCATGTCCTCTCCAGCCAGCTCCAACACTCGACTCTTGAATGGAGTGAGGACCTTGATGATTGGCACTCCACCCCAGTCTGGAATTTCTCCCATTAAGTGTGCATAAAGACAGATGGAAAGGAGCATGCCAAGCCAAATGAGAAGGATGACATGTGTGAATGTGTGCTGAATGGAGTCATGGATGGCATGAGGAAGCTGTTTCCAAAGGAAATACGGCCAGATGAAGATGTGATGGTGTGTCTGAGAAAGTGTGGTGATGTCCCTTGAGCTGGCAGTGAGTGAGATTCCAGTGAATGTATGATGGCTTTGAGTGTGTGAATTGAGACACATGACTTACCCTCATCTTTTTTTCTGCACTGGATGGCCAACCTCTTGTGTGAAGCGTTCGCACTGACCACTTCTGCCACTGCGTCCCAAGTCATGGCAATGAGACTGATGGGCTTCCTGTGGCAAGAGTGGTGGGTAGACGACATCATGGTGGGCTCTAATGGTGTCCTGAAGGCACCCCAGGGATGCATCACTGAATTGGGGGGGGGGGGCGGGGGGGAGCTACACTATTCTTGGCTTTTGCAGTCTTGGGCTGCATTGAGAACTGTCCATGTGGCTGTGGTTTAACTATGGCGCTTGGAGTAAGAACTTGATGAGGTAATGGCGTGGCGGGCATATAGGAGGCCACCCGCCAGCAATCCAATGTGTTTCCCATGACTGCACAATTTATGAGGCAGGAAGGGCACGAGACAGTGCAAAAATCCACCATTGAGGCCGGTAGGTAAAACATCTTTCCCACATCCACTGCCACACTTAGGGGAAATTCTGGATGATTCCACCCATGGTTGTAAAGTGACCATTGCTGGAACCTGAATATTCAAGGGTATTTGATATCTTGGAAATACAGGAAGAAAAGGAAGGGAGATGAGGAGGCTTTGTTCATAAAAGATGAGATCAGTACAGTAGTGAGAAATGATCTTGGTTCAGAGGATCAAATGCAGAATTAGTTTTTTGGAGTAAAGAAATAGCAAAGGAAATTACTCGCTGGTGGGAGCAGTTTATATGCTCTTTAACAGCAAATATTATCTATTACCTTACACCCCACCTGCCTCCATATTCAAATTATACATTTTCCACATTTCTGCCACCTCCAGCATGATGCCACCCTCAAACACATCTTCCCCTGCCCTCCTCTTCCAGCATTTCGAAGGGACGGTTCCTTTGTGACACACTAGTCCACTCCTCAGTCACCTTTAACACTCCCTGCCTTACCTGTTGCACCTTTCCTTGCAAGTGCTGAAGATGTCAACATCTGTCCTTTTATCTCCTCCCTTTTCACTGTCCACAGCTCCAAACTCGTCTTCCAATTGAAACAGTGTTTACTTGTAGTTCTTTCAATTTAGTCTACTGTACTCGCTGTTTACCATGTGGTCTCCTCCACACTGGCGAGACCAAATATAGACTGGGTGAATTTTGTGGATCACCTCCTTTCAGTCTACAAGCATGAGCCTGGTTACTTGTCATTTTAATTCTTCACCTTGCTCCCACTCTGACCTTTCTGTCCATGGTTTGCTATAGAGTTCCAGTGAAGCTCAACACAAGCTAAAGAAACAGCAGCTCATCTTTCATCTCAGCATCCTACAATCTTCTTAACTCAACATCAAGTTCAACAACTTTAGTTTACAGCCTTTGTCTTCATCCTATTCTTCATGTTAATTTTTCCTTTCTCCTATTTTTTTTTTGCTTTGCTGGTTTGGTCTTGTTTTGTTTCTTTCTTTCCCTTCACATTGCATTTGGAGGGTTGCTATGTAGTCATTCCCGCCTCATTTGGACACCTCTTTTTATCTTTACGATAACCATTACAAGTCCGTTTGGCTGTTGATTTCCAATGGAAGCAGGCACTCTGCTCTCTATTCCATTTGTTCCTTTTCAATAGGTTTGAAAACACATTCAAAGAGTTGTGTGTGGCCTATGCATACAAGTGTGTGGTACGCATGGTAACTTGAAGGGGCCGACTTCTGCTTGGCCTGTGCGGAAACTTCTGGGGTGCTGCAGCCATGCAACTGCATGGTTTAGAGGGTACATTGATTGTGACACACTGCTGTTTTTGATAACGAGGTCAGGCAACTTTATTCTGCGGAGTGCTACTCAATACTCAGAGCAGAATAATTCTTGTTCCATAATAATAAAGACTGCACTCACTCAATAATTTTATTAAAGAACCATTGTGGTACATTAAGAAGAAGAGAGAAAAAAAAATCAATCTCAAATTACTATGCTCGAACAACTTCAGCGTAGCTTACAACAATTGATCTTAAGCAGGATTGATCTTAACTTTGCCATGCACATCAATACATTTTTATCTCAATCTTATTGGTGTTAATGGGCTCTCATTTATTAATTGAGTGATCAGCTCTAATTTCCATTTCATCTCCTCTCTTTCTGTTAGCAGTTTCCCTTGATTAAATCTTCCAAAACTGGGAGTTGCTGCAGATTCCTCATGAACAAATCATTTTACTTAAACCTTGTCCGATTTATGCACCTGTTTCTTTTAAACAAAGACAAATGAGATAATCAAGGAGCTGACATTAAATAGTAATCATTAAATAAGATCATTAAATAGCACAGAACAGCAGTTTTAATGGAAAATAAATTTAAAACTACAAAGGATATTGATCAAAGGATATTGATGTTACATCTGAACTACAATAGTTTGGCTCTCCAAAGTATTAAACACGGATTATACTAAATATCCATTTATCTAATTATCTGACTGCAATAGTCTATGTGCGACCCCACCTCTCGCGCTGGAGTATGATTCATTGATTAGCAATTGCCCTCTGCTGGAAATTCTTTATGTGTGAGATTAGACAGTGTGTATTGGAAGCTTCTATTTAGATGTAAGAGACATCAAGACCCAATTTAATCCCATCTTCATATAACACAAGTAACAACCATGCCACACAAGTGGCATTGACCATCTCCTACAAGAGATAGGACACCCTTGCTTTGACATTCAATGGTATTGCCATCACTGAATCGCCCACTATCAACATCCATAAATGTTGTGGCAATGAGATCAAGTCAGAGACGTCTGAGGCAAATGGCTCATCTGCTGATTCCCCAAAGCCTCTCCATAAAGCACAAGTCAGGAATGTGATGGAATATCCTTCACTTTCCTGGAGGGATGCAACTATAACACCACCCAAGAAATTCAGCCTAATTCAGGAAAAAGCTGCACGCTTGATTGATAAACCATCCTCCAACTTTACCATCCATCCCCTCCACCGGGGGCACACTATGGCTGCAGTGTGTGCCATCTGCAAAATGCACTGCATCAACTCGCCAAAGCTACTTTGACAGCACCTCCAAGACTTGCAATCTCAGTCACCTAGAGGAACAAAATTAGCAGGAATTTGGAAACACCATCCCCTCCAAGCCATACAGCATCCTTGCTCGGACACATATTGCCATTGCATTATTGTTGTTGGGTCAAAATCCTGGTACTTCTCCCTGACAGCACTATGGGAGTACCTACACCACATGGACTGCAATGACTCAAGAAGGCAGCTCACCACCATATTCTCAAAATTGATGTGTCTTAAGATGCAATTCTCGGGGGAAGTAAGAAGTAAACCAGAGTGCATCATAGCTATAGTGTTAACTTAATCATATTTGCTTTGTGTAATTCCTTTATATACAATAAAGTTTGTTTTGTTAAAAAAGTGAAATATTGTGGAGTTGTTCTATTGATTAAAATTAGGTATTTGTATTTCTTTTAAAAAATTAACAATCCCTAACCAGATTCTAACACTAATGGCAGTTTTTTGGCTGAGGTGCTGAGCAGATTCCCCTTCGGATGACATTGTACTCACTTAGTAGCAACCTTACTGCAGGTGTCTGAGATCCTCAATAGCATGTTCTGCATCCACTGCAGATGGAAGAAAGGGAGATAAGAAAGGTAAAGAATCTCTAAATGAGGATTGGAAAAATGATTCCTTTTAAATGATTTGTTTTCACATAATTTTGTCCTCTCCCTACCTTTACTTTGTGGAGCCTCTTGATTAAAGAGGACTTTGTCAATGCCACTCCTACTTTGTGATAGGTGTTACGAGGACCAAGTAGGTGCTGTGCATATTGCTTTGCCTTCTAGTGTTCCCTTTCCCTCAAGGAAAGTACTTTGTTTGCAGTACAGGAGCTCAACTAAAGAAGTCACCTTCTAAAAAAGGATGAACCCATGACCCAAGATAAAAGCAAAATACTGTGGATGCTGGAAATCTGAAACAAAAACAGAAAATGCTGAAAAAACTCAGCAGGTCTAACAGCAGCTGTGGAGAGAAAAACAGAGTTAATGTTTCAAGCCCATATGACTCTTTTTCAGACGTTAAATTCTGGCCATGGAGATTCATACTCTATTAGGCATCCCTCCTTCTGTGAGACAGAGTTCTAAGGCCTTAGAACTTTGGTGAGGTCAGATGAGATCATCTGCTGCACCTCTTTTAATAACTGAACAAGCCAATTCTGGACTAGCAAAGTCTGCCACAAGTGCCACACGTGAAGTTGTCCCTTGCCACTGGTATTGGATGATCTCTGCTGATACTCTGTTTGCAGGGCTGGCATCTGCTTTGGTGCTTCTGAAGCAACATATTGTCATGGCGAATTCCTGCCCATGGCTGATGTTGCCATTTATATCGATCGTCTATTAAAGTGTCCCACTTGTCATGATTGATGCTGAGCGCTTTCATGTCTCTTTCGACAGCATCCTTGAATCGGAGATTTGGGCACCCTGCTGGTCTCTTGGCACAGGTTACCTCCCCATGTATGGTCGTTGGTGGTATGGCCATCCTCCATTCTGTCTTGCATTTCTTGTGGAGAGCGGATCTGGGTGTAATCTGATCAGCAAAAGCCAATAAATCGACGCTGAGGCCCGAGGCCTTCACTCAATGAAGCCGTCTTTGCTTGACTAGCGCTAACTTTGCTCGGCATGCTTGCCCTAAAAAGGACTGCTTCATTGGTGATTTTGTCTTTCCATGAGATGCTGAAGATACATTGTAGACACTAGATAAGAAAGTTATTGAGCCTTTGTTCTTGGTAGGTGTAAGTTGTCCAGGCTCCACTGCCATACAGCAATATGTTGAGGATACAGGCCTTGTAGCTAACCATCTTGGTCCTGTGGGTCAGTCTGTTGTTTTCCCATTCCTGTTTCATTAATCAGCCACAGCTAGAGACTGTTTTTTCCAATGCGTGTGCTGAGCTCTTCATCAAAAGACAGGTTTTCTTTCACTGTGCAACCAAGGTAGCAGAATCTGTTGACTGCTTCCAGTGGTATGTTGTTGATGTTGATCACAGGCAAAACAACCTGTCCCATAACTACAGTTTTCTTGATACTGATGGCGAGAGAGACCATGACACAGCATTGGACAGATGATTCATGAGCCTTTCAAGCTGGTCTTCTGTCTGGGCAACTAGTGCAGCATCATCAGCATACAGAAGTTCTCTGATAGGGTATAGAGTGCTTTGGTCTTGATATGTGGAGCATTTTCTGGTCTGATCGTGTTTGGATATACACTGCTTCCATGTTAGCAGGAAAAGCATAGGCCAGAAAGACAGAGGGGAAAGGCACAAAACAGTAGGGGCTAAGGCACAGCCCTGTTTGACCCCACTCTTCATCGCAAAACTGCCAGAGGTGAAGCTGTTGAAATGAATGGTGCCGTGCATGTCACTGTTTGAGACTGTGAAGCTTGGGAGGACTGCTGATTTTCTCCAGTATCTGGGAAAGACCTGTCCTACTCAAGGTGTCAAATGCTTTCATGATATCCACAAAAGCAAGGTTGAGTGGACTATTCTCTGCACTTCTCTTGAAGCTGACATTGGGAGAAAATCATGTCTAACGTGGATCATCCTGCTCTGAAGCCACATTGTATTTCTGGGTACATTCTGTTGGCTCATCAATGGAATCTCACTAGGATGACTCTGATAAAAACTTTCCCAGTGACGTTGAGGAGTGAGATCCCTGATACTTGTTGCAATCCATTTAATTGCCATTGTTCTTGTCTAACATGATGCTGATTATGTCTGGCATATCTTGTGGGACAGAACCTTCTCTTTAGTGGAGGATAGTGTCTTTCTTTCACACCACACACTAAACGATCTGAGCATGTCGTTCAGAGTCTCACTGAACTTGCAATGTTCCGTTAGTTGCTTCAAATTCGCCACATAGCTAGCAATTGTCTCACCTGGGGCTCTATGTCGTGAACTGAACTGGAACCACTACATTGTGACTGAGGGCTTGGGTTGAAAATGTCCCTTCACGAGATCCACCTGTGCACTCCCTGTGGGGTCGGGGGGTGGGGGGGAGGGTGAGGGGGGTGGGTTCCCTGAGTCGGAAATGCGCTCTTTTGCACAGGTGCGCAAAAGAGTGCAGAAATCTGTGCCTCAGGGAGATAAGTTTTAAGTTTTAAAAATTTTAATAAAGAGAAAAAAAATTAAGACATGTCCCCTCGTGTGACAGTGTCACATGAGTTGGGACATGTCAATGAACTTTAATGGAAACATTTATTTAATTTATAAGCCGTTCATGAAACCTTCCCTCCCGGGAAGGAGGTTCCATGAAAAATGCAAAGGCCGCCTTTACCTGGGCTCTTTGCCTGCCCACCAACCTTAAGGTTGGACCGGCTGCTTTCTCAATCGGGTTAATTATTTAATTAATGGCTTTAATAGGCCTTTGACAGTTCAGCGGGTGCACAGCCGCGTCGGTGCATGCCTGCCGAACTGAAAATCTAAATGATGCACGGTGACGTCAGCCCGTGTCATTTTACGCCTCGGCAAGTGGGCCCCGCCCCCGCTCGCCAAGCTGAAAATTCTCCTCCACCTCTATCTCTACACTGATAGAGGAGGTAGCCCGCACTGCTAACACATCGGTTTTCACAGATCATGCGATCTTACATCACAGGACTATTCTTAAAGGTACAATCCAACATTTGACAAAACCATAATTACTACATTAATCTAATGGAACCTTCCCCAAATGTGGGAATTTTGGAAAATTAAAACCAACGCATCAACTATCTCACTAACCACTTCATTCAAGACCTTAGGGTGAAGTCCATTGTACCTGGGGATTTGTCAGCCCACAGCCCCAACAATTTGTTCAATACCACCTCCCTGGTGATTGTAATTTTCCCGGTGTTCCTCTCTCGCTTCCATTTTCTGATTTGCAGCAATTTCCAGGATGTTACTTGTGTCCTCTATGGTGAAGACTGAAGCAAAATACCTGTTTAATTCATCCACCATCTCCCTACTTTCCATTATCAATTTCCCAGATGCACTTTCTGTAGGACCAACGCTCACTTTGTTAACTCTTGTCTTATAAATAGCTATAGAACCTCCTACAATTCATCTTTATATTAGTAGCTAGCTTTCTCTCGTACTCTAAATTTTCCCAACTTATTAATCTTTTTGTCATTCTTTAATGTTCTTTATATTCTTTCCAAGCTTCTGACCGGCCACCCATCTTAATGCAATTATATGCTTTTTCTTTAAGTTTTATGCTTGTCTTTAACTTTTTTAGTTAACCACAAATTGTGGGCCCTCCCCTTGTAATTTTTCTTTCTCCTTGGAATGCATATATTCTGTATATTCTGAAATATCACTTTAAATGTCTGCCACTGAACATCTATTGACATATCCCTTATCCTCATTTACCAGTTCATTTTAGCTAGCTCTGCTTTCATGCCCTCATAATTGTTCTTATTTAAGTTTAAAGTATGAGTCTTGGATTCACTAATTACTCCCTCAAAATGAATGTAAAACTATATTACGACCGCTGCTGCTAAGGGGTGCCTTATCAATTAACCCTTTCTCATTGCTCAAAACCAGGTCTAATATAGCCTGCTCTCTGGTTGACTCCAGAAAGTGCTGTTCTAAAAAACTATCCTGAAAACATTCTATTAACTCTTCAAACGCGCTACCTTTTACCATCTGATTTTTTTCAGTCTATATGTAGATTAAAACCCTCCATGGTTATTGCTGAACCTTTCTGACAAGCTCCCATTATCTCTTCTTTTTACTCTGTCCTATCATGTAGATCCAATTACATAACTCTCACAATTGACTTCTTGTTTTTATCATTTCTCAAACCAAAGCGCTTCTATATCCTGCTTTCCTGAACTTAGGTCATAATTCTCTCATATGCTAATACCATCATTAATTAACAGAGCCACCCCTCCACCTTATCCTCACTTCCTGTCCTCCCTAAATATCATGCACCCTTCAATATTCAGGCCCCAATCTATGTCATCCTGTAGCTATGACTCTGCAATGACTATCAGATTGTATTTATTTATTTCTATTTGTGCTATTAGTTCATTAGTTTTGTATTGAACGCTACATGTTAAATACAGAATCCACATTAATACCTGTCTCTATTGCATTGTCTCTACTCTTTGGTTTACTACATCTTCCCAAGTTTGATCCCTTTCTCCCACTATTCAGTTTAAAATCCTCTCTACTTCCCTAGTTATGTGATTCGCGAGGAAGCTAGCCCCAGCACAGTTCAGGCATAGACCATCCCAACTTTTAAAAACTCTTTTTGGGATTAAATGGTGACAACTCCCCAGGTCCTGATGGCCTACATCCCAGAGTCTTAAAGGAAGTGACAGTGGATGCACTGGCTATTATATTCCAAAATTCCCTGGATTCTGGAAAGGTTCCAGTGGATTAGAAAAATGCTAATATAAGGCCTTTATTCAAAAAGGTGGGGAGGCAGAAAATAGCAAACTATAGACCAGTTAGTTTAACGTCTGTCATTGGGAAATTGTTGGAACCCATTATTAAGGAAGTAGTAATGGGGCATTTGGAAAGTCAAATGCAATCCATCAGAGTCAGCATGGTTTTATGAAAAGTAAATCATGTTTGACTAATTTGCTGGAGTTCTTTAACAAGCAAAGTGAATAATGGAGATTCTGTAGATGTAGTATATCTGGACTTCCAGAAGGTGCCACACAAAAGATTGATATACAAGATAAGATCACACAGATTTGGGGGTAATATATTAGCTTGGATAGAGGATTGGCTAACCAACAGAAAGCAGAGAGTCGGGATAAATGGGTGTTTTTCTGGATGGCAAGCTGTAACTAGTGGGGTGCCACAGGGTTTGGTCCGTAGGCCCCAACTATTTACAGTCTATATTAATGACATGGATTCAGGGATGGAAGGTACTATAGCTAAATTTGCAGATTACACCAAAATAGGTGGGAACGTGAGTAGCAATGAAGAAATATGAAATTTACAAATGGAAATGGACAGGTTAGGTGAATGGGCCAAAATTTGGTAGATGGAGTTTAACGTGGATAAGAGTGAGTTTATCCACTTTGTTGGAAAAATAAAGAGGCGACTTATTATTTAAATGGAGAGAAACATCAGAATGCTTTTGTGCAGAGGGATCTGAGTATCCTTGTGCATGAATTGTTGGAAGCTAGTATGCAGGTACAGCAGGTAATAAGGAAGGCAAATGGAATTTTGACATTTATTGCTAAAGGAATAGAGTATAAAAATAGGGAAGTGTTGTTGCAGCTGTACAAGACATTGGTGAGACCACACCTGGAGAACTGTGCACAGTTTTGGTCCCCTTACCTAAGGAAGGATATAGCTGCACTGGAGGCGGTTCAGAGAAGGTTCACTAGATTGATTCCAGAGATGTGGGGCTTGTCTTATGAGGAGAGATTGTGCAGTTTAGGCCTATACTCGCTAGAGTTTAGAAGGATGAAAGGAGATCTAATTGAGGTATATAAGATGCTAAAGGGGATAGACAAAGTAGATGTGGAGCAGATGTTTCCCCTTATGGGGCATTCTAGGATGAGAGGTCATAGTTTTAGACTAAGGGGTGGTAGATTTAAATCAGAGATAAGGAGGAATTACTTTTCTCAAAGGGTCGTGAATGTGTGGAATTCACTACCTCAGAGTGCAGTGGAGGAGATAGACAGATTTTTAATTAGTAGAGGATTGAAAGGTTTTGGGGAGAGGGCAGAAAATTAGAGTTGAGGCCGAAATGAGATCAGCTACGATCATAATGAATGGCAGGGCAGGCTCGAGGGGCTGAATTGCCTACTCCTGCTCTTATGTGGGCATCACTGGCAAGGCCAGCATTTGTTGCACATCCCTAATTACCCTTGCTAGGCAGTTAAGAGACAACTGTAAGTCACACCAGGTAAGGACAGCATATTCTCTTCCCTAAAGAGCATTAGTGAACCAAATGGGTTTTTACAACAATCGATGATAGTTTCATGATCTCCATCACTGGGGCTAGCTTTATATTCCAGACTTAACTGAATTCAAACTCCACCAGCTACTGTGGTGGGATTTGAACCCAAGCCCCCAGGGCATTAGCCTGAGCCTGTGGATTACTAATGCAGTGACATTACCATTACACCACCATCTCCCCTGTACACTATAAATGCAGATCCCACTTTCTCTAATACTGGTGCCAAGGCCCCAAAAACTGGAACCCACTTCTCCTTTCCCAGTCTTTGAGCCATGCATTCATTTCTCTAATCTTATTTTCCTACACCAATTTTCACGAGGCTCAGGTAATTATCCAGAAATTATTACCTTTGACGTTCTGCTTCTTAATTTGGTGCCTGGTTACTGATGATGCAGAGCCTCCTTTCTCATCCTGCCTATGTTGTTCACACCTACATGGACCACTGGATCCTCCCCTCTCACTGCAAGTTCTTCCCCAGCCCTGAGCATATGTCCTGAACCCTGGCACTGGGCAAGCAACATAGCCATCTGGACTTTCGCTCTTTGTTACAGAGAACAGTGTCAATCCCCTCACTACACTGTCCCCGACTACCACTACATTCCTTTTTGCTGTCTCCACTTGGATGACTTCCTGTATCACGGTGCCATGGACAGTTTGTTCATGTACCCTGCAGACCACACTCTCATCGAAATAAGTTGAGAAAATATCTAACCTATTGGACATTTACAGAGGCACACACTCCTGCACTCCTGGCCTCTGTGTCCCTTTACCTGCCTCACTTGCAGGCACACCATCCTGTCCCTGACTAAAATCAGAAGACTCTATCCCAAGTGGTGTGACTGCCTCCCGGTATAAAGCATCCCCCTTCTTGATGTGGTGCAGATTCTGCAGCTCAGCCTCCAGCTCAATGACTCTGAGCCGAAGTTCCTCAAGGTTCAAACACTTACTCCAGACATGCTTACCCTGGATCACAATGTTATCCAGGAGCTCTCACATGCTGCAGCCTTGGCGCATCACCTGTCCTGCCATCCTTAATGTGTTTTAAATAATTACTTAATTGTGGTGTTCATTTATTTATGATTCTTTCTTAAATATTTTAACTTTACCACCAATTTGTGGAATATTTTAAACCTTAGGGATAGAATACAACTTAGTTCTATAAAAAGAACACTTACCAGATACTCACCAAACAGCTAACTCCTTTCCCCATAGTAGAGCAAGAACCAATTCTTATGGGTTAACAAAGATTGAAGATGGAAACAAAAGCCCTGTTTCCTCCCCCAAACTTCACCGAACATCCCGCCTCACCAAACTTCAAGTCTTCGATCAGTAAGTCGACTGCACTGTTTGCCTTGGCTGCATTTATAATAAACTGAACTGGGGCTATAGTAACCAGATTCAACCAGTTAGCTAATTACCTACTCAGCTCCTACAGCTGGGAGTGAGTTTGCCCTGTCTAAACTGCAAGAAAGAAATAACATTTCCTGCTTACGCAGTATTTTCCAATTACTGCTAATTATAGATGAGATTAGATTTTAGGAGCAAAATTTAAGAACAAAATTAACACTTAAAACTCCACCTCTCACCAAACTCCAAAGGCAGAATTTTGTTCTTGATGGGCAGGCAGGCAGCCGATCGCCACCGCTGAAGTGGGCCCCGCCACCATTTTGAGTGGGCGGGCCAATTAAGGCCCACCCAGCGGGCTGCCCGATGGGAAGTGCTATGCGCTTCCTGTGTGGGTGGGGGAGGGATTCCCCAACTGTCAAAATGCGCTCTCTTGCGCATGCGCGCAAAAGAGCACACACCTCCCTGGGACTAAGTGCTGTCTCAGGGAGATCGGTGAAAGCTTTATAAACATCAAAAATAGAAAAATAAAAAAAGATTATTAACATGTCCCCCTCATGTGATAATGTCACATGAGATGGGACATGTTAATAAAAAGCACAGAAACTATATTAAACTTTTTAAAAACAGACATGAAACCTCATCCCACCAGTGGATGAGGTTCTTGTTTTTTCAGAAGTCCACTGGGGCTCCTGGCCTGCCTGCCAGCCTTAAGGTTGGATGGGCAGAGCCTTTAATTGGGTTAATTACCCTGTTAATGGCCTCAATTGGCAATTAACAGGTCGGATGGCGGACAGCTGATTGCGCTGTCCGCCCGCCTTCCTGAATATTTAAATGAGACGGGACATCCCGCGTCATTTTCGCCTCGGCAAGTGGGCCCCGACCCCAACTCACCGATGGAAAACTTCTGGCCCAAGCCTTTATTCAGTTAGCTCAGCTTCACAACATTTGCCCTAGTTGGCCTCCAAAAGTGTCAACGCAAGAGGGGTGTGGGTCAGCTCGATTTCATTGCAGCTTCCCCTTCTCCTCAAGGAGTCAGCCAGGGGTCATCAGGCACCCATACAGAAGAAGACCAGCTGCTTGACACCTCGGGGCCATCCACCCAGGTGACTTTGAGAATGTCTGGCCGATCCAAATCCCCTCTTCCCGTCACCCCCACAGCTCCAGATCCACAGGCCGAGGAAGGTGCAGTTGGCCCACAGCAGGACACTCAAAGTAAGCCAGGGACCTCCAGGCCTCGGACCTCTAGAAGGTGCCTGCCAAGCTCATCACAGACAGGACTTAGCAGTCAACAGGTTGCCTCCACCTTCACAATGGATGTCAGGGGAGCATCAAGACATAACTGCAGGGTTGGGAAGGTTAAGAAGATGTAGTTGCACAGCCCCGGCATGGCTTTAGTCACTTGTACTTAATGTTCACTCCTGTAAATAAATTCCTAAGAATGCCTCCTTGCCTATTGCTCCTTGTTATGATGAGCAGTGTTTGTGTCACCCATATGTGAAACCTTGATCCTGCACAAGATAAAGGCAGGTGTCTCAGTCCAAGGCCTCTTCCCTATGCTTTGTTCAACATTCAGACCAAAGTGATAGTCCGGCCTCATACTCACTGGAAACATCAGTGATGTCTGCACGTCAACAGTGTTTGCCAGAATGTTGTGGGCAGGTGTCACAGAGTTCTCTCATTCCCTCTCTGTGCTCTCAGCACCTTTGAGGTGGAAGATAACCATGGCGTAGTCACTGATGGAGGCGCTTAGAGAACCTTGCAATGTCTTTATTAAGGTTAGGACCAGTGCCCATCATGGTTCAAGCTAACAGCGCAGCCTTGCAGTGTGGGTTAGGAGAATGTCTGTGCCCGAGCTGAGAGCGCAGCATGCAGTCCAGTGGCCGAAACTGTCGCCAATCGGTCAAGTGGAGTGGGGCGGAGGTGGGTGAGGTTTCAGGTAGCCATGAAATGTACTACACGCTGGCCATTCAAGTGGTGGCCAGCACGCTCCGGCATGCGTGAAGGGGCCATCAGGCTTAACCAAGAATGAAATCAAGAATCACATTGAAGAGTGCAGGAGGATATGCCAGGAGCAGCACAAGGAATACCTAAAAAATGAGGTATTAACCTGTTGAAGCTACAACACAGGACTACTTGCATGCCAAACAGCATAAGCAGCGAGTGCTAGACAGGCTAAGCAAATGCTCAACCAAGGGATCAGATCTAAGCTCTGCAGTCCTGCCTCATCCAGTCATAAATGGTGGTGGACAATGAAGCAACTCACTGGAGGAGGAGGCTTCACTAATATCCCCATCCTCAATAACTAAAAAGATAAGGCTGAAGTATTCGCAACTATCTTCAGCCAGAAATCCCAAGAGATTTATTTATCTCGGCGTTCTCCGGAGGTCCCCAGTATCACAGATGCCAGTCTTCAGCCAACTTAATTCTCTACACTTGATTTCACGAATCAGCCAAAGGCATTAGATACTGCAAAGGCTATGGGCCCTGAAAACATTCCAGCAATTGTACTGAAGACTTGTGCTTCAGAACTTGCTGTGTCCCTAGCCAAGCTGTTCCAGTACAGCTACACTGGTAAGTAATTTACAAGCTCAGTCTTTCTGAGGGTTTCCTTCTGCGTGTAGAATGTCTCAGCTCAACAACTTCAGATGCCTTGTCAGGAATTTAACTCCTATACTGGTGTTGCCTGAACACCAGGTGCTTCAGTGTGCACCTGCATATCTGCATCCCCAACTCTTGCAGGAACATCAGGCACAGCAGACATGTCCATACTGGGCTGAATTCTCTCAACAGGAAATGCTGACCCAGATGTGAACACTGGTGGAATCATTTCTTGGTGATTTGTTCCTCTCTTCTTTAAATGGCCCACATGTCTCTGTATGACTGGGACTTCCACCTCCATGCGCTAAGATAGAGGTCTAGTCACTGCACTTATTTCGCCCGGTAACTACTTTGGTCCTCCTCCAAAGTTCTTTGCGTATACCGTCTGTCCCACGGTAAATTTCCTCTCACAACTATGCCAGTTGTGTCTAGTCTTCTGGCTTCCCTGACTCTTTTCCACTTTCCCCATAAATTGGCATTATTAATCTCAATCTCATTTTGAGACGGCGTTTCATCAAAACTCCGCATGTGTGACACCTGTTGTTGTGTGAGGGGTAGTCCTATAAGGGAAAAGAAAGCATGCTAGCTTGGTTGCTAAGGAATCTCCAATTAGCTTCTTCATGCCTGCCTTGAATGTTTGAACCATGTTTTTGGCCAGTCCGTTTGGAAAGTTTTTACACGAGTGATACTGTTGAAGCTGATAATTCCAGTAGTCTTTTAATGGCAAAACCTTGGCTTAGCTTCTCAATTGTAGAAGAAGACCTTCTTCACCTCATATATGTCCATCCATTTTGAATTGGCATCGACAATGAGCAGAAACGTTGTTCCCATGAAAGTTCCCACACAGTCAATGTGTAACTTCATCCACGGTCCTCCTGGCCAATCCCATGGGTGTAACGGAGCTGTTGAAGGCAACTTTTGAAGTTGCTGACATTGCACACAATTCTTCACTAAACTCTCTACTTCACCATCCATTCCAGGCCACCGTAGATAGCTGCATGCCATGGCCTTCATTTGGGAAATCCCGGGATGGGCACTGTGTAGTTCAATTAAGTGCATAATTCCCTTTGGAGGAACTATCACTCATGCTCCCCACAATAAGATACCATCCTGGCTGGTTATTTCATGTCTTCTGTTGAAGTACGGTTTCATCTCAGCAGATGCGGGCTCTTGTAGCCGATTATGTAGCACTTGTTCTCGAACTTGAGATAGGACTGGGTCCTGGGTACAGTCTCTGATCTATCGAGCCCATACCGGCAATAAACCTAAGAAATTTAACAATAAAACAAGTTCTTGTGGAACTGGGCTGTCCTCATCACTTTCTTGTAAAGGCAAACGACTAAGTGCATCAGTGTTTGCGATTTGATTTTCAGGCCTGTGCAGAAAAGTCTATTCATATGCTGCCAGGATTAAAGTCTTATTTGCGTTTCTGTGACTCTTTTAAATTCATTCACAGGATGTGGGCTTCGCTGGCTGGGCCAGCATTTATTGCCCATCCCTAGTTGCCCTTGAGAAGGTGATAGTGAGCTTCCTTCTTGAACTGCTGCAGTCCATGTGGCGTAGTACATCCACAGAGCTGTTAGGAAGGGAGCTCCAGGATTTTGACTCAGTGACAGTGAAGGAACGGCGTTATATTTCCAAGTCAGGATGGTGAGTGGCTTGGATGGGGAACTTCCAGATGGTCGTGTTCCCATGTGTCTGCTGTCCTTCTAGATGGTAGTGGTCGTGGGTTTGAAAGGTGATGTTGAAGAAGCCTTGGTGAATCTCTGCAGTGCATCCTGTAGATGGTACACACTGCTGCTACTGTGCCTCGCTGGTGGAGGGATTGAATGTTTGTGGATGTGGTCTTCTTTCTATGTGCCTTCTTCTTTCTAGCATTGACTTTAATCTCGGCCTTCTTTTCAACTTCATTATTGTCCAGACTACTCTTAGGTGCGAGCTGGACTTGAGTGAGATCTGTGGTTGGGTCATCCAAAATTTCATCATCTGTCTGTCCCTTAGAAAGCCTTGCAACTTTTGCCCCCATAATCTTTTTGGCTTCATGTAGCTAATTCTTGAGCTCTTCCAGTTCTTCTCTGTATTTGTTTTCTGCCCCCTGGAACATTGAGCACTGTTGTGCCTTCTCTGCCAACTTATTATTCAGTTTATTCAGAGAAGGGTTGAATTCTTGCTGTTTCTCTTCATACTTAGATGTACAAACTTAGACCTGAGGGAATATGGTATTGTGTGAAAGTCTTTCAGCAGGTTTTCTTTATCCTTTTGAAAGTTTCTCACCTCGTCTCAAACTCTGTCTTTAAGCATTGTCTCTTCCAGTTCCTTTGCTGTTCTACCATGTTTTGACTTAAGACAACCTGCATTTCTTCAGGCTGTTGAGTCCTTACAGACTCCTTTCCCAAAACAGGAACACTTCCAATTTCCTTTTGGAATCTCAGTGGCCAATCAAGGCTGATTTCCCTTAGCCAATTTTGCCCAAGCAGAGGTTTGGTCCTCTGCTCCTCAGTACCAACACAGGTAGCTTTACCTATTGGCTTCCATAATGGACTGTTACTCTGCTTATGCCTTTGAATTGAATATCTTCACCCGTATATGTTTTTAATTTGGCAACAGTTTCTTCTATATTTAATTTCTGTTCATCATAATTCAGATATCTGAAGATATATTCCCCAATTATTGTAGTGGAATCTCCTGTGTCCACTTCCATTCTAACAGGTCTGCAATTTACTTTCACTGTTACAAATATTGGTTCCGTCTTTCCAACCTTTAAATTAAACAACAAATAAACAACAGGTTCTCCTACATTGTAGATCTAACTGGGATTTTTTTCTTTTGGTTAAAAGCCTGCTTGAATCTTTCCTTGCCCTGTCTCATTATATGTCAATTTTGTGACAATAATAACATTTGATGTTGTTAAAACGCCAATTGTTATAACACTGTGTGTTTCCACCTCTATTGAAATTATTCTTTGTTTTCACTGCTAAGTCATTTTTCTCACTTTCTGGCTAGTGGGGGCTAGTTACCTCTTCTCTACAGAGTCTTGCACTTTAACGCCCTTTTTGGCTGAGGTTTCCCACCCAATATGGAGGACAACACAATTTTGTAATCGCTGTATGGATTTTGAATCTCTTACTGCACTTTCCATGGCCAGTGTTATCTCCAGCACCTTCTTGAAATCCAAATTTGCTTCGGACAATAATCTCTTCTGAATCATGTCCTCATTCACAGTGCACACTAAACAATCTCTGAGCATGCCATTTAGAGATGTATCAAACTCACAATGTTCCATTAACTGCTTCAAACTTGCCACATAGTAAGCAACAGTCTCCCCCGGGGCTCTATTTCTTGAGTTAAACTTGAACCTTTGCATAGTTACTCAGGGTTTTCGTTGATAATGACCCTTCACGGGGTCCATAAATTCATCAAAATTTTTTGAATCTGCGGCACTGGGTACCATCAAACTTCTAATCGAGCTGTAGGCTTTAATCTCATATGTAGTTATGAGGACCACATGCCTCTTCTTACTGCCCGTAATCTCATTCGCTTGGAAAAAGAACATGAGGCGTTCAATGTAATGAGAACAATCATCCATGGCTGGGTCAAAAGGATCAATTCTTTGGAATTGTGGCATTCTGAGAGGGAATTTCTTCTTCAATTTGAATGGAACTTCTACTTACAATCACTGGGTGAGGTACAGTGCTAATTTCTTTTCAACTTTGTGTCTTTAGTTTAATCTTGTTTTATCCTCGTTGCCAGTTTGTTGGATCCTGTGGATCCTCATCGCCAGTTTGTTGAGAGTCGTGGCTGAGTTGGTACTATAGATAAAGTTGATCAGCAGACACTTCTTAATTGGAAACTTTATGTTTATTTACAAAGATATTCTTTTACAAAGGTGAAGGCTTTAAGCTAAATAGAGGGCGGGGGTAGGGTTCTGGAGAGGGTATACGAAGGCTTACAAAGCAAAAGAATATGGCGGCAATGCAGGGCAGCTATTTAGGTAATGATACCCAGAGTGTGACGGGAAGGGATGGAGTATACAAACATTTTTTTTACAGCAGCAAATAGGATCAAAGGAACAAAAATGGTGAAAAGGCAAAATGAACATCTCTTTACTTAAATGTGTGTAGTATTCAGAGCAAAATAAATGAATTAATGGCACAAATAGAGGTTAATGTATACCATATGATATGATAGCCATTAGGGAGACATGGTTACAAGGAGATCAAAGCTGCGAACTAAATATTCAGGGGATCTGACTTTTTAACAGGACAGGCAGGAAGGAAAGGGTGGTGGGGTAGCTTTGTTAGTACAGTATGGAATAAGTACAATAGCAAGAAATGATCTTGGATCAGACAATGTAGTATCCATATGGGAGGAGGTAAGAAATAACAAGGGGAGAAGACACTGGTGGGAGTAGTCTATAGGCCTCTGACAGTAGCTATGCTGTAGGACAATGAATAAATCAAGAGATAATGAGGGCATGTAAAAACGGCAGTACATTAATCATGGATGACTTTAATCTTCATGTAGATTGGGAAAATCGTGGCAGAGGTAGCCACGAGCAAGAATTCACAGAGTGTATTTAGGACAGTTTCCTAGAACAATATGTCATGGATCCAACCAGGGATCAGGCTATTTTGGATCTGGTAAAATGTCATGAGGCAGGTTTAATAAATGGTCTCAGAGTAAAAGATCCCCTGGGAACAGTGACCATAGCATGGTGAAATTCAGTCTTCAGTTTGAGAGTGAGAAACTTAGTTTGGAAACAATTGTGCTAAACTTAAATAAGGGTTATTACAAAGGAATGAGGGCAGAGTTGGCTGGAGTGGACTAGGAAAAGAGTTTAGCAGAAAAGACAGTTGATGAACAATGGCAGACATTTAAGAAAATATTTCATGACTCACAACAAAGATTTATCTCAGCAAGGAAGAACGATTGTAGGGAAGGGATAAATCAACCTTGGTTAACCAAGGAAGTTAAGGATAGTGTCAGAGTGAAAGAAAAAAACATACAATGTGGCAAAGATTAGTGGTAAGCCAAAGAATTGGGAAAGTTTTAAAAACCAACAGAAGATGACCAGAAAAAAAATTAAGAGGGAGAAAATAAACTTTCAGGGTAAAATAGCAAGTAATATAAAAGCAGACAGTAAGATCTGAGGAAATAATAATAGGGAACTAGGAAATGGCAGTGGAGTTGAATAAATACTTTGCATCAGTCTTCATGATAGAAGACACTAATAGCATACCAAAAATACTGAATAATCATGGGGCAAAAAGGGGGAGGAAATGAATACAATAACTATCATGAGAGAAAAAGCACTAGGGTAACTAATGGGGCTAAAGGCCGGTAAGTCCCGTGGACCTGATGGGTTGCATCCTAGGATATTGAAGGAAATAGCTGCAGAGATAATGGATATAATAGTGGTAGTAAGCTTCCAAAAATTCTGGAAAAGTCCCAGCTGATTGGAAAAATGCCAATTCAAAAAGGGAGGGAGACAAAAAGCAGGTAATGAGAGGCCAGTTAGCTTAACATCCATTGTTGGGAAAATGTAAGAGCCCATTATAAAGGATGTAATAGCAGAGCATTTAGAAATGCATAATATAATCAAGCAGAGCCAGCATGGCTTCATGAAGGGGAAATCATGCCTGGCAAATTTATTAGAATTCTTTGAGGAGGTAACAAGAAGGATAGATAAAGGGGAACCAGTAGATGTAATGTATTTGGATTTCCAAACGGCATTCAATAGGGTACCACACATAAAGCTACTTAATAAGGTAAGAGCCCATGGTGTTGGTGGTAGTACATTAGCATGGATAGAGGATTGGCTAACTAATGGAAGACAGAGATTTGGGATAAGGAAGACATTTTCAGGATGGCAGCCTGTAACTAGTGGAGTGTCACAGGGATCAATATATATTATTAACTTGGATGAGGGAAATGAATGTCCTATCGCCAAGTTGTGGATGACACAAAAATAAATGGGAAGGCAGGTGGTGTGGATGACACAAAGACTCTACAGAGTGATATAGACAGGTTAAATAAGTGGGCAAAAACTTGGCAGATGGAATGTAATGTGGGAAAATGTGAGGTTATGCACTTTGGCAGGAAGAATAGAGGAGCTGAATATTACTTAAATGGAGAAAGACTGATGAAAGCTGCAGCACAGAGGGATTCGTGCATGAATCCCAAAAAGCTCGCTTACAAGTTCAGCAGGTAAAAGGAAAGGCAAATGGCATGTTGGCCTTTATTTCAAAGGGAATGGAGTATAAAAATATGGAAGTCTTGCTAAAACTATACAAGGCACTAGTTAGCCCAAACCCCTAGAATACTGTGAACAGCTTTGGTCCCCTTAACTAAGGAAAGATTTACTGGCATTGGAGGCAGTCCAGAGAAGGTTCACTTTATTGATCCCAGGAATGGAGTGATTTTCTTATGAGGAGAGGTTAAGTAGGTTGGGCCTGTACTCATTGGAGTTTAGAAGAATGAGAGACAACCTTATTGAAACATGTAAGATTCTTAAGAGGTTTGACAAGGTAGATGCTGAGAGGTTGTTTCCCCTTGTGGGAGAGCCTAGGACAAGAGGGCATAATGTCAGAGTGAGGGGTAGCCCACTTAAGACAGAGATGAGGAGGAACTTCTCTCAGAGGGTAGTTAATCTGTGGAACTCTTTACCACAGTGGTCTGTAGAGGCTGCATCAATAAGTATATTCAAGGCTGAGATAGGCAGGTTTTTAATCAGTAAGGGAATCAAGAGTTATGGGGAAAAGACAGGAAAGTGGAGTTGAAATTAGCAGATCAGCCATGATCTTATTGAATGGCAGAGCAGACTGGATGGGCCTAATGGCCTGCTTCTGCTCCTACATCTTAGGGCCTTTTTCAGAAGCAACTACATGTGCGCTTTCACTTCAAACCCTATCTCTACACTACTCACTACAGAGTTAGCCCACGCTACACTCCTATTGGGTACTAAAGACCATGTGGTCTTCCTTAACAGCGTTCTTCTTAAAGGTGTATTACACACTAAATAAAACCATAATTACAACAATTGGCAGGTAAAATCAAGGAAAATCCAAAGGTGTTTTATCAGTACATTAAGAGCAAGAGGTTTATTAAGGAAAAAGTAGGGCCTATCAGGGATGTACAATGTAACATATGCATTGATGCAAAAGATGTGGGCAGGATTCTTTATAAGTATTTCGTCTCTGTCTTCACAAAGGAAAGGGATGATGCAGACATTCTAGTTAAAGGGGAAGAGTGTGAGATATTAGATACAATAAGCATAATGAGAGAGGAAATACTGGAGGGTCTAACGTCTTTGAAGGGAGATAAATCACCAGGGCCAGATGGATTGTATCCCAGGCTGTTAAAGGAAGCCAGGGAGGAAATAATATATGACCTGAGGATCATTTTCAATCCTCACTAGATACAGACGAGGAATCAAAGAGTTGAAGATCTGTGAAAGCTGTACCATTGTGTAAAAAGGGTGCAAGGGATAGGCCAAATAATTATAGACCAGTCAGCCTGAACTCAGTGGGGGCAAATTATTACAATCAATTCTGAGAAATAGGATAAACTATCACTTAGAAAGGCACAGATCAATCAGGGATAGTCAGCATGGTTTTGTTAAGGGAAAGCCGTGTCTTACTAACTTAGTTGAATTTTTTGAGCAAGTAACAAGGATGATTGATAAGGTTAGTGCAGTGGATGTGGTTTTAGTGAGGCCACACATGGAAGACTGGCCCAAAAAGTAAAAGCCCATGGGAAACAGGGGAATGTGGCGAGTTGAGTCCAAAGTTCTCTCAGTGACAGGAAACAAAGAATACTGAAAGATGGATGTTTCAGCGAATGGAAAATGATTTCCAGTGGAGTTCCACAGGGCTCATGCTGTTTGTTGTACATAGTCATGGTTTGGACTTAAATGTGGGGGGCAAGATTGGGAAATTTGCAGATGACACAAAATTGGCCATGTAGTTGACAGTGAAGAGGATAGCTGTGGATTCCAAAATGATATCAATGGTTTGGCTGAATGGGTGGAAATGTGGCAAATGAGATTCAATCCGGAGATGTATCAGCTTATGATTTTGGGAGGGCAAACAAAGCAAGGGAATACTCAATAAATGAGAGGATATTGAGAGGGGTAGAAGGAGTGAAACACCTTGGAGTGCATGTCCACAGGCACCTGAAAGTGGCAGGACAGGTGGATAAGGTGGTAACAAAGCAAATGGAATGCTTTCCTTTATTGCACAAGGTATAGAATGCAAAGGCAGAGATGTAATGCTGGATCTGTATGACACACTGGTGAGGCCACAGCTGGAGTTCTGCGTACAATTCTGGTCACCACACTGCAGAAAGAACATAAGAGCTCTGGGGAGAGTACAGAAGAGATTTACAAGAATGTTGCCAGGGCTGGAAAATTGCAGCTATGAGGAATGATTGGGTAGGCTGGGGTTGATTTCCTTAGAAAAGAGGAGGCTGAGTTGTGATTTGGTTGAGTTGTACAAATTTATGAAGGGCCTAGATAGAGTAGATAGGAAAGACGTTTCCCCAAGCGGAGACGGCAGGTACCATGGGGCACAGATTTAAGGTGAGTGGAAGAAGGGTTAGAGAGGATATTAGGAAACACTTTTTCACCCAGAGGGCGAATGGTGTCTCAAATTCAATGCTCAGAAGGGTGGTTGAGGCAGAAACCCTCAACTCATTTAAAAGGTACCTGGATCTGCACCTGAAGTGCTGTAACCTCCAAGGCTATGGACCGGGTGCTGGAAGGCGCAATTAGAATGGGCGGCTAGTATATTTCAGCTGGCCCAGACATGATGGGCTGAATGGGCTCTTTCTGTGCCATGGCGTTTCTATATTTCTATGATTCTATGATAGGTAGCTGCAGAAGAACAGGGAGAGATATATGTCTCATGTAAGTATAAATTAGAGTGGGCCATCCTCTTTTTACTGTCAGTGAGTTTGATACAAGTCTGAAACATGCCTACAACAATCGTGTTGATACAAGTTGTAATACATGATTTGCAGAAGAATTTAAGGTTGAAATCTAATTGATTTAAGGTAGAGAAAATAGGGCTCTATTGAACTGTTATCTTAACTTTGGTAAATTTGTCTATTTATTGATGGAATGGGGCTGGTGCTGAACATGGAACATTTTTTTCCAGTTTATGGTTGCATCAAGTGCTCTCGGGTTAGGTAAATCATGGCCAACTGAGAATAAAGTGCCTCTTACTTTCCCCCCACCACAGGCTTAGTGCTAGCCTCATACAAGTACAACTTAGGATAATCTAAGTATTCTATTTTTTTTCAGCAGAGATGTTTAACACATTAAGGTGTAACGACGAATCCGGAGGTTACTGAAGTTAACTTTGTTGAGGCACGGGGTCCTTTGGATGTTCACTCCATGGGACAATTGTTTATGTATTTGTCTTTTGGAGAGATGTTAAACTAAGGCCCCTGTCAACCCTCTCAGATGGATGTAAAAGACCCTATGGCACTGTTTTGAAAAATAGGGGCCATCTCCCCAGTGCCCTGGTCAACACTTTACCAATATCTGGTAAAAACAGATTATCTGGTCATTATCACATTGTTGTTTGTGGGACCTTTCTAGAGGAAATTGGTTGCTGCATTTCCTACATTATAATAATGGCTACATTACCTCATTAACTTCATAAAGACATCCTGAGGATGCAAAAGGCATTATATAAGTGAAGGTCTTTTTTTTCTTTCTATTACTCCATACTGCATATGCATCCCATCACATCCCAACTATCTCAGTAACTGAAACCCCAAATGATTAAATGATTATTAGTGTGACATAATGGTTTTGATCTTAACCATTTAAACCCCATCCCACCCCCTCTCAACTCCTCTCCTCCTTACTGACTGTTGGGGGCTGCTCACACACGTCACCAGCTGTAACCCCCTGCCGCCACTTCCCATTCCCATTGTCCATGTACCCTGCAATGCCAGGTTCTTTGCTCATGACTCAGCTCCCTCACACACTCCCTACATCTCCTTCCCATTGCCTCATTTATATCAGGCTCTGTTCAAAAACAAGGAAATAAGGCTAATCCATGGCATTTGATCAATTGTGACTCTGCCCCAGTCTTGAATGTTGCTGCCATCTTGGTTAATTTAAAAGGAGAACAGAACATGCCACATCCCATAAACTAGAGCACAAGGGTGCAGTGTTAACTGTGTTCTGTCCCCAGTGATTTTACTGATATGCTTTCCCCTGCATTCGCTTGAGCAGCCTCTTCATTGTGCTAAACCATTATAAATCCTGAACTGATACAAAGAAATAGAGAAAGGAAGGCTGGTTTTAATTTATAATGCACCTTTCCCAACCTCTGGATGTCCCAAAGTGCTGCACAGCCAATGAAGTACTTTTAAAGTAGCATCACAGTTGTAACACAGGAAACGCAGCAGCAATTTTCGCAAAGCAAAATCCCACAACCATCAACAAGATATATGACTAGAACATCTATTTCTCGTAATGTTGGGTGAATGATAAATTCTGGGCCAGGAACACCGATAAAGCACATCAATTTAGCTAGTACGGGTCAATGTCATGAGCGAACTTGTGCAGTCAGCTTTGTGGGTAGCTGTGTGGTTTTTTTTGTAGCTGAAATTCCAATTTTTGCTCAGAGCTCTTTTTTTTGCCCGAGATTCCCCAGATTCCCCAATTCAAGTTTGTACAGTGAAAACCCACAACGAAGGCAAAGGGTGAGTTCAAAGCAAGCATATTAAACCAAGGATGTGAATCAAATTCTCGGCAGCAACTCAAATGAATGTATATGCGAATCTCTTCTGTTTTTGGTCGTTCTACAAGCAGAGACAAAGAAGGAACATCCTTAAAATTATTTCCAGGAGGAATTTTAGCTTTTTCCTGACCCATTTGCCCAGAACCAAATTACCTGCAGCAAGACACCAAGATGATGCACATGTCTCGTCAACAGTTCAGCCAGCCTTCCTTAGGCAGAAAAGCTAGGAAAGACTCTTTTTGAATTTCAAGAGTACAATTAGGAAACTCGAGTAGTGGTTTTCCCACAAGTGGATAATGTTGTCAGTTTATTTTTGGCATACAATTATTCAAAGCATTCAAATGATTACACTGTGGATGACTAAAGTAGAGAAAACTGTCTTACTTCAAAATACACAATTTGCAAAAATTGCTTCTTTTTTCTCCATTAGCAGAAACAGGGGTCTTCAAAAAAAGATCTAGGCATTTGCAATTATAACAGTTCCACTTCCAGCTACAAATAAAAATAAAGGAAGACTTCATTTATATAGCCCGTCCACAACCACTGGATGCCTCAAAGTCTTTTGCAGCTATTGAAGAGCATTTGAAATGCCAATTTGTGCACAGCAAGCTCCCAAAAAACAGCAAAATGACAATTGTAGGATAAGGATGTTCGGCAGTGTAAGGGTTAATGTGGTTCTGTGGAACAGTACCACTCACAGTATGATGTAGAGAGTCATACAACAGCAGACTGTCTGTGGAGAAGAGCCTGGAAGGAGCCAGCATGGAGGCAGCAACCATGCATGGCAGTAACCATGCATGGCAGTACCTTGGATATGCACATAGTTATGGGTGAACAGTAAACAGTTTATACTTAACCATACAAGCCTCCAGACCTCTCCATAAAACACCAAACAACCTTCACAATAATAATGACCAGATGATCTGTTTTTGTGGTTTTGATTAAGGGACAGGTATAGGCTAGAGCCATCCCCTAACTCCTCTCCTCTTCTTTAAATCAGTGCATTATTTTACATCAACCTGAGCAGGGCGTGTCCTCAGTTTAACATGTCATTTGAAAAACAGCACCTCCAGCGGTGCAGCACTCCTTCGATACTGCACTGGAGTGAATTTTGTGCTCAAGCCCTGGGGTAGGACTTAAACCCAGAACCTTGTGATTCCAAGGTGAGAGTGCTGCCCACTGAGCACAGCCGACATCTTCAAAAAAAAAATCATGCAGAGACATTGGTAACATTTATTCTAAATGGAATGCATTTTTTAGAGTGGTCAGAGATTTGCAGGTTGTCCTGTGAATAGCTGCTGGTGATCATTAGGAACAGACAATAGCTGATCTTTGAAGTGAAAATGATAAAAATCACAAGGTACTTACAAGCAAGATACACCTTTTGGCCATCTTAATACATCCATCCATAACCACTCTCTCTACTGCTGCATCTAAGTTGTTTCTGACACAATTGCCGTTAGTCTATCAAGAATTCTGTTCTAAGTGTTTGTCACTCTTTGCATGAAGAGGGATTATCTCTGAAGTTTCCTTTTATTTAGTTGAACCTGTGTCCGTAGCACCATTTTTGAAAATACAAAGCAGGTCAGGCAGCATCTGTGGAGAGACAGAGAGAGAAAATTAATTCTTCAGGTCAATTAAATTTCATCAGTGTTACATGTATTTGTTTGCTGAAGCTTTGAATGAGTGATACGTTTTGTTCAGATCAACCAGTTATCCAACAAGTAGAAACCATTCACCATAATTGGACTGTGAAGGATCGATTGCTGATTCGCTTGTTGATACGTAATACCTATGTTCACACTTAAAGGGGTGCCACTAGCATAAGGTGCTTGAGACCTACCAAGGTTGTTGCGGTCATTACCAAGTGAGTAATCCTAGGTCTTCAGCAAAGGAATAGGGAAAGAAAGAAAAAATTCAAGGTAAGTAAAGGTGAAGGAATATGGACTACTCAGGTAAAAATGAACCATTTTGAGGCTAGTAGGTCTGTGAGATTATGAAACCCACAGCATTTAGGCTAAAAATGAAATAACTAGTGCCGTTGTGGAGCACATAATCATAAATTCGCAATAACACTACTGGTCTAAAATGACATTACTTTGCATGTTGATGTGTGTCCAGCATTTAGTAATATGTGTATATATGTGGATGTGGAGAGTATTAGCATTTCAAATAATAAAGTTGTGGGAAGTGTGGAGATTATTAGTGCTGTGCTTCATGGGAAGGGTATTCAGTCTGCAATGCCAAGGTTTAATTGGCATTATTCTATTTGTTTGGCTTTGGATCACAGTTAAACGGTGTTGAATCAGACAGAACAGCAGTGCAGCCAGATCTAAATCCTTCATGAAGGTATCAATCAGGCTTTGCTTTACCTTACTCATCTACAACAATAACTTGCATTTATGTAGCACCTTTAATGTAACACAACGTCCCAAGATTCTACAAAGGAGAGGTTTAGGGAGGAAAGCCCAGAGCTTGGAACCTTGGCAGCTGAAAGCACGGCTACCAATGGGGGATGCTCAAGAGGCCAGCAATGGAGGGTAGGTTTTTTGGAGGCTTGTAGGTCTAGAGGAGTTTATAGAGATAGGGAGACGAAAGGCCATGGAAGGCTTTAAAAATAAGGATGAGAATTTTAAATTTGGGACAAGGCTTGACCAGGAGCTTATGTAGGTCAGCATGTAGAGGGCTGATTTGTGAACGGGACTTAGTGCAATTTAAGTCAGGGACAGCAGGGTTTTCTTATTAAATCACTGGTTTATAAAATTTGCATAATTTGTAAAAAGTTTTCCTCTGTTATTTTTCCATTGCCACTTCACATCCTATCATAGAAGCTATCTGGATTGTAAGCCTGGCTTAAGTTTCACTGCTGTTATATACTATATCCTCCCATGGTGCAGATCCCAAACACAATTGAGCTCTGTCCATATCGCATGAACTCACTAGCAGATGGAGATAAAAACCCAAGCTACTGCTGGGATGAATCTGTCTTTAGTAAATATACTCTATTTGCAAATGAAATATTTAATACCAGGGCCGGGAGAGAAGCAGCAGGCTGCACTTTAAGCTCTGGGACTATAAATCCAGCTGAGAGTGATAGAAGAGAAGGCTTCTTTGTCCATTTTTTGCAAATGTACTATGTAGGATAAATTTAGGCAGACTCCACCTTGTTGGTAGTGAGCACTGCCCCACAGCACAAATCTGTTCATAACTCATTTCTAAGTTAGCAGAATCATGTAGCACAGAATGAGAGCACTGGGACCTTTGTGGCAATGCTAGCAGTTTGAAAGAGCTATCCAATTAGTCCCACTCTCACTATTTTTTCCCCGCAGCCTTGCGAATGCTTTCATTTCAAGTGTATATCTCTTTTGAAAGCTGCTAGTGAATTTGCTTCCCTCATCCTTTCATTGCAGCACATTCCAGATCACGACAACTCACTGTGTAAGAAATATTTCACCTCATCTCCCCCCTGGTTCTTTTTCTCATTCAGAGGAACTGCAAGAGTGGATGATGGGGGCAGTTGAATAAATCAGAGTGGTGCTCCAAGCTGTTCTGAGGCTACTTTTAAGGTATAATGAGATGGTGGAGCAACAAGAAACCTTCTGTAAATCTAACCCATGTTGCACGTAATCTGGGAGTGCTGAATTAACTGTAAGAAGGAAAACACATTCCATTCCACAAGCACTGATAAGAAAGTAGCCAACCAAAAAAGTACAAAAGCAGAGTCACAAAGCCCTAACAGCAGAGAGGTCATTCAGCATTCTAGTCAGTCCCATTCCCCTGCTCTATGCCCGTGGCCCTGCAAGTTTATTTTCCTCAAGTGCCCATCCAATTTTCTTCTGAAATCATTGATTGATTCCAATTCCACCACCCTACCAGGCAATGAGTTCCAGGTCTTTAACACTAGCTGCACTAAAAAGATCTTAAGGTCATAAGATCATAAGAAATAATAGCAGAATTAGGCTATTCAACCAATTGAGCCTGCTCCGCTGTTCAATAAAATCATGGCTGACTGATTGTGGCTTTAAGCCCACTTTTCCCCCACCCCTGTGCCCCCATAATCCTTAACTGCCCAATCGATCAAAAATCTGTCCAATTCTGCCTTGAATATATTCAATGAACCAGCTGCCACTGCTCACTGTGAAAGAAAATTCCAAAGACTTATGGCACTCTGAGAAAATAAATTCCTCTTCATTCCCATCTTAAATGGGACAGCACCTTATTTTTAAACTGTGCTCCCGATTTCTAGATTCTCCCACACAAGAGAAAACATCCTCTCAGCATCTGCACTGTGAAGCCCCCCCTCAGACTCTTAGATGTTTCAATAAAATCACCTCTCATTCTTCTAAACTCCAATGGGGATAGGCCCAACCTACTTAACCTTTCCTCATAAGACAACTCCTTCATCCCAGGAATCAGCCGAGTGAAACTACCCTGAACTGCTTCCAATACAATTGCATTGCTCCTTAAGTAAGGAGGCTAAAACTGAACACAGGACTTCAGCTGCAGTCTTACCAATGCCCTATACAGCTGTAGCAAGACTTCCCTATTGTATAATGCAAACCCTTGCAATAAAGTTCAACATCCATTTGGCTTCCTAATTACTTGCTATACAATTATCATTATAGATATTAGAACATATCACAAGTATGCTGAATAAATGCATGCATGCCATCTGTAATAATTGGACTAAAACTTACCAGTTTTACAGCTGAAAAGTGGATGTGGCACCATCAATTTTTTAGGCCAATGAATGAGGCTATGTCTTTAAATGCCTGATCAGCGTACTTCTGATGGGGTTTGCCTCAGTTACTACCCGAATGACTGACTGAGTCGGTAGTTGGCTTAGATTTATAGTCAGACATCATTTTAGAACACTACAAAGTTATAGGGCGGAATCATCCCAGATTGGTACTAAGTGCTGGAGCGGGCGGGTAAAACAATGCTTTACCTGCCGGCCGCAATGACCGTTCCTGTGTTGACAGTGAGGCTGGCGGTGGTCTACCAAATGAGGGTCCAGCAGTGCAAGATCCATCAGACAACCATGCAGTGAGTGATGTGTCCTCTTTCACAGGCCACTGCCATGCACTAATTATCTTCGCTTGTTTTCGCAGACACATCTGGGAAACTGCCAAGAGAGTCCATGACCCAGGGCCTCCAATCAAGCCCTGAGAGAAGCTCAAAAGAGGAATCCGTAGAAACCCTCCCTGAAGTTCCATCACAGCGCTCACCCACACCCTGCACCAACACAGAGTCACAAGCCTCGGTGGGACCTAGCTATAGGGTAGCCTCGGGATCAAAATCTGGTGAGCACATCACACTTTCGGATCCACAGCAGGAGGCGGAAAGGGCTTCACTGGTGTCCGGCACTCAAAAGGGCTGCTGGAGGCCAGAAATTTGCTGAGTCTGAGTCAGATGACGGGTCTCTGGACTCAGTCATGTCACAGTTGCTGGAGCTGCAAAGGCAAGCTTGGAAACATCAGGAAGGAATGTCCTCAGATTGCAAGACACGATGGAGGAGTCCATCCACTTTCAGGTTGAGGTGATAGTGCCGGCATGCCAACACACCGAGGTCGACACTGGTAGGATGACGGCCATCATGGAGATCTTGGTCCAGGATGTCCATCCTGCACTGCTGCGCGGGTTTAGCTCCATTGCCACGCCATAGTTGGCTTTCAACAGTCTGTATGTGAGAGAGGTGCAGGTCAGCGCGATTTCATTCCAGCTACCCTTTATCCTGAAGGAGTCAGCCAGGAGCCCTCAAGCACACATAGGGAGGAGGATCAGGATGTGTACCTCGCCTCCCCCACCCCGCCGACCCCCTCATTCATCCAGGTGACTCTGGGAGTGTCCGTGCCCAACCCGATTTCTTCTTCCTGTGATCTCAGCAATTCCAGCTCCACAGGCCAAGGAGGGTGCTACTGCCACACAGCAGGATCCCAAAAGCAGGCTGCAGCCCTCCAGGTCACAGCCCTCCAGAGGATGCCTGCCAAGGTCATCACAGACAGGGCATCGCAGTCAGTAGGCTGCCTCCACCTCCGCAGTGGATGTCCAGGGAGAGCCAAGACTTTGTGGCAGGGTTAGGAAAGTTAAGAAAATGTAGTTGCACAGCCTGGGCACAGGTGTTGATCATTTATACATAATGTTCACTACTGTCAGTAAACTCCCAGGAGTGTCTCCCTGCCTATGTTCTGATGAGCAGTGTTCATGCCACTCATATGTGAAACCACCCTGCAAAAGATAAAGGCAGGTGTCTCAGTCCAGGGCCTCTTCCCTGTGCAGTGTGTAACCTTCAAACCAAAGTGATGGTCCAGACTCACACTCCCTGGACACATTACTGATGCCTGCACCGGAATGGTGCTTGTCATTGTTGTCAGAATGCCGTGGGCGGGCCTCACAGAGCTCCCGCATTCTCTCTGTGTGCCTTCAGTAGCTTTAAGGTGGGGCTTGACCCCATCTCCTCAGCATCTGTGACCACTGATGCTGTGCTCCTGAAGGGTTCAGGTGCTGAAGGCAGACAAAGGACCAGATGTTTCTAAAGTTTCATAGGTTAGTGTCTATGGTATGACCCTGATCACAGAGCGCAAGTGAACTGCTCTCAGCCAGACAGGAGGCAGACATTCTCAGAGGCTACGTGAAGATCTATGGAGTGTCCTCACTGCCTGTCGTCACCATCCTCTTGCAATCAAGCAACTATTAGGGCCTTCACTGCGTCTCAATGACAGGAGCATTATCATCGAGGATATGTGTGCTGCCATAAGCCAGACTGGAATCAAAAGTTCATAGACGCAACGTGAGGATCCAGTGCATCTCCTCATTGCATGTCATCATCATCCTCCACAAACCTAGCACTTAAGAGGGCCTACCGAGCATGCCTGAGTTGTCTGGCTAGTGCGAGGGCTTCATCGCCCTCATCATCGTCTTCGGTGGCCTCCTCACCTTCATCATCGATAACCTCCACATCAGAGGTGACCTTCAGCTCCTGCAACTCCTGCTCAACCAGCTCCTCTCCCCTTTGCAGCACCAGGTTGTAAAAGGCGCAACAGATAATTATGATGCGGGACACCCTCAGTGGACTATATTGCAGATCTCCACCAGACCGGTGCAGGCACCAGAATCTAACTTTCAGCTTCTCGATGATTTGTTCCACCAAAGTGCGAGTTGCAGCATGAGCCTTATTATTCCTTTGCTCTGCTGCAGTCTGAGGTGTCATCTGGGTGTCATCAGCTATATCCTCTGAGGATAGTCCTTGTCCCCTAGGAACCAACCCTGCAGACTCTGTGGACTGTAGAAGAAGTCAGGGATCTGTGATCGAATGAAAATGTAGGAGCTGTGAGCACTCCCTGGAAACTATGTGCGGACCTGCAGGATGCATTTCTAGTGGTCGCACACAAGCTGCACATTCAGCAAATGGAACCCCTTGTGGCTGAAATAATTGACCCTTGCTGTGACGGAGAACTGAGCGCCACACGTGTGCAATCGATGGCACCCTGGACCTGTGGGAAACCTGAGTTCTGGGCAAATCCAGTTGCTCTTGCATTCTGGCTCTGTTGGTCCCAGGCGAATTGCAGAGGGCACATGTGACCTCATGGATGCATTTGTGGGTGAGGTAATATCACCTATGGAGCCCTGGAAGGAGTCACTGCCGTAAACATTGAGCACCGCGGTCACTTTCACAGCCACTGCCAGTGGATGTCCTCCATATCTCCATGGCACCAAATCCTGCAGTAGCTGGAAGATGTGACCGACACCTTCCCTAGACATGAGCAATTTTTGGCGACACTGCTTGTCAGTCATCTGCAGGATTGAAAGGTGATGTCTATAGACCCTAGGTGCCGGCCAATGACAGCTCTTGTGGCTCTTCAGCAGCGTGTGTGGGAGCCCCAACCGCCCCTTCTCCCTGAGGGTGTTGCCCCTCCCTCTGCACAGCCAAGGGCCTCCATCGCTCACTTCTCTGTTGTCTGTGCTCTCTGTACACCACCAGGCATGCAGCTAGGTCACCAGCCTCCATGTTCTTGATGTACTCCTCCTGCAGGATAAAAAGAGAGATACGCATGGGTTAGCTTGAATGTTCTAAGAACCTCACTTGGTTAAGTCTGAAGGCCCCTTAATGCATCCCAGAGACCATTTGGATGGCCAGAGTTCAGTATGCTGCATGGCATGCCCGAAATCCCACCCTCCTGTGCCACAATCCACCTGACCAATTGGCAGCAGCTTTGCCCATTGGCCTGCATGCTGTGCTCTCAGCTCAGGTGTAGGCATTCTCCTAAACTGTACTGCAAGGCTGCACTGTTAGCTTGAACCATGGGGGAGGCTGGTCCAAACTGGGATGCTGTCATTGCAAGGGGCTATGAACATGTCCAGCGGTGACTGCTTCACAGCCAGCTTCAGCAAGGATATTGTACAATGTGCCCAATCGTCCAAATGTTCTGCTGCCAACTAAAACACTCATTAGTTTGCAGTCATTGTCAAAAGCTGAAAAACTCTGGAGTATATGGTGGCACTTTCATGCCTCTGTGCTGCTTGAGTGGGTAGATAAGCTAGAGACCTGACTCCACACATGTTGATGTGGCTACGTCTGAACAGTCTCAGCATCAGAGAAATTGTCAATTTATACAAGGCTTCCCTAATGCATGGCCGCTTCCCCCCCTCCCACCCTGCACGTGCCTGTGCACTATCGTCAACTGCTCAGCAGCCCTTGCCCCCACCCCAATTTGCCTCAACCATAGCGCAGCCCTATGCCACCAGCGCGCCTCAATCTCAAAGTCCAACAGGTGACCCAGGCGAGCGCTGCGCAACATTACTATGTAATCCCCCTGGAGTTCCCCTCAAAGTGCAGCCCGCCAAGTGCCCGCCTTATATGCGCTGTTGTGAAACATGTTGGCATGCTCTCATGCTGATGTGGGCAAATGACCCAGTGGGGCCGGGCGCAGGGGGTGGGGGATGATTCCAGTGGGCTGGCCTTATGATGATATGCAGATGTATTACAATGAAGTTCCGGACACCTGATAGCAGGAAATGCAGTCTGCCATCGACGGGCTGAGCAGACGATCGCAAACCGGGTTTCACAACGTCATGAAACCGATAGACTGTAGGCTGAGATAGCACCAATAGTTATTTTTGCAATATTGTAGCTGTAATCTGTATTCTCTGTGAGCACAATTTTTCGTGCCTTCAACAAAGTGATCAACAGAGAGAGGGATCTTTGTTAGGAGAAGGTGGACATATAACAAAAAAGGAAGGAGCTGTCATTTAATACTGCGCATGAAATTTTAGTTGCAAGTCAGGGTCCTTATTTTTATTAATGCCCCAGCTACATTTAGAAGATCAGCACTGATGGCAGGTGGTATTGAGCACAGGCCAAGCATGATTGACTCTGTGCTTCCCCCAGTGATGTCACATCTGCCACAGTGTATACTGGTTGTCCCCCTGTATGTGTAAGTAGATTTCAGTACAGGCAGCAGAAACATTATTATCACTCACCTGTACCAAGCTCCTCCAGCAAATGGGAAAGGAGCAACCACCAAAAAATTGCAGTGATCATCAATTTCAGAACATTTTTGGCCACCATTTCTATCCTGGTTACTTTAAAACTACAATGAAATGTGGAAATAGCTCTTTAATAGCACCGGACCATGGCTGATCTGGATCTTAGCACTATATACTTGCTTTGGTTTTGTGATCCATAATACCCTCAACTTACAAAATTCTATCAGTCTCAGATTTGAAATGTTCCATTGACCTCCAGCCTCACCAGCTTCTGCGGGGAGAGAGTGTGAGGTTTCCACTGCTCTTTGAGTAAAGAGGTGCCCAACCTAGGTCTAATGCTCTCTTGTTGCGGAATTTTCTGCCAGAGCAAGTCATTTCCCTCCCCTTCTACCTTATCAACTCCTTCAATCATCTTAAACATCTTAATAGCACACTTTGCTTTTGCTTGCAAACTTTCTGCTTGTGCCGTTTAAAAATACATGAACAAGACCTATTTGCATCTTTATGCCCCAGCTCAAAATATCTTTACAAAGCAAATGTTATGAAAAGCACAAAATGCCAGTTCAAGTGTAAATAACTCAAAAGTTAATGCATGAATGTCTTCAGTCAAACCCTCTGTTGCCATTAACTTAATTAAAATGAAGCACAATACCATAAATTGAACAGGTATCTTCAGAAATGTCAATATTACATATGTCAACCAAGTTTCCCCAATCTCTACCCTTTTCCAGAGTAGAAAGTCAAAGCTCTTTAACCTTACCATAATAAGGATTTTAAACTAGAAAACATTCTCGTGGTCATTGTATGATCCTTTTTCCAACTTGTGGGGGGGCCACATTTGGATACAGCATTTTAGATGATAAAAATTTTGAAAATAAAATTTAAAAAATAATAAAATATTGCATTTCATTTATATTGGATTGTCATAACAACGTACCCTGGTATTCTATTATCCTTTACTGGCTCACAAGATTGATGATGAAGCACAGGTTCGAGTCCTGAATTCAATCAATAAATTAAAAGTCAGATGATGACCATAAAACTGTGGTTGTAACGGTTTTTAAGATGATTGGTGGAAGGATTAGAGGGGACATGAGGAAAATTCTCTTCACCCAGAGGGTGGTGGATGTTTGGAATTCACTGCCTGTTTTGGTAGTGGAGGCAGAAACCCTCAACTCTTTTAAAAGCTGGGTCTGCACCTAAAGCACTGTAACCTGCAAGGCTACGTACCAGGTGTTGGACGGTGCAATTAAAATGGGCAGCTATTTTTTTTTTGGCTGGCGCAGACATGGTGGGCTGAATGGCCTCTTGCTTGGCTGTAACTTCTCTACAAACCATTAGCGTTTCAAGCACTCAGCACCTTTCTTGATCATTAGTCACAGACTTCAGTTCAGAGCTCTGTGTGTTAATACATGCCTCTTATGAGCCCTATAGGATTGCACAACATACTTATCTACATTAGATGCAATCTATCAGATGCAGGCCCATTTCCATGTTACATTTGGAATATAGGGCAGAATTTTTAGGTCAGCGTGAGGGCATGCACTGACCCAATCAGGTGCTAAATCACATGAGATGAGGTCGGGCGGGGGTCTGAACATCAACCTGCGCTCACACGATATTTCGGTTGGTGGGCGTGCTCAAAAATCAGAAGCGTGACCACCGTCAGTTAAGAGGCCAATTAGGGTCACTAAAGTTGCAATTGTCTCCGATTTTTCGTGGTCTGTCAAATGTTATAGTTGGCGGATGGTCGAATCAGCCAGGTGGACTTTACATTTTTCATGAAACCTCACCTAAGGGATGAGGTTTCCGTTATTAAATTTAAAAAATAAAAATCTATGGGCAGCATTTTTATCATGGAAATGTTCAGGTGGCTTATTGTGATGCTTAGATATTTTTTTCCCTGATTTTACAAACTTTATTTAACTGCTTTCAAGTCTTCAGCTCCCTGAGCCAGCTCTCTGCCTTCAGGGAGCTTTCATTCAGCGCTTGCCCACACCCACACTCGCATCTGTGCCCACGCTCCTCCCATGCCCACACTGGCAGCACTGAGCATTTCAGTGTGCACTTCACAATGGCTGGCCGTTAATTGGCCAGCCAGCGCAAAATCGTGGTCATAGGCCAATCGCGGCCAGCGGTCCATTCTCCGGCTGATCCCAGACCCGCCGACTGCACCTGCCTGTCAACCTAAAAACTTTGCCCAAAGTTAAGTTTTACTGATCCAATGTTCAATCACCAGCACAATATTTGCGTCATCTAAGAACTTGCGAATAGTTCCATGAATGCGTTCAACGTGATCATTGATAAAAGATTTTGAAGCATAATGACTCTAACACAATTCTGAAGAGGCTCCTTGGTTAACCAGTCTCCATGCATAGCCACTACCATTAGTAACAAGATCCAGCTAAAGATCTAGCAAGGATCTATTTTTCAAATTAGACGATTGTATGGCACCGTGTCAAAAGCTTTTTGATAGTACAAAAGTATGATGTCCACCAGACTACCTTCATCCACCCACCAATTTGGTAATTCAAAAAAAATCCACTAAATAGGTGAGACATGACCTTCATATCCAGAGGCACTTGCAAATCTCTAATACTCTCTTCACTGTCCAGTTGGTCCTATAGATCATTAACAATGATGCTCCTAGAGACTTGTCTATAATTAAAGTCAAACAGATTGAACAATAGGGCTGAATTTCTCAGTTGGGAACTTGGAAGTGCTGTAGCAGGACATCACATGTTATCTTCTTGGAGACAGCCAATAAAGAAGATGCCCCCAGGAGCCTGGCCCAATTAGGGCTGATGTCCAGGTTCCAGCATCATTGGGTTCATTCAGTGCAAGCCGTGGGTAGGGTTGTCGGCTATCTTTGCACTGTGCAACCTCTGTTATCATTGTGGGTCTTACATGAGATTGTTCTTGGCTTATCTTGGCTTATAGATACTGCTGGAGGCAAAGTTGTTGATAACTCTATCTTTTATTGAACATAATACTAACTACGTATAATACAGGTTTAGCTCAAGGCTCTACATTGAACAACCTTTCCCCATACTCTGTTGTCATGTGATCTTATGTCACTGTTGAGGTAGACTCTATATTTACATATTTAATATTAACTCTTTATACCTCTTCTCTCTCAAAGTATCTGACTCCCATAAATATATGATTTACGTTATCCTACATCTCACCCCAAAGTCTCTGTCTTCATTTCTGGTTCCCTCCATTATAAGATCAAAAATGGGGGTGTTTGCAAATGATTGCAGAGCATCCTGTACCATTCTCAAATTTTCCAATAATGAAGCAGTCCATGCCCGCATGCAGCAAGACACATCAGCAGTTATTGCAATGCTGATCTCTGTGGGGCTAAAAACCTCCACATCATTAAAGAACTGTTTCAACCTGCTGCTCACTGGGACTAGGGTTGGTCCAGTGAATACGGTTGTTGTGGGGTTGTGCTTGGCCTTCACTGAGAACATGAAATGGATAGATAATATTAATGGATGCAACCAATCACTTGAGTTGGCTGTGCTACGTTATGTGCATTGCATTGCCCTGAATGCCATAGATGTTACTGTGGTGGGTATGGAGGAGGAACACATTCATGTGTAAATCTTCAAATGGAATGCTTCAAAGATTGCTTGAGAAGCAAAAAAATGTGGCATTTTTAAATAATGAAAGCGTGGAGATGAAACAGATGCTGTGGAATGCAGCCCCAGCCTTCAAACTGTGGAACCAACTATTGTGCGCAAGGCTGAACAGCCAGCAACACGTCAAGTCAGCTTTGCCCAGACAAACGAATCAATGGTGCCTTTAATGTCCCTGGTAGAAGTGCCATTCAATATTGATGAAAAGATGTTTTCTTTGATCTTCTATTTATGCTGTTCAGAGCCTGATGTTGTCAGTCCTGTATGAATTATATGTTGTGACTCCTCAATCACCTGGAATTTAAAATTGACGGTCGACTATGTAGAGCACAGGTACCTGGAACAGCATACTCTTGTGGAACCACATGCAGGAGCAATTTTTTATAAAAACTATTAGTGCCATGATGGGTAAGAGAAGTGCAATTTAAATTACATACTTAGGTATCCAAAATCATGTTACAACGTTCTCCAATCGATATTAGTGGTTAAGCTGAAGAGTCACGGAATTTGGGAAATGAGATGGGGTTAAGGCATTTTGATGGATAGAAATTGGTACATTTTAAATCTCCATTTATAAAGTGGTTTCTAGCTGGAAAGGGGTTAACAATGATACAGGACCCTGGCACGTAGAAGGTATGTAAATGACTTAGACAAAATAGTCTCTGCCATTTTTCAGTGATTCCTCTGTGTAATACTGGAACTGTGTACATTGGTATGGAAACTGTTCCTTCCCGAAAATCACTCCATGGAGTAGAGTTTTGTCTTCGCCCACAATTCACCCATCAACCCTCCCACCAATTGAGCAGCTTTAAATGTATTTACAGGAGGACCAGTTGAGTTACAACATTCAAACTCGCCGGGGAACTCAGGGTGGCAGTTGCTCCCATTATTCTACTGGAGTTTGGAGGAGATTCTCTTGCTTCTACAGGTCTCCCACAAATGTTGGCACTTCCTTTCCCATGCCTCGTCCTCTTGCCTAATGTTTTTAATGAGCAGACTGTCCATACTTCATGTTCTGTCCACTAAGCCATCAATACCGTGCATGATGTAGAACCCAGATTTGCATGGATTCATGAGGTTCTTGCTTGACTCCAGCATTGACAGTGTCACCAAGCAGAAGTCTCCAGAAAATACAGTGGCAGTATCAGGACAAGGCTAATCCCCCATTTTAAAGGAAATAACTCATATTTGTATTGGGCCTTTCATAATCTCAGGGCCTCCCAAAGCACTTTACAACCATTGAAGTACTTTTTGAAGAGTAGTCACTGTTGTAAACTAGAAACTTGACAGTCATTTATGCAGTGGAAGCTCCAAAAAATTGCAATTTGACAGTCACAGGATGATTACAGATTGAGGCCATATGGCCCATTGTATTTATGCCGACTCTTTGGAAAAGCAACTCACCCAGTCCCTGTCAAGAAGAGATATTAACGTCTATAATGTTATTGGAACTTATTTTTAAATTGGAATTGTAGTAGAGTTTGTGTCTATGTGTGTAACTGTGTGTGGTTTAATTGAATTAAAGCCAGCTAGTCTGGGTTCTTTGATGGATAGTAGTATGAGATGTTAATTAAATAAATGTAAGGAGGAGAAAGTAAAGTGTAAATCTGCATTTGTTGAATAAACCATTCAAAAGAATGGGTAAAATCTTGCCCCTAGCTGGGACTCGCCAAGCAATGTTTTTATTTGCTAACAGGTTTGATGGAATGAAAGGATATTATTGTTAGGAGAGCTAAAATTAAAAACCTAGTAATACAATGGAAAATTTAACATTCAAAGGAAAAGCTAGTCATAAACAGAAAGGAGTTTGTGTATGTAAGTCAAGGGCATTTAAGATCACAGCCAGCCTGTAAGCCTACAACTGTGTCTGCAAAGGAACCAAATTGAAAAGAACCTCATTTTGAATTCGTAAGGTCAAATGTGCTTTGCCTGGTGTCTGTTTAAAGTCTATGGGTTATAGTTGCCTTGGTGAATATTTACCTGGGAGTGATTAAGTTGGGAATTTGTTTAAATGTTATTATGGTAATAATTCGTAGACATGTGTATGTGTTTAATTTGTTGTGAACTTAAGTAATGTTTAATTTAGTTTTATGTATAAAAAAACCTTTTAATGCTCGGTGGTCTTATTCCTGAATTCAGAACTGTATCTCAAACATACCAATTCCAAATGCTGTACGATACCTTTAATTATGTCTGATTCCCTCACCCTTGCAGGTAATCCTAATCTGCCAATTCCATTAATTTAGCTTTATTTACTTTTTTGTAAACCAATCAGTTATAACTTCAACTCCCAAACAAAGCTGAGCAACTGCCAAAGCCATATTGCTGTCTCATCGCTTCAAAAAAACACCTCACACCAACTCCTGAATTCAAAGTGCTTCTTGTACTCAAAGCCTTAAGATTGACCAACTTCAAGCCAATCAAGGAATTTCAAATATATCCTGGATGAACCATCAATTGTATGTAGAGCAGTTGGTAAAGGCTGAGTTGTTTAAATCCCAGGGGGAAACTTGAACAGCTGTCATAACTTATATTTTCAATTGGTATATATTTGGATCTTACCCATTCTGTTGAATGGTTTATTCAACAATGCAAATTCACACTTTACCTTCTCCTCCTTAAATTTATCCAATTAACATTGCAAACTACTATACATCTAAGCACCCAGACTAGCTGGCTTTAATCGAATTAAGCTACAAAGAGACATATACATAGACACAGACCCTACTACGCTTCTAATTTAAAACTAATTTCCAATAACGTTATAGACATTAATATTTCTTTGTGACATCCCACTCCCATGTCTTTTCCCCATAGCTCAGCAATTTTGTTTTGCTTCAGATAATTATCCAATTGCCTTTTGAAGATCTTGACTGAATCTGTCTCAACCACACTCTCAGGCAGTGCATGCCACTTGCTTTGTAAAAAGAGTTTTTCTTTACGTCACAGTTGCTTCTTTTGCCAATTGCCTTAAATAGGTTTCCGCTAGCTTTCGACCACTCCACAAACAAGAACAATTTCTCCCATCTACTCTGTTCAGCCTCTACATACAATTTTCCATTAATCTTCTCCAAGGAGTCCAGCCTCGCCTTCTCCAACCTATCCATGTAGCTGAAGTTCCTCATCCCTGGAACCATCCTCGTGGATCTTTTCTGCACCCTCTGTAATTCCTTCATATCCTTCCTAAATTGTGGTGCCCAGAATCAACCACAAAACTCCAACTGAGGCTGAACCAATGCTTTCTACAGGCTCACCATAATTTCCTTGCTTTTGTACTTGATGTTACTATTTATAAAGTTGAGGACCCAGTATGCTTACTTAGCTGCTTTCCCAACCTGCCACCTTCAATGATTTCTTCAGATGTACCGCCAGCTCCCTCTACTCTTGGAATTGTATCCCTTATTTTACATTGCCTCTCTTCATTCCTCTTGCCAAAATAAATTACTTCACATTTTTCTGCATTCGATTTCACCTGCCATTTGTCTTCTCATCCCAACAGCCTATCTAAATCCTCTCAAAGTTTAGTACTATACCCCTCAGATTTCACAACATTTCTAAATTTTGTTTCATCCATGAATTTTGAACTTCTGCCCTGCACACCAAAGTGTTGGTCACCAATGAAGATCAAGAAAAGCAGGGGTCCTAACACTGACCCCGGGGGAACTCCACCAGAAACCTTCCTCCAGTCTGGAAAAAAAAATAATTCACTGCTACTCTCTGTTTCCTGTTACTCAGCCAACTTTGTATCCATGCTGCTACTGTCCCTTTAATTCCATGGGCTTCAATTTTGCTGAGGAGCCTGGCACTTTATCAAATGTCTTTTGGAAGGGCATGTACACCATATCAACCCCATGACCCCTTGGGCTGGCTTTAATGGTGGGAGTGGGGGCATACTGATTGCCCCCTTTTGGACTAAAATATCACTTGGAAGCCAATCGGCAAGAAAAAAGTCTGCCCCACAGCAATAGTGCGCTGCAGGGTGGCAGCAGCAAGGTAAGCATAGGATTCTGCCCCTCACTGGGAGGAGGTCCCGCCCTCAGAAGGTGCCAGCCAATCTGATTCAATCACTGCAGTCCCGGCAGTGCCAGAGCTCAGTCGTGGACTCTGCCAGGGCTGCAAGTAGGCCCAGGATGAAGACCCCAATGGACCCCAGGCTCCTGGGGGCAAGGGGGTAGGTGTGTGGGTTTTGCAATGCAGGCAGGGAGGAAGGAAGTGGGGTACTATTTTCAAGGAGTTGCCCCCCCCCTCCACAAAGATACTACCATTTTCAAAGAATGGACTGCCTGCTCCTGCCTGTCTGCCTGCCCATGCCATCGTGTTCTGGCAAGGGCAGTATAACACTGGGGTAAATTGGCTTGTAAACAAGCTCAACTGACCCTTAATTATTTATTTACATAAGAACATAAGATATAGGAGCAGAAATTAGGCCAATCGGCCCATCAAGTCTGCTCCGCCATTCAATCATGGCTGATAAGGTAGTGGGGAGGCTGCTGATTTCGGCACCCGCACACCCACCCAACACCCCCCATCACCCCTGCCGTGCCACCCCCCTCTCCCCAAGTATGGAGAACAGCTCAGGGGTGGGCAAGAAGGCAGTGGCTAGCCACCTCTCGTATTTTATGTGCCCACCCTGCCAAAAATACACCCAGCAGGGGGACTGTAAAATCCAGCCCTTTGTGCTCAAGGAGGATTGGAAGATTATGGCCAGTGGCTCACTGCAATTTCCCTCCTTACTTCAGTCAGTATTCTTTGATGCATTTCATCTAGCCTTGGTGACTTAGCAAGTTCAAGTGCATCCATTAAATACCTCCTGTTTATTAATTTTTCGCTCATCCACTGTCTGAACTATTTCCTCTTTCACTATGGCTTTGGCAGCATCTTCTCCCAAATGACCAAATAGTGTGATTTTTTCTAATGTTGGTTCAGGGATAAATATTGGGTAGGATATTGAGAAAAGCTTGCCTTCTCTTTTTCAAAATAGTACCATGGGATTTTAGGAGCAGCTGAGAGGGTGGACATTGTAATATTTTGCTGTGATTGTCTAAGGTAGAGGGATGTACAAGACGGTCCTAGCCATGAGCTTTCTCCATTCAGACTACTACTGGACTACCACTAGTCACATGACTCTCTTTACATCATCATATGGTCGGTACTGTTTCCCCCAATCCCACATTAACCTTATCACTCCTGAACACCCCAATACTACAAACATAACCTCAGTTTAACATGTTATCTGGTAGCCAGCATATCGGACTTTGCAGTAGTCCCTCAGAACTGCATCAGTGTTAGCCAAGATTTTGTGCTAAAGTCTCCGGAGTGGTATTTAGTAAAGGAGCAGAAGGAGGCAGCAGGCCATCTCCAACAATAGAGAATTCAAACATCTCCCTTGATGTTCAATGGCATTACCATCATTGAGTTCCCCACTATCAACATCCTGGGGGTTACCATTGACTGAAACTGAACCAGACCAGCCAAATAAATGCTGTGGCTAGAACAGTCAGTCAGAGGCTGGGAATTCTGTGGCGAGTAACTCACCTCCTGTCACCATCTACAAGGCACAAGTCAGGAGTGTGATGGAATACTCTCCACTTGCCTGGCTGAGTGCAGCTCCAACAACACTCAAGAAGCCTGACACCACCAGCGAACAAAACAGCCCACTTGATTGGCAGCCCATCCACAAATATTTACTCCCTGCACCATCGGCGAACAGTGGCAGCAGTATGTACCATCTACAAGGTGCACTGCAACAACTCACCAAGGTCCCTTCACCAGCACCTTCCAAACCTGCAACCACTACCATCTAGAAGAACAAGGCAGCAGATAGATGGGAACACCACCGCCTGCAAGCTTCCCTCCAAGCATTCACCACCCTGACTTGGAGCGACACCAATGTTCCTTCACTGTTGTTGGGTCAAAATCCTGGACCTACCTCCCTAACAGCACTGTGGGTGTACCTACAGCAGGTGGACTTCAGAGGTTAAGAAGGCAGCTCACCAACACCTTCTCAAGGGCAATTAGCAAAGGTCAATAAATGCTGGCCTAGCCAGCAACGCCCACACCCTGTGAACGAATAAAAAAAGAGAAAGCTGTTTAAATACTTGTGGCAACAGTGGTTGTCAGTGTCATCAGCAGCAGCTAATGTTCTGCACATTCATGATGTGTGAGACCAAAAGCACAAATATATTAAATGTTTCATACATCAACAGGATTTACATCTTTATCTCAGCCTACAACTAGATAAAGGACATGATTAGACCAAGACCATGACTGGAGCTGGGAGGCTAGCTTTGCTGAATTATTAAAATTAGTGATATTGAATGCCTCCATATCGCAACACAGAAAAAAAACCAAAATATTAAAGTGTAAGAGTTTTAAAATTTTTAATCTTTCTTGTTTGTATTAGGTGATTTTCCAGAATATGGTCCAAAGTCCAAAAAGTGGTTACCTTAGATGGATTTTCATGAACTTTCTAACAATTTTATCTTATTGTCACAAGATAACTGAGCAAAAATTTGCGTTTAATTGCGAGAATAATTGTTTCGATAGATAACATGGTGTTTTAGGTATCTTAAAAAAGTAATATATAAAAGAAGGAAGGGAAAGTATAAGTTAGTAAGAGAAAGAGAAAGACTAGTTTTCGGAGAGCAATCATGTCGTAGTCAACACATAGATGAAGCAATATGCCTGAGAACCATTGCTTTGTGAGAAGCAATGTCAGCATTTCTAGAACAGGTTAGCAAATGTTGTGGGAAGCATTAGAGACACAACAATTCCCAGTTGTTTGTAGATGTGACAATGATGATTATTTTATCATTCTTTAACAAGGTGACATTCTGGTATTTTACCACATGTTTATTAAAGGCAAGAACTATGCTCTACACTGAATTGTGGTAATTTGATGTGTAATATGCCTTTAAGAAAAATGTTATAGTGGAAGATCACATGATCTTAGTATCCAATAGCAGAGTAGCGCAGGCGACCTTAGGAGTCAGTAGCAGTAGTGGGTAGTCCAGAGTTAGATTCTGTAATGTTGAGATAGGGTTTGACTTGAAAGCCCACAATGGTAGCTGCTGAGTTCCATTGTAAATAAATAATGGGCAGAATTTTGCCCTTGACGGGCCCACCTGCAGGTGGGCCCAACCGACTTGGCGGCGGGCGGGCAGCCGGCCGATTGCTGCCACCTAAACCGGCCGTGCTACCATTTTCTGCGGGCGGGCCAATTAAGGCCCTCCCAGCAGGTTAGTGACTTCCATGTAGAACGGGAAAATTGTTGCAGAGGCGGGCATGTTCAGACCGCCGGTTCCAATGGAGAGCCAGCAGTCTGTATAAAGAAGGCAGCCTAGTTGAGGCAGTGCACTATGGCCACTCGCAGAGAGAGTCAGGCTGCTCTCAGAGGACAGGAGCAGGAGGAAGGGGGCAGGCTGCAGGAGAGGCCAGCGGGGGGGCCAGTGTGCCCCTTGCTTCTCTGATGCATGCCTTGCTGTCCTCCTCCAAGAGGTGTCCAGCCGTCAGGATATTTTGTACCCGGAGGATGGGAGGAGGAGGGCCCCCCATGTCACCAAGCAGGCATGGGAGGAGGTGAGTGATGCAGTAAGCACCCATGACAATGTGTGACACACAGGAACGTAGTACCGCAAATTATTCAATGATTTATTGTACTCTGGAAGGGTAAGGACCATGTCGGCCTTGGCCATTTGACCCAGCAGGTAGCCTTAGCCTTTGAGCCCGCCCCCACCCCCTCCCACGTCTTAGTGTCATTACTGAATTGGGCATTTGGCGCACGTGGCGTGGGCAAACAGACAGTGACCATGCTCACATCCGCCTTAGTGGTTGAGGAGAAGATGGGTTCTCCCCGCAGCATATGTTGGTGTTTGTTGCATTTGAGTAGTCTGGGGGCAACCTGCAGGGGAGGCAGCTAGACACATACTCAGAACTTCAACACATGTCTTATTGATGGTGATGAGATGGTGGAAGGGGAGCCTCAAGGTGTCATGGCTAAGAGCCAAGTGCTGGCCTTGGTGCCACTAGTTGTGCCTCCTTGCCATGGGTGCTAAGACCCGTGTGTTATTCAAAGTGATGGATGCTGAATGTTTCCAAGGTGGCCATGGGGGAGGGGGTTGGGACCAGCCATGCTATCTTCTGGGGACTGATCACCAGTAGTGTGGACAGGAGCCGCTGGAGGCCTCAGATGGGCCACTGTGGTTGGGGTGCGCGTGCAGAGTACATGAGCGATCAGCCACAATAAATCCTCTTCTCTGTTCTGCAGGCAAAAACTAAGCACAATCTAAGGGAGCGCCAGAGGACTGGTGGTGGGCATGCCCTACTCCAGCGCCTCACCACCTTCAAAGAGCAGGACATGGAACTGGGGAAGAGGCAGGTGGACAGGCGGCAGATGGTGGCAAGACTGGGGTCCAGCAGCCAGATATTTCAGGTCCATAGTCCCATCCACTCTGTCTCCCCACCATCCAAACCATGATGGCTGCTGCAATCATTAATGCTGCAACACTGCTCATTCACAGACTGAGACACTCTGATGTGTGGGTCATACACAAAGGTCCCTCGTCCCCTTGAGGATGTACGTCTCCAGCACCTTCCGAAGTCACCTTATCCCATTTGTGACCACTATCCCCATGGCCTAACATGCCATGACATCGCTGCTGCACATCCAAAGACTTATTGCATCTTAGGGGGATTGGTGCCTCCACCACCCTTTCAGCCAGTGCATCGCACATTACTCTGTCCAAAAGGTCCTCAGCTCCTCACCTGTCAACCTAATGGCACTCAGCTTAAATAAATGCCACCACATTACTCATCCCTGCGCCAAGGGGAATTGTTGCCTTCTGCCCTTTGCTCTATGCCCTTCAAAGCGGTGTGAAGGTCAATAATGTGACCTCTCAATCTCCTGTGATCAACGGCAAATGTCGGAAGTGTTTGCGATGTTTCCTCATAACTCCAACTCTCCAGGCCAGCATGCATCCTGGTCAGGAACGTCTGCACTCTCCCACTCCAATAGTACATAACATGCCATGTGGCATTCCTGAGGCCATCTGACCAGCCTGTCTGTATGTGCGTCTAATATTTGGGCCTCCTCTTGACTCTTTTCCACCTCACTAATGTTCATCTCCTTAGGGTCTTGAAGGGTGAGCAACTTACGAGGCTGGGGGCGGGGAAAGGGATGAAAAGTTGAACTGACTGAACACTAACTGATGCACTGTCCTTGTTGTTAATTTCAGCATCACCACCACATGGCCACGCCCAACGAGACCGGAGCACCCCACTCCACACCTGAGGGCCAACTTGTAGCTCATCATTTCAGCCAGCCAGGCACCAGCGCAGCGAAAAACACTTTGGTGGGGAATATAACGCCGGCTAGTGTCCCGGGGCACAGTGGAGAGGGCAATTCACAATCGCTGGAGGAGAAGGCAGGGACAAAGTGCCAATGGTGCCAGCAGCCGGAGGGCTACAGGGGACCAGGCACATGCTGATGACGTGCCTCTGGAGTTGTCACCAAGGCAGCAGCTGCAGGACAAGTGGCAGGAATCATGTTTGCATCTGGCAGTTTTGCATGAGGGTGTGCTTTAGTTGGTCTCTGTGGTGGGGGAATCCAGGCTGAGTGTAAGTGAAGGCATGAACCTCAGGCCAGAGCTTCACACTTCCTCCACTGAGAGATTGGCGACTCTCACAGAGAGGAGCTTCAATCGGATGGAGACTCTTCTGATTGGGATACACTTTGACCTGCAAGCCCTCACAGCGGTAACGGCCATGGTTGGTCATTCCCTATGCGGGAGATTTTCTGGGCACCAAGTGTCGGCACTCAGTGCCCATGCAACTGTGGTGAGCAGGGAGGTCCAATGTGACCTCACGTCAGCGCAGCAGCTGCCTATCGTCTCTGTGAGCTCCTCTCAGGGCGCTCCAGATGAGGGCAGCAGCTCCTCTGCCCCTCTGCCAGTGACTGTTGCATCCGTTGAGGCTGCTACAACTGGAGAGGTGCCAGTTCTGGAACTGGCCATTCCCTCCCAGACGGGACCAGCACAGGCTCCACGGGTCAGAGGATGCCCGCCAAGGTCATTGAGGCCAACAGGATAGCAGAGTCAGCAGGCTGTCTCACAAGCCACTTCGACCGATGGGGCAGGACCAAGACATAGCTCTCACACACGTAAGCATAGGGCATGTTAGGCACTCCACGGGTATGCCACTGGTGATTTTGTGTTGGCCCTAGATTAGGGATCAGATAGTTATGTGAAGACAAACTGTTTTATGTTGGACAGAATAAAGTCTACTTTTCTGACCATGGCTGAGGGTGTTTCCTTTTTGCTACATTTGTATGTTTCATAGACATCTCATGAATGTTTGAGTGGACATTGATGATTATGTACTAGGCCTTAGTTGCAGCTGATGAGGTAGAAGAGGTAGCATCTAAGTGCCACATGTGGAAGCGCCAGGCAATGCTGGTCCTGCTGATCGATGTGTGTGGAGCTAGCTGAAGTTTTGTTAGATTAAAGTGTCCCAGATGTCCCTGCCTCCTTGGTGTAGTAGCGGGTCAGCGTGCTGCCCCTCATCATTTCCCTGTGCTTCCTCATTCTCTGAGCCACTGCTGGATTCATCATGTGCAGCCTCATCCACTGTGTTAAGGTCTTCATCGTCAACTGCATCCCCCCTTTCCAGCGCAAGATTGTGCAGAGTGCAGCATGCTACCATTATCACAGAGACGCGATCTTGGGAGTACTGGAGTGCGCCCCCTGAGTGGTCCAAGAAACGGAAGCGCATCTTGAGAAGACCAATGGATCTCTCCACCACAGCCATTGAGGTGCTGTGGGTCCTATTTTAGCGCCACTCAGCTTCTGTTCTTGGATGGCGGAGAGATGTCATGAGCCACCTTCTGAGGGAATAGCCCTTGTCACCCAGCAGCCATCCATCCAGCCGAGCTGGAGCACTGAAGAGCCCTGGCACCTGGGAGTGTCTGAGGATGTAGGCATCATGGGAGCTGCCTGGTTACCTTGCACAGACTTGTAGAATCAGCATCCTGTGATCACACACTATCTGCACGTTCATGGAGTGGAAGCCCTTCCTGTTAACGAAGGCACCGGCCTCACCTGCTGGCGCCTTGACTGTACATGTGTGCAGTCTATAGCACCCCGGACTCGGGGGAAGCCAGCAATGGCCGCACAGCCTCTGGCTCACTGTGCCTGACTTGCCTGGTTGCAGCGGAAGTGGATGAAGGTCAATGCCCGTCTGAACAGAGCGTCTGTGACTTGCTTGACATAAGTGTGGACAGCTGATTGGGAGATACTGCAAATATCACCCACCAAGCCCTGGAAGGAGCCAGAGGCATAGAAGTGGAGGGCAACTGTGAGCTTCAGAGCTGTTGGCATGGGGTGTCCACCCACACAGTTAGGGGAGATCTCAGGGCCAATCATCTGACAGATATAGTTGACTGTCCCCCTTGACAGTCGGAGCCTCCTTTGGCACTGCACCTCGGTCATACTGAGGTAGCTGCTTCGCCACCTGGCAGCAGGATGGTGGCGTCTTCTGCGGCCCCTTCCATCTTGGACAACCTCTTGGCCCTGCGCCCCTTGTGCCTGCGCCTACCCTCCCAAAGGTGGCTCCCCTGGAGGCTGATTGTCCACTCCGGCCTCCTCCTTATTCTATCCCTCCTTCCTCCTCAGAGGAGCTGCCTCCAGTGGAGATGTCAGAACCCATACCCCCAAGCTAAATGGAGGCCTCCGGAAAGCTGCAAGCCCCAAAAAGATTACTGTCTGCAGACTGGTTTCAAAGTCTACAAAAAGCTCTTGGAAATTGATGTGAACTGCTAACAATCACACAGGCAAGTTTAAAACACTTTCTGCAATAAATATTTCAGATAATAAATTAACAACCCCTCTGAGCCCACATATCCTGGCAGTGCATGAGTTTTAATAAAAAAAATCTACCTGCCGACCCGAAGTTCGCACGGGCCCCTCAAAATCATCGATGATTGTCAATATAAGGGCCCTAATGAGGCCTTTAATTAATGGCGTACGCACGTCCCGCTGCATAGCACACCCACCGACCTAAATATTGCGATGCCGCGCGTTGATGTCGGGACGCTCGCACGACATTTTAAGTGCTGATGTGTGGGGTCCACCACCCGCACGTCAGCCATAAAATTCTGCCCAATGTTGTCTGGTGATCTGCTGTCTCTATGGTACCTACTCGGCCATCCCAAAACAAGCATGCAACCTGGATCCATTAGTCCAACTAAACTAGTGACCAGGATCCAACATGAATGTAAACAAATATCAAGACAGGGAAGGTTTGTGATAATTTGGTCAATATGTAAATTTGGCCTGATCAGTTAGGCAGTCTTTTCTGTTTTTAAAAGAAATGGGAAAATGGGGCCACTGGTAAATACATGGCCTGAATGGTATTTCAATAGGGTTAATTTTTAATTTAATCTGGAATGGATGATTGCAGACTGGGAGCCTGTAATACATCTCTTCCAATCTTCATTTCCATTGTCGTCAATAAACAGGCAAAGAGATATAAAACACATTCCTGATTCACCATCACCCAGTTACACTATCAAGAAAATCATGTGCATTATCACCTTTACCCTGCTGTGCGTTTTTCTCTCTCTAGTATTAGTGGCTTTCCCTTGTTAGTGAGGATAATTGTCTTCTATGAGTCTGAAGATGGTAAAAAAGGCTGATTGGGATCTGCAAACCATATGGCGCGTAGGCCATTTGTTGCCATATGGGATGTCTGGGATTATGCGTTAACAGTTCAGGTCACAGCATATTCCTTTCACCGCTTTTGTTTTTCCTCTTCACTTTGTCATCATTAGGCCTCAAAATGCTGGGTCCTTCCCACAGACTCTGCCACCATCTGGTTCAGTCCAGGGCAATGGTCTCCCAGGGGTTGATGTCAGTGTTGCATTTTTTCATGAAAGCAAAATACTGCGGGCGCTGGAAATCTAAAATAACAACAGAAAACGCTGGAAAAACACAGCAGGCCTGGCAGCATCTGTGACAGACGCTGCCAGACCTGCAGAGTTTTTCCAGCATGTTCTGTTTTTATTACATTTCTTCATGTTGACTTTCAACACAACCTTGAAGCGCTTCTTCTGTCCTCCTCTGCCCTGACTGAGCTGGGAGAAGAAGACCTGCTTTGGGAGTCTAGTATCTGATACTGAACTATATGACCAACTCAACTAAGCTGATGGTGGCTGATCGTGGCCTTAGTCCTTGTGGTGCCTGCTTGTGAGAGGACATTGAGCTGGTGCATCTGTCCTCCCACTTAACATGTAAGATCTTCTGCAAGCAGCTTTGATGATGCAATTCCAGTGCTTTAAGGTGCCTCCTGTATGTTATCCATGTTTCCAACCCCGTACAGTAGCCCATGATAGCCCATGGCCAGAATTTTTCGCTCATCGGGTGGGTGTGCACCCATCCTGAACAAGCATAGAATGACACGCAATGATGTCCAGTGAGCGTCCCAATGTCATCGCGCACTCGCGCAATATTTTGGTCAACAGGCCTACGTGGGAGTCGGCAGCGTGCCCACTGACAATTAACAGGCCTATTAAGGCCATTGAAAATTTAACTGAATTAAAATTTTCACTGCCCGTCCAACCTTACCATTGGCTGGCAAGCGAAAAGGACAAGCAGCCCTTGGATTTTTCAGGAAACTTCATCCACAGGCGGGATGAGGTTTCTAACAGCTATGAAAAATTAAATTAAAATTTGAACATTTCATTAATAACATGTCGCTGCTCACGTGACAGAGTTACATAAGGAGTCATGTTTCTTAGCATTTTAAAATTCTTCACTTTAATTCTTAAAATTGTCATCCCCCTGAGGCAGCTCTGTGCCTCAGGGAGCTTTTCCTGCGCGCATCTGCGGGCATGCATGAAATTCCCTGCTCACTCTCCACTCCCCCACCCCAGCACGTGTTTCACGCTAGGTGAGCCTTAATTGGCCCGCCAGCATAAAATCGCAGCCGGGCCCTGATCGCAGGTGGCGGTCGGCTTCCTGACTGCTTCCGTTCGTCCCTCCCAAGCCTGCCCGACAAGGGCGAAACCCTGGCCACGAGCTTGGTTTCAGTTTTGAAGTCATGATCTTCAACCGTTCACTCTCTCAGGTGACCAAAGGCAGATTTCAGGCAATGCTGGATTTCTTCATCAATGTCAGCGTCTTGTGAAAGATAACTTCCAAGGTACTGGAAGTGTTCCACATTTTCCAGGCACTTATCGTGATTCCTAATCAATGGGCTGTGGTGTGTGAATGGAGGGCTATGGTCTTCTGAATGTTCAGTGTAAGCCCCAATTTCTTGTATGCTTCAGTAAATATGTTGACGATTCTCTGGAAACCTGTTTCCATCACAGCACTTACTGCAGCACCATTAGCATATTGGAGCTTAATGGCTAAGGTAGGGGTGGTCTTAGTTTATAATTGGAGTTGTCTGAGATTAAATATTTTACCGTCCATTCGATAAATAACCTGCACTCCAGCAGTGAGCTTATCTCCAGTCAGACGGAGTGTGGCAGCAAGGAAGATTGAAAACAAGAGTTGGAGTGTTGACACAACCTTGATTGGCTCCTGTCTTAACATCACAAGGGACTGTAATGGATCCATTGCATTTCATCATGAAGCAAGTGAAGGATGGTGATGAATTTTGGAGGCCATCCATACTTCAGCAGAATCTTCCAGATTGCCCCACAGTTTACAGGGTCGAAGGTCTTTTCAAGTCAAAGAATGCTATGTAGAGAGGTTAATGCAGTTCACGACACTTTCCTTGTAGGTGGCAAGCTGTAAAAATCATACCAGCCTTGCCTCTTGATGGCCTAAACCCACAATGAGATTCAGGGAGTAGTTTCTCAGTAACTATAATAAGTCAATTCAGAAGGGTTCTTGTCATGATCTTTCCTGCAATAGAAAGCAGGGAGCTGCCTCCATAATTTCCACTGTTGGATTTTTCCTCTTTCTTGAAAATTATCACAAACATGGCATCCTTGAGATCTTTTGGGACTTTCTCTTCATTCCAAATCTATAGGAAAAGTGCATAGATCTGGAACTTTAGCTCCTCTCCTCCATGCTTAAAGATTTCAGTGTGGACTCCATCACCCCCTGCTATTTATTGTTCTTCAGTTGTGTGTTGGCATTCATCACCTTCATAGGTGTTGGTGGAGTGCCTAGCTTGTCTCTAACTGGATGGTGTGCGATGGAGTGGAATATATTCTCATCAACAACTGATTCTTGATTGAAGAGGTCTTCAAAATGCTCTCTCCAATGGGCATCGACAGTTCCTCTCTCCTTGATCAGGTCTCCCCTATCCTTAAGCCTTAGGGGAGCTGGCCCTTGAGTACTTAGGCCATAAATGATCTTTGTGACAGTGAAGAAGCTAGGGATATCACTCATGTCAGTGAGATGTTGAAGTTCCTTTGCTTTGTCTACCTTCCAGGGCCAGGGAGAGAAATCATTGTGCTTCTCCTGTTTCCTGATCCCTTATCTCCACCAGCACCCTCTTAACCCTCCCCTCAGCCAATTTGATTCACTCCATGTGATATCAAGAAACAGCTGAAGGCACTGGATACTGCAAAGACCATGGGCTCTGACAATATTCTGGCAATAGTACTGAAGACTTGTATTCCAGAATTGCCATGCCCCTAGCCAAGCTGTTCCAGCACAGCTACAACACTGGCATCTACCTGGCTATGTGGAAAATAGTCCAGGTTTGACCTGTACACAAAAAGCAGGACAAATCTAACCTAGCCAATTACCATCCCATCAGTCCACTCTCAATCATCAGTAAAATGATGGGAGGGGTCATCAACAGTGCTATCAAGTAGCACTTGCTTAGCAATAGCCTGCTCACTGATGCTCAGTTTGGGTTCCGCCAAAGGTCACTCAGCTCCTGAACTCATTACAGCCTTGGTTCAAACATGAACAAAAGTGCTGAACTCCCGAGATGAGGTGAGAGTGGCTGTCCTTGAAATCAAGGCAGCATTTGACAGAGGATGGCAGCAAGGAGCCCTAGAAAATGTAGGGGAGGCAGTGGTATAGTGGTACTGTCACTCTGGGGACCCAGGTTCGAATCTCACCACAGCAGATGGTGAAATTTGAATTCACTAAAAATCTGGAATTAAAAATCCAATGAAACCATTGCCAATTGTCGTAAAAACTCATCTGGTTCACTAATGCCCTTTAGGGAAGGAAATCTGGTGTGACTCCAGGCTCACAGCAATGTGGTTGGCTCTTAAATGCCCTCTGAACAAGGACAATTAGGAATGGGCAATGAATGCTGGCCTTGTTGGCAATGCCCACATCCCATGAACAAATAAAAAAGAAACTGAAGTTAATGGGAATCGGGGAAAACTCTCTGCTGGCTGGAGTCATACCTGGCACAAAGGAAGATGGTTGTGGTTGTTGGAGGTCAGTCATCCCAGCTCCAGGACATCACTGCAGGAGTTCCTCAGGGTAGTGTCTTCAGCCCAACTATCTTCAGATGCTTCATTAATGACCTTCCTTCCGTCAGAAGTGGGGATGCTTGCTGATGATGTCACAATGTTCAGCACCATTCGTGACTCTTCTGATACTGAAGCAGTCCATGTCCAAATGCAGCAAGATCTGGACAATATCCAGGCTTGGGCTGACAAGTGATAAGTAACATTTGTGCCACACAAGTGCCAGGCAATGACCATCATTTGTTTGTTCGCTTTCATCACCTTCACAGGCATTGGTGGAGTTCCTAGCTTATCTCTAAGTTGATTGGAGTTTAACCATCTTTCTTTTACATTCAATAGCATTACCATCGCTGAATGCCCCACTTTCAACATTTTGGGGGTAACCATTGAACAGAAATTGAAATTGACTAGCCATATAAATACTGTAGCTACAAGACCAGGTCAGAGACTAGGAATCCTGCAGTGAGTAACTCACCTCCTGGCTCCCAAAGCCTGTCCACCATCTACAAAGCACAAAGGAGTGTGATGTGATACTCTCCACTTGCCTGGATGAATGCAGCTGCAACAACACTCAAGAAGCTTGACACCGTCCAGGACAAAGCAACCCACTTGATTGACACCCCTTTCACCCCTTCCACATCCACAAATATTCACTTCCGCCACCACCAATGCACAGTGGCAGCAGTGTGCACCATCTACAAGATACACTGCAGAAACTCATCAAGGCTTCTTATGCAGCACCTTTCAAACCCATGACCACTACCATCTAGAAGGACAAGAAGAGCATATACCTTGGAACACCACCACTTGGAAGTTCCCCTCAAAGCCACTCAACATTGAATTGGAAATATATTGCTGTTCCTTCACTGTCGCTGGGTCAAAATCCTGGAACTCTCTCCCTAACAGCACTGTGGGTGTAGCTCTACCACATGGACTGCAATGGTTCAAGAAGTCAGCTCACCACCACGTTCTCAATGGCATTTAGGTATAGGCAATAAATGCTGGCTTAGCCAGCAAAGCCCACATCCCATAAGTGAATTTTAAAAAATCCTTTGGGCACCCAGAATGTGAACCTTGGTCATAGTGGGGCTGAAGTGTTTCATATAGAAGAACATATAGAAGAGCTAAGGTTTCTGTATGATATATTTTATAAGCACGTCTTTGTCAGACAATTGCACACAACTTAGTCATTCATATTATGCAACCAGCTTCTTTGAAGCTGGCCCTTAGCAATATCCAAACAGCAACATCCAAAGCCTTGAACTTCACAAGCACCTCAAACACCCCCATGTACATGTACATTCTACTGGCGCATGACTCCTGGTTTCACTTCCAAGTTGAAAAATGGCAAAACCTTCTAGTATATTAGCACCAATCTATTCCCCTGCAATAATGTGACTGTATGGTGGGCCAAATTGTAGCTGGAACTGTGCCCTTTAGAAATCATGGGCAACTCGGGCAGAGTGGGGGGGGGGTGGGGAGAAATGGGAATGGCCCTGATCCTTCCCCTCCCAACCTCTTCTCTTAACTCATTATGTTGCCCCCACTCCTACTCCAGTTTAGTCCCTCGACAATGATTTCTGCAGCCCAGGGCCCTTCCCCTCCTGACCTCTTCTCTAAGTCCTGAAGTCCTACCTGACCCCAGTCCCTCGATGATGGTGTCTGCAGCCCAGTGTCCTTTCCCTCCTGACCATAGACTGGGACTGGACTGAGGGAGGGCGTTAGGGTTCAGAGAAGATCCTGGGAGGGAAGGGCTTTCAGCGGGGAGGTTACGTAAACTAGAGGCACTGGCCTTGTGCTTCAGCAGCCTCCAGACTCCAGCCAGGGAAGAAAGCAGCATACAACTCTGACAATACCCAAACAGAAGTCCAGGAGGTAGGCATGAAAAGGAGGGACTGGCAAATTTGGCAAACTGCTACTAGGCCAATGATTTCTGCTGCTCGCAATAACAGCAATCATTCGCCAAGTAGCCTGTCAATTGGGATGGTCTACATACCTGATTGGCTGCTTTGGACACTGACTATCCAAAAGGACAAACTACTTGGCCAATGAGCCCAGGCTCCCCTAGAGCATGAGCCCAGGAATTAGAACCATCTGCACCCCTCTGTCCTGGGCCCTGCTGCCCGCCACATGCTCTTTATGTCGTGGTTGCACCTTTGTATCTCGGCCTTTGCTTGCTGATAAGCCAATTTGTTTTGCATTGAATTCAAGTCAATCTGCAAGGCGCAGAAAGTCTTGTGCTTACAGTCAATCAGTTCATTGATATTCTGATCGTTTTCATCAAATCAATCCTGCTGTTTCTTGATGGAGAATCCAAATGTCTCTTTACAAGCATTCATGATGTTGGCCTCGAGGACATCCCACGAACATGTGGATGCCCTTCTTCTGTTTTTGATTAAAGTTTGAAAGTTTTACCCTCAGACATTTTTGGGAACAGTCTCTTTTGATTGGATCCTTCAGAGATTCGATATTGACCTTTTGTGGGCACCTCTTCTTTTGCACCTGTCATTTGGGAGCCAGTTTGATGGACATAATTGAACAAATATGTCAGTGTTTGGTCATTATAGTAAATGGTGGGCCAACACCTGCTTTATTTTGCTTTTGGCAGAGAAACTAAACCATAATCATCTCAGTATCTATGCCTGTTGGCGGTACACCCACACCCTCGGATAGCTCACGCTACCCGATTATGTGACTGCCATCTTCAATACCCTTAGTCGAGCCTGTCTTCGAGCTCCTGTTGCACTGTATCATGACCAGCAATGGCTATCCTCTTGCTGTGGGATGAAATCTTCACAATACTATACAAAAGTCAGTGCTTTGGGATCTTTCTCTGCATTTACAAAATAGCTTTATCTGTGGGAATGAATGACAATCTTCATATTATTTCTTTACAGCTAGTTGTGAAGCAGATTGGAGCGATTCTTTCCATAAGAGGTGTAATATAAATACAAGATGGTATTATCACACCTTTGAATAAAGCTACATGAGTATACTGTGACTCTTCTGGCTCATGTGGAACACTAGCATATTGGTTAAGTTACTAAACATGCAATCCAACTGCCTGAACTAATGATCTGGAGACTTGAGTTCAAAGCCCACCATTGCAGTTCAAGGATTTTAAAGTTAGTTCAATATTTAAATCTGAAATGTAAAGCTAGTATCAGTATGTGCGAATTAGAATCAGGCATAGGCCAATCAGCCCCTCAAACCAATTCTGTATTCAACAAGATCCTGGCTGATTGGATTATGACCTCTTGCCTACCCCTGATAACCTTTCACCTTTCACTAAAGTTAGTATCAGTAACGAAGACCATGAAACTCCTGGATTGGTGTAAAACACATCTGGTTCAATAATGTCCTTTAGGGAAGGAAATCCAACACCTTTACCTGGTCTGGCCTACATGTGGCTCCAGGTCCACAGTGATGTGGTTGACATTTAACTGCCCTCTGAAATGATCTAGCAAGCCACTAAGTGAGGACAATTAGGGCCGGAAATAAATGATTGCCCTGCCTATGGCAGCCCACACCCTGTGAACAAGTTAAACATGAAAAAGCACTCTTCTCTCTGTACCACCGGGTTGAGGATTCACGTCCCCCTCCAGGCAATTCAAAACTCCAGTTTGATGCTCATAGCCTTATTACAGAGGAAGCTTTTAGCTACCTTTCCAAGGTAATGTTGAACCAAGGGCCTGTCTCCTGCTTCCCCATGCCCACTCCCCGCACACACACACACACACACACCACCCCCCCCCACAACTCTCAAATGTATGTAAGCTATTTTGGAGCTATTTTGAAGAATTATCCCTAGGGGAGGATTTTTCAGTCGGCAAGCAGGGGTGGGGCCCGCTCGCTGATGCGTAAAATGATGCATGGTGACATCAGGCAGGCTTCTCGACGTCACCACGCGTCATTCAGATATTCAGTTCAGCGGACGCGCAGCCAACTCAGCTGCCGAACTGTCAAAAGCCTATTAAGGCCTATTTACAACGAGTTAAATCAATTAAATGAGCTGCCCGTCCAACCTTAATGTTGGCGGGCAGGTGAAGAGCCCAGGCAGCCTTCGCATTTATCATGGAACCTCATCCATTGGTGGGATGAAGTTTTATGAAGTGTTTATAAATTAAATAAATGTTTCCTTGACATGTCCCAGCTGTCACATGAGAGGACATGTCCTAAAATATTTTCAATTCTTTATTTAAACGTTTGAACCTTAAACAAACTTCCCTGAGGCGCCCCTGTGTCTCTGGGAGGTTTCAGTGCTCTTTCAGTGTAACAGTGCAGGTCTGGACTCAGGGAAACCCCCTCCCCGCCCACACAGGGAGCGCTCAGCGTTTCCGGGCGAGCGCATGCTGGGCGGGCCTTCATTGGCCCGCCCACGTAAAATGGCGGCGCACACCGGAACGGGTTCGCATTGGCTCCCGCCCACCCCCGCACAAACCCCCTGACGGGGGCAAAATTCAGCCCCCTCGTGTTTTAGCCATCATTTATCGCTTAATCAAAATCAGTAAAACAGATTATTTGGCCGTTATCATATTACTATTTATAAATCATTGCTGTGCGCAAATTGGCTGCCACATTTCCTGCATTACAATGACACTTGAAAAACACTTCATTAGCTGTAAAGCATTTTAGGGTGTCCTCTGGTTGAGAAAGGCACTATATAAATGAAAGTTGGTTCTTTCTTTCCTCAAAGGCTCATTATTCTTTAACCAGCAATTTTTTTCCTCCATGGACTAACTTTCTCAAGGAAAGGGTTTCAATATGAGTTGAAAAAATGATTTTTTAAAAAATGAATAGCTGCTAAACACTTGAACTTATTCCTTGGAGCAAACCGTAGCTGTTTGTGGGGAATGGTAGGTTAAGGTGATGCAGGGGCAAATGAACGAGAGTTATTTTGTGTGCCCCTTTGCTCATTCAAGTGCATTATACCTGAAAATTGGTGACATTTCTTGCCGTACTTCTCTAAATTTCACAATCTCCTTTCACCTCAGCTTTTAGTGAGAAATTTCTCCTCTTTGATTCCTCTGTAATTATTGTAGATACTGATCTTGTACAAAATAGCACTGGCATCTCCACTTGCCTCCCATTTCTTTGATAAGATGAAACAATTCCATTTTCATACAATATTAAAAAAAAATGATCTGATATTGCTGAAGAATTAAACAGCACATTGCTAAGCTTCCTGCTGATGTCTTAGTGAGTTCATCCAGGGAGTAGCAGAGCCAGAAATTACAGGAAGATCCCAGTTTCATTCTTTGCTCAAGCAGTAGAGTTGAACAGAAATGTTAATAGAGGCGTTCACTGCCACTAGTTAGAGGGAGGAGCATTGACAGGATTCCTGTGGCTGGCTGTTGCGCAATGTCAGAAGCAAGACCTGCATAAAGCAACATTGCACAACCTCAGGGCATCCCAGAGCAATATTTTTGAAGTGTATTGTTTGTTGTGATATAGGAAAGATAGAAATTGTAATTTTAACAGAAAATGCTGCAAATAATCACAAGTTTGTGGAGAGAGAAACAGAGTTAATGGGTGGAATTTTGACAGTGGAATGGAGACAGGCTGGGAGGCGGGAGGGGTGGCAAAATGCCAGTGGCTATTGTAGGTTAGGGAGGGTGACCAATTGATGAAACAGGAGACATTCCCAGAAAAGGCTGGGCTGGCAGCTGGAGGCTGTACTTGAAGCCAGTGGGAGGGTAATCAAGCCTGTTGAACAGACAGAATAACGGTGATTTGATTAACTCTTAAGGATTTTGCAAGGGGCACAGGCAAACAATGGAGTTTCAGAGCCTTTAAAGATGGAAGCTCAGTGGAAAAATCAGTGTTGGCTGCAGTTGGCAGCCTTTGCAAGAGTAGTGCAGCATTGCAAGGAGGATGATAGTGCATCAAGGGTGGCAGTAGTAATCAGGGGATTAGCCAAAGTTGGTGACCACAATGTAGGCACTCTGATTCAGTGTCCTCGCTGACTTGCCAATTGTAAAGGGGCAGGCTGGGAGAGGTGAGCACAGCAATTTGCGATGGGTCTTATTCACTCAGACCATGAGACCTTCAGTGAAGAGGTGAATCAGGGACAGGGAGGGCTGCGGCTTCTGGGAACGGGACTGAAGCCCCCAGTTAGACCTGAGGTCATGAGGCTGGTTGTGGATACGGAGGAGGAGGTTGCAAAGGGGTCCCAAATCAGCCTCTTGCGCGCAGACAATGGTATCCATCAGAGAGATCAACCAGCAGTGGCACTGCTTCCTGCAAATGCTGGAGCAGCAGTGTCATCGAAGCCTGTGCCTCTACAGGAAAGTGGCCTCCAAGCTGTGTGCCATGACAGAAAAGGAGCTGAGCCCAATGGGAAGTGGCAGGCATCCAATGCCTTTGACGGTGAAGGTCATTGGGGCATTGAATTTCTATGTCTCAGGGTCATTTCAGGGATCCTCTGTAGATACCTGTGGGATCTCCCATTATGTGGCACCTTGCTGCATCAGGCTGGGCACCAATGCCATAATCAAGAGGGCTGCCCAATATGTGTGGCTTTACAGCGATCCAGACCGTTAGGCTGAGGAGGATTCAGGAGCGTTGCTGGATTCCCTCAGGTAGACGGAGTCATCAACTGCACACATCTCATCATCAAGGCCCCCACAGACCACACAGAGGCCTTTATCAGCAAGAAGCCCTGCAACTTGCTCAATGTACAACTGGTGTATGACTAGCACAAAGAGATCCCTCAGGCCTGTGCATGATTCCCAGAATGTCATCACAATGCCTACATACTAAGGCAGTCTCAGGTGCCTGATCTTCTTGAACCCACCGAAAACAGTTGGTGATGCTATGCAGGTCCGCGTGCATTCCCTGATGGAAAAGCTCATTGGAGAATATCAAGCCACGCCAGAGACATGGCTGAACCCCTGCCCTGGATGGACTCCTCCAGCATTTGTGCATGGAAATGCAAAGCCTCTGGAATTTCTGCCAGGAGTTCACACACCACATGCTGCAGCTCCAGAATCTTCCACCTTGTTCTTGACTACAGAGGCTTGTCACCAGACCTGAAGCTAAGCACCACTGTGCCCTTCGTAGCCCCCTGAGTGTTGAGAACAGCAAACTGACTGCCCATCGTGGGGCTACAAGGATGCCTCCTGCATGCGACCATTCGGTCCTTGCAGTGCAGGGGCAAACTCTGACTGACCGGTGTTCCTCACTGGAATGTCCCCATGCATGTAGCAGCTTGCTGCTGGCTTGGCATTGCCATTGTCTGGGTGGGCACAACTCACTCAAGATTCATACTATCTTTATCACATTTAAGGAGAAGAGCTTAGCGCTACGCGTTGCACTCAGCTTGCCAGAACACATCAGATCATTGATCCTCTTTCTTCACTTCCGCCAGACTTATGGGAGTTCTCCACATCCATGCCGGTTTCCTCTTCCCAACCCAAGGGGAAAGCACATCCCTCTGTGCACGCACCACATGGAGGAGCACCTCAAGGGAAGCATTGGGGAACCTGGGGTGCCATTCTTCCTCTGCGCTCTGCCATTTCTTGATCACTACAGGTGCTGGGGATCCCTTTCAGTTTCCTCCAAGACTGCTGCTGGTTACATATTAAAGAAGGTGCCAGCCTTTCCTGAACTCTGGACCATGGACTTGCACCACCCACGCGCCCCCCCTGCCCCCCCAACCCCCTCGCATTACCTAACTGGCCAGCACCCAGGCCTGATCTTAATTAATTAGATGCTCTGACAATATTGTGTTTCTGCTGCCCAGCCCCCTCTTTGTGCCATGGCTTCAGGATTTGTTACTTCCATAGAATCTTGGCCAATGTTTCAGGCTTATAGCCTTTCATACGACTTCTAGCACCACCAGTATCTTCCTTTTGAACAAGGCAGTTAGTTTACTGTAGCAAGGCCCCACCAACTGCACCATGACAGTGACCAGCTCATTTGTTTTAGTGATGTTGATTGAGGACCACTCTCTTGTTCTTTGAAATTGAAACCTTGTATGGGATCTTGTCTATCCATCTGAGGGAGCAAGTGGGGGTGCGGTCTTTAATTTTGCATCTCGTGATAGATGTTGCATTCTCCTGTTTATTGCAAACGTATCAATCATACACCAAGGGTTGGTAAAACAATATTCTGTGTTATTTACTTGAAGATAAGTCTATAGAAAATGAATGATAACTGGGAGGCTATGTAGAGATGTCTGACCTGTAGGACTGCTGCTGTGTGCTGTCTGCTGAGTCATGGGATCATACATCATATCCTGTTTCATAGCGGACAGTGATGGACAGCAGCCTAAGATATAAACTCTTAAAGTACATGTACATCACATTACAAGAATAGACAGCACCTCCAATAGTGAAAGACTGAAGTGACATGCCACATTTTCATGCACAAGTCTCTCTTTCCTCTGAGGCACAGGTGCCCTAATATTGTAATAGCTACCTGGTGTCTCAGCCAAGCATACGTAACCAGGCTTGGCTGAGAGCCCAGACAGCTAATAGAATATGAAAACATCTGCAACCCAGAGGAAATATTGTTTGATTGACAGCTCAAGATCTCTGGTTTCTGTGGTCAACGTCAGAATGTTTCTTGACACAAGACAAGTGGTTTAAAGGGTTTGTGGTTTGTGGCTTTTGAAACAGGGCCTGGATGATTGACATTTCTTTTAGCATTCAGTCCAGAGTTTTTATTTCAAGCATGGGAAGTTATCAACAGATTAGTTTTCTTTCAAAGCTATTTTATTTTTTTATACGCAGCACTATATACTATGGGGTTCATTGATCCCAGAAAGTATACAATGTGTCAATGGGTATGGAAGTCGTAGCTTGGCATAGGGGGCATGAGAGAACACAGTGGGTGGGTGGGAAGGCAGAGCTAGCAAAGGGAATATCAAGGGCCTAGGAGTGGGTAGAAGGGCAGAGCTTGGCACAGGGGGGCATGTGGGGACATGGTGAATGAATGGAAGGGCAGAGCTTAGTATAGGAGGCCTGAAGGACTTGAAGGGGTTGGGGGGGGGGGGAGCGGACAGGGTGGGGGCGTAAATTGGCATGGAAGCATGAAGGGGACCTTTTGAACTTAATTTTTAAAAGTCCCCTCATGCACACGAGGGTTCGTGACTTCTCTGAGGGGCCATGAACCACGACTCTTCAAACACCTGGCTAGACTCCATGAAAATTGAGGAGGAGTAGAACACGCCCATCTCTGCAATAGAGCCGGCCAGGTCGGGAATGCTGGACGTGGGCTTTTGACAGGAACCAACCCGCATCCTCTAAAGGCTCTCGAGAATTAGACAGCCTGGGAATGGGGTCGAAAATCCTGGAATTGGAACCTGCCTCGCCATTTTTAAAGGGCTTCCGAGTCAACCCGACAGGGCGAAAATCTAGGCTAGAATTTTAACACTGTCGTGTAAATTATTCACACTGCACTTCCTTGGACCGTATCTCCCACTGGAGTAAGAAATTGGTGAAATTGAGAAAATGGAATTCAAATGAAGGAGAATTCCAACACCATGTAATTTCAGCACATAATCAGCACAGGAAATGTGACAGGAAAATCAAGCAATATCTGTTTACTCCAGACATTCTCATCTCCCCACAAAAAAGTGAATTGTCCTCCATACCTTTTATGCCATGGAAAATTGTTTCTATATTAAAAGTGGCCTATTGCCTGAAATATGCAAGCAATGGACACCTGGCAGTCAGCCATTTCTCCAATTGGCTGACTCCATTTTGAAAGTTTAAAGGGGCAGTGAAGTAACCAAGCAACACTTTGGGATTGTTAAAATTGACACCTTGCTGGGGTAGTTTCATTTAGAAGGTCAAATATGGAAGTATTGGGAAGCAGGCTGAATCCCTGGGTTATTTACTTACTTTTCATGCATTTCAGCCAATGTTGGGCACTGTAAATCAAGAACTCCTACTCCAAAATGCTGGGAATGCATTGTAAGCATTTTCTTTTTATCATTAAGCAGATATTTAATAGGTAGATGCAGTGACTACGCAACCCAATGGGCTGAGTTTTCCCAGAATTGCACTAAGCGCAGTAGCAGGCAGGTAAAATGGGGTCCTACCCGCCGACAAAAATGGCAGGTTTTCACGCCATATCTTCCCAAGCCCGGCTCATTATTTATGCATTCCCAAGAAACACGCCGTTTCCATGGCGGGTGGGCTCTCATTCACTGACTCACCATCACCCCGCTGTTGCATCACGCCGGCCACCATCTTTAAAAGGCAGCCGCCAGCAAAGCGCTCATCACTACTGCTGCCCAGGAGTCATGGCCAGCAAAGGAAAAAAGACTGCAGCCACCAGCACCCCCCTGCCCCCCGACACCACCCCCCCACACACTTCAACGGCAGGTCCCCCAAGTGACTGCTTGATGCCATGGAGGCCCAACTAGATTCGAAGGATGGGTAGCAACGTCACCAACCCGGCTTGGGAGGCAGTGGCAGCAGTGATCAGTGCGAACGCCTTACAGAGGAGGACAGTCACCCAGTGCCGCAAAAGGCTTAATGATTTCCTCCGTTCCGCTAGGGTAAGTCACCCTTTTCATCAGTCGTAACTCACATACTCACAAACCCATCACACATCCACAGGGTCCTCACTCACTGCCAGTACAAGGGACATCATCATTTACTCTTTCAGACACCCGGCATTGTCCTCATCCCATCCATGGGACCATTCACCTCCCACACAGGCCAGGCATCCTTATCATCTGGCCTGGCAGGCGTCCTGCTTACATTCGCCCCATCTCTATCCATGCAGGACAAACTGGCTCACAACAGGAGGTTAAGGTCACAGACAAGTGGAGGGATGCCGGAGATCAAAGTTCTGACAGAATTTGAAAACAGCGCCATCCAGCTGGCTGGCGATGACCAGGACCGGTCCTGGTGAGGTCGGCGCTGCTTTACCAAGTGAGAACCCAGCAGTGCAACATCCATCAGGCAACCATGCCATGAGTGATGTGTCCTCTTTTACAGGTCACTGCCATGCACTAATTATCTCCTCTTGTTTTCGCAGGCACATCTGCCAAACAGCCAACAGAGTCCATGACCCAGGGCCTCCATCATGCCCCAAAGAAACCTCTGAAAGGAATCTGGAGGCACCCTCCCTGAAGTCCCATCACAGCGCTCACTCACACCCTCCACCAGCGCAGAGACACACCTCGGTGTGTCCTAGCTGTAGAATAGCCTCGGGATCACAATCTGGTGAGTAATTCGCACTTTCCCGGCACTCAGAGGATTGCTGGAGGCCAAAATGTTGCTGAGCCCGAGTCAGATGACGATCCTCTGGACTTGGTCATGTCACAGTTGCTGGAGATGCAAAGGCAAGCTCGGGAACATCAGGAAGGGATGTCCGCTGCACTCCTCAGATTGCAAGGCACGATGGAGGAGTCCGTCCACCTTCAGGCTGAGGTGATAGAGCTGGCATTGCAACGCACCAAGGTCAACACTGGCAGAAAATCAGCCGCCACAGACACCTTGGTCCAGGACGTCGGTCATGCACTGCTGCGTGGGCTTAGCTCCATCACTGATGTCATAGTTGGCCTCCACCAGTGTGTACGCGAGAGAGGGGCTGGGCAGTTTGATCTCACTCCAGCTACCCCTTCTGCTCATGGAAGGGGCCCTCAGGCACCCATAGAGAGGAGGATCAGCAGGTGCACACTCCGGGGCCATCCATCCAGGTGACTCTTGGGGTGGTCAGCCCATCTGAATCCTACCTTTCTGTGACCTCCTCAGATCCCACTTCACAGGCTGAGGAGGATGCCACTACCACGCAGCAGGACCCTGAAAGCAGGTTGGGGCCATCCAAGTTTTGGCCCTCCCGAGGATGCCCACCAATGTCATCACAGACAGGGTGTCACAGTCAGCAGGCTGCCTCCACCTCTGCTGTGGATGTCCGGGGAGCACCAAGATGTAGTGGCAGGGGCAACAGGTATTGATCACTTGTACATACTATTCACTATTGTCAATAAACTCCCAATAATGTCTCCCTGCCTGTGGCTCCTTGTTCTGATGAGCAGTATTCTTATCATCTAGATGTGAAACTTTCTGCACAAGAGGAAAGGC